>NW_011495025.1:10326070-10335912 GCF_000754665.1 Bison bison bison | reverse complement strand
TGCTCAGCTTTCTTTATAGTCCAACTCTCACATTCATACATGACTACTGGAAAAACCATAGCTTTGACTAGATGGACTTTTGTTGGCAAAGTAATGTCTCTGTTTTTTAATATGCCATCTAGATTGGTCATAACTTTTCTTCCAAGGAGCAAGCATCTTTTAATTTCATGGCTGCAGTCACCATCTGCAGTGATTTTGGAGCCCAAAAAAGGTCTGCCACTGTTTCCATTGTTTCCCCATCTACTTCCCATGAAGTGATGGGACCAGATGCCATGATCTTAGTTTTCTGAATGTTGAGTTTTAAGCCAACTTTTTCACTTTCCTCTTTCACTTTCATCAAGAGGCTCTTTAGTTCTTCTTCACTTTCTGCCATAAGGGTGGTGTCATCTGCATATCTGAGGTGATTGATATTTCTCCCTGCAAATTTGATTCCAGCTTGCGCTTCATCCAGTCCAGCATTTCTCATGATGTACTCTGAATATAAGTTAAATAAGCAGGGTGACAATATACAGCCTTGATGTACTCCTTTTCCTATTGGAACCAGTCTGTTGTTCCATGTCCAGTTCTAACTGTTGCTTCTTGACCTGCATACAGATTTCTCAAGAGGCAAGTCAGGTGGTCTGGTATTCCTATCTCTTTCAGAATTTTCCACAGTTTATTATGATCCACACAGTCAAAGGCTTTGGCATAGTCAATAAAGCAGAAGTAGATGTTTTTCTGGAACTCTTTTGCTTTTTCTATGATCCAATGGATGTTGGCAATTTGATCTCTGGTTCCTCTGCCTTTTCTAGATCCAGCATGAACATCTGGAAATTCACTGTTCATGTACTGTTGAAGTCTGGCTTGGAGAATTTTGAGCATTACTTTGCTAGCGTGTGAGATGAGTGCAAATGTGCAGCAGTTTGAGCATTCTTTGGCACTGCCTCTCTTTGGGATTGGAATAAAAACTGCCCACAAAGGATGGCCAAATCTACAGAGGAACTGCAATTTTAAGCAAATAATGCAGAGTTTAGAAACTTTTTATAGATTATAATTGAGACCTTTAGAATCCAAGATGGTTTATCACTTGTGGCTGAGCTGAAATATCTGCTCATTCCTTTACTCATTTATTCACTCTTTTATCCATTTATTCTTGGGACATTTATCAGATATGTATGCTGTGCCATACCAAGTAGTCAATAAACCTTATTTTCACGCAGAAATTAATAGTGTGAACAAGGTTCCAAAAAGAAATATCGAAATGAAACATGGGAAAACTTTTAATTTCATATATTCAGTAATCATTTAAGGAGAAAAATGTCATTGCTCATTGGTGCTTAAATTCTTATCAATGCAGAATGGGTAGAATTAGGGAGAAAGTTTATAGTAGGGAGTTTATTATTTTTCTTGAAAGAGGCACTTTTCAACTAAAATTTGTAAAAGTGTCTTTAATGCCTTTCCATTGCTCCATTCTTTTAATTTTTTTCTGTGCTACTAGATGCCCCAGGAATAGTCATTCAAATTACCGTACATAAACCACCCCTTTATGCTCTGAAAAGCTCAAAAGTTTACTAAAATTGCTAAATAAAATGTTAAGAAACATGTAATAACTTTGCTTGTCCTTTCTTATAGATTTGAAATAAATATTTAAGCCGCAGTATATGATCAGTATTGAATGTCTACTAGAGAGGGATTTGCAGATTCACAAGTTACCCAAGTAGGGGTAAATGTGAGATTTTCCTCCATATTTTCTTCATTATTTGGGGTCAGTTGGCTGATAACACACTTTCCTAAGTATGAGGGCGCAGGAGGAGAAGGGGATGACAGAGGATGAGATGGCTTATCCCCAATCCCTCCCAGCATCAGTGTCTTTCCCAATGAGTCAACTCTTCGCATGAGATGGCCAAAAGTACTTACCCAACACCAATAGCATAATTGCAGCCATTTTTTGGAGCAATGCTGTAATCATGTATGGGTCTTTATTGTTACTTTTTGTTACAAACAACTAGACAAAAAAGAAATTTTCAAATTTTCATTGGTACTTGGATCATTTGGACCTTCTTTAAGCTGTTATATCTTACCTGTGTTCCTTTTCTTGTTCCATCTACCTGGACCTGCTCCTCTGTGCAGTCCTCCCAATATCAATAAACAGATTACCCATTATTCCCTCATGAAAAATATTCCCATACCACCTCTTCTGCCTTTCAAAGAATCCATTTAGACTTTTGTTCTGGGCTTCCATAGCCTCCCATTATTCCCCTATCATAGCTAGAACCAGTTAAATCATCTGTGTACCCATTGAAAAATGAAAATGCAGAATCCATGTTAAAAAAAAAAACAAAACTATTAAGAATCTAAAAATGGCAACTTTGGAGCGGTATATTAAGCCTGGAGGCCTACTGAGCATGGGACCCTGAACAACTGAACAGATTGCCTGCCCGTGAAGCCAACCCTGTTCGCAGCCCTGTCATTTGTATTACTTTTGTTGTTCATTTGCACAGTGTGTCTGACTCTGTGACCCAATGGACTGCAGCACGCTAGGCTTCCCTGTCCTTCACCATCTCCCAGAGCTTGCTCAAATTCATGTCCATTGAGTCAGTGATGCCATCCAACCATCTCATCCTCTGTCATCCCCTTCTTCTCCTGCAATATTTTCCAGCATCAAGGTCTTTTCCAAGGAGTCAGTTCTTCGCATCAGGTGGCCGATGTATTGGAGTTTCAGGTTCAGCATCAATCCTTCCAATGAATATTCAGGGTTGATTTCCTTAGAACCTGAGACAAATGCTTATGGAGAAGCAGAGGTCACATTTGATGTAAAACGTAGGACTCATGAGTGATAAAACTGGATATTAAGTGGGAAGATTTCTAAGCAAAGTGTTGAAGGAATGGCTTTGTTCCTCCTGACTGCTTATAGCAAAATACAGTATGAGAGAAATAAATTGAAGACAGAATTGTTAAGTGAAAGGAAACAGAACTTAAAGATCTCAGACTGTCCACATTACCAAAAAATGAGGAAGTGTGTTCAGAAGACAAGACCCAAGGTATGGAAGACTGACTTTTTGATAAGGATATTCATGTGGGTGTGAACCACAGAACTAATCAGCCACTCCAGCAGGAAACTGGCTGGTATGAACTGAAAGGGAGGTTGGTGGGACCTGATGAAGGGAGGCTGGAACATGTGCTGTCAATCCTTCAAGGAAAGAAAAGAAGGACCTATAAGGTGATCCAGAGATCGTCAGGGTCATAGCCTAGGTTTCAACAGGCCAAGCTGGCTGCAACAGTAGTGGTGGGGGAAGAGTCACTTAGAACCATCAGGGCGTCATTCCTACCAGGAAGAGAGCAGCAGGATCCTTCCAAGCTGTAAGGGGGGCATTGCCACCCCAGTGAGTTTAGAAGGCAAAGCATCAAGTCAAAGAGGATTTTTTCCAACTATAATATCTCATGGAATTTTAAACTTTCTTGGGGCCTGTCTTTCTTATTCCTTCTTTCCTGTTTCCTTTCTTCCTTCCTATGTCTCCCTTTTGAAATGGATCTCTATCCTGAGCTGTTCCTGTCAGTGTGTTTTGGGAGCACATGATTTGTTTGATTTCATAGGCTCACAGTTAGAGAAGAATTCTACCTGAGATCAACTGTACCTGCAGTCTCACCTATATCTGATTTAGATGATACTGAAGTAAGACTATGGACTTTACACTTAGGGTTGATGCTGGAAAAAGTTAAGATTTTAGGACTATTAGGTTGGAATGAATATTACATGTGAAAAAGACATGGGTTTTCAGGGAGTAAGGAGTATCCACAGCATTTCACCAGAATGTTATGGATGAAATTTTTGTACCCCTACCCCGCCCCCCACACACAAATTCATATGTTGAAGTGCTAATGTGATGGTAATTGGAGGTGGAACATAGGAGGTAATTAGGTCAAGAGGGTGGGGCCCCCATGGTGAAATTAGTGTCCTTATAAAGGAGGAAGAGAACTGGCTCTTCTTTTCTCTTTGTAATGTAAATGAGAAGACCATCCTTGGAAATCAGAAAGAGGGCCTTGACCAAGAACCCAGCAATATTGGCATCCTGATTTTGGACTTTCAGCCTCCAGATCTCTAAGGAAGAAATGTTAATTGTTTATGATACCCAGGGTATGTTTTGGTACAGCAACTTGAACAGACCAAGAGACAACTGGAGATTGAATAAGATGAGAGATGTCATTAATAAAATAGATGTAATTAGGCTTAATGTTAATTTTTCTTTTGTACTATAATTTTAAGTTACATAAATAGAACATAAAAGTATGTAAGGTTCTATACATTTCATTGCTGCTCACAAGTTACTATATCATTTTCCTCAGTGGAAAAGAAGCAATTTATTATCTTAGAATGTTTCTAAAATCAAGGTATTATTTATAATTAATCTGTACATTCAGTAGCGTGTTTTTCTCAGAAGAGAAAAAAGTTGAAACTAAAGCAATGATGTGATCAAAACTTACATCATCATAGAATTAAAGCAATATAACATTTTGATGAAACTATTTACTGGTAAGAAAATGCTGACATTATATACTGGTGGAATGTTGCTGTTGTTTAGTCACTAAGTCATGTGTGACTCTTCTTACCCCATGGACTGTAGCCCACCAGGTTCCTCTGTCCATAGGATTTCCCAGGGAAGAATACTGGAGTGGATTGCCATTTCCTTCTCCAGGGGATCTTCCCGACCAAGGGATTGAACCACCATTTCCTGCATTGACAGATGGATCTTTACCATTGAGCCACCTGAAAAGCCCACACTGGGGGGATAGCTTCCAGTTAAATTCCTCTCCTAAGTTATGATAAATTTTACCTCTGAATATAATTGGATGGCTGCTTGTAAGTTGTAAGTATAGAAAAAAGGATTCAAAATCCATTCATGTCCTTAAGGATAATATAAAAGTGTGTAATGGATGAATGTTAGGAAGAGTTATAATTAAGATCTCTATACAAAAAACATAAAATTAATTGTGTTTAAGCCACGTCTTTCTAGTAAGAAAAATAATCATAACAGTAACAGAAGTGAAAATTTCTACCATTTACTGTTTTCCTACTGTGTGCCAGGGTGTGTACACTCTGCTTTAGAAGTGCCCAAATAATCAAGGAAGAGGGTATAAAGAAACCAATAAATCAGGAATAAAAACATTGCTTCCTTTTAAATATTTTAAGCTTTATTATTTGAGACTAAGTCTGCCACTCTTAAATTGGTTCCATCCATCATTTAAAAACCTTAACTGATCTCTGGGA
This sequence comes from Bison bison bison, assembly GCF_000754665.1. Taxonomy (NCBI): domain Eukaryota; kingdom Metazoa; phylum Chordata; class Mammalia; order Artiodactyla; family Bovidae; genus Bison; species Bison bison. The sequence continues at coordinate 10,330,667 of NW_011495025.1, read as the reverse complement.
AAATCTGCCTCCTATCCATGAGGGATTGTTCATCTTCCAAGAGTGATACAGCTGTGTTTCATTATGGGGTGCACTGGCCGTGGCAATGTGGATCCTTGATCTTCATTTCCTAGTTAACTAGCATCCTGTTATCACACATGCAACCACCATCTTTTAGCACTAGAGAACATCTCCCAGAGTGCTCAGAGATTATATGGCACCAGTAAAACAAATCAGCCTATGCCAGCCCCCAGTACGTGGTTTCCTGATAGTTTAAAAAGCTCTAGAAGACCTGTGTCCACCTTCCATCATTAAGCTGTATGTAACTGATCATTTATGAGTTCTTTCCAGGCTTCCTGTATAGGAGCATAAGATCTCTTTAAAATATCAAGTGCACCTTATCACACATTTTAACATTCAATAAACATGATTTCTTCTTCCTCTGCTGTCAAATACACAAAGCTCTCTGATGAGAAGGTGACTAAGCATGCCAGATAAGTAAAGTGTTATTTTTCCCCCATGTTTGTGCCTGATATCAAATTCTTTGTTCAGAATATCTCTGTGCTTACTGCAAGCAATTCTCTTTTGAATCATTTTGTTTCTTACTGTAATAAATGACAAAAAAATTGAATGTATAGAGGGATTGCTTGGAAAAATGATACTAGCAGATTGAATTTCAGGGTAATGCTATTACTTTTGAAAGCCACAATTCTCTGATTTACTAGGATTTGCCTTTCTTTCCCTACCCAGGGAAGGATTACTGCTGACAAATTGTAACTCCTTTTCAAAATATTTACTTTTTTTCTTTCAAGGTTTCCTTATGAAACCTTTGAAATGCACAATTAAATGCTGTGAGGAAAGAGGCCCAGAGCAGCTGTGCCATCTAAATGTAACCACATATTAATTTGCATGAGACTTGGTAGGTAGAAGAATATGTAAATAGATTCACAACTCCATCGACCAGTAGGATTTCTTTTCTCTAGTTTTTTTTTTTTTTAAGGATACCATATAAGGTACAAATGTGCCTAGGTTTATTTTTAAAGCCTGTGAAGTTTAGGACCTTGCTTGTAACTATTTGCTAACCTTTCTCTTTGGATTACTGTTCCTCTTTCTTGGTTTATCACTGAATTTTGAGCACCTGCTCCCATGTCTGAAACATAATTGTCTACCCCCGCCCCCAGTCCCCTAAAAAAGAAACAAAGAGAAATTGTACTTAATTTACAATGGTAAGATAAGTGTCACAAAGACCACATTCTGGTTGGGCAGAGCCTTCCCATAGACCTGAAGTCATGTTTCCTATGTTGCAAAAGGGCTAAAGAGAGATTAGCTACTTGAAACATAGCTCATGAGCACTGTTATTGACAGGTCCCAAGGTTGTTTAGGAGATGGTTCTTAGTAAAAGAAACCACAACAATATAACTGATTTAAAGCACTATGAAAAAGCCCTAGAATTGAAAAGCATGAAATGGTCAAAGTTGTTAACACTGACATGGAAATTTTGAAATCTTTGACACTCTTCTCATACTTCTTGTGAATCATGTTTCCTCACACAGATCATATTGGACTTTTATTTTCCCCCTTCTTCCTCAGTATTTAACAATGGGAATGGACTTGAATTGCACAATTATAGATACTCAGGCACACCAATAGTTTGGTGATGAACATGTTCGAATCATCATTGGTATAGTTGAGGGCATAAAGCGCAAAAAGAAATGCAAATTTTAGAAAGAAAATGAAGGGGAAAATGAAATCTCTGAATTTTGTGTTTTATTAGACTTCTGGTATTTGAATAAACTTTTTATAAACCTAAATAATTTCTAAAAAGCATAACTTCTGTGAACATAATATTTCTCTCTCAAGTGGTTGTAAAAAAAAAAGAAACGAAAGAGAATGGAAGAGCTGAATTAATTGGCTTTCTGAAGGGACATTTTCACTTTACACGACAAGTATTTGTGTGCTTTGCTTTCCTATGTAACTATCAGCTGACAACTTTTTACTGAAGACAGTGCTGTCCTTAGTGAATTATCACTGGGCTTTTAAAACATAAGTACATTTTGCATACAATATTATGAAAAGCATTTTCATGTTTCTAAAGGACATGAACTGCTACAAGCAACAGTATATTCTGTTCATCAAAATATTAATTGATAACAGGGGTGTAGTCTTAAACAAACAGACTTAGTAATATTGTATTTCATTGACATTATGTTGGTGCTTCTTTCTGCTGAAGAGTAAAAGGGACCAGGAAGCGGAATGTACATTTTAAAAAGGCATATGGATAGAGTTGTACAGGGGGTGGTGGGGAGGGGATGATACCTTTGAAAGCCTGGTCCTCATCATTACATTAAATAATTGCTTTTACATGTATTAACTACGTAATAGTCATGATATTGACAGCAATTATGTATGAAACATTTGGGTAAAGAAGTGGCCTGCAATGTGGAGACCAGGGTTCGATCCCTGGGTCAGGAAGATCCCCTGGAGAAGGGAATGGCAACCCACTCCAGTGCTCTTGCCTGGAGAATTCCATGGACTGAGGAGCCTGACAGACTGCAGTCCGTGGGGTCGCAAAGAGTCAGACACGATTGAGAGACTAACACACACACACTGATTGTATCAAGTACAATCCTGTGTGTTTGACGCATGTTTCCTTTTACTCTTTACAATAGTTCTACAGCATAAGAATTATTCTCTTCATTTTATTAAATAGGAACTGATTAGGAAACTTAACAATTTTCCCCAAATATGCAGAGGGTAGGGTTATATCCAGATTCAAATCTAGGTCTAAGTCTAAAGCTGTCTCCTCAACCCCTGGCCCATTCTGCCTCTCAAAATTTTTCTTGAGGGTCTACTGCATGCTCAATTTCTTTCCAGATTTCAGGGACAAAGTAGTGAAGAGCTATGACTCCTGGTTTTAGCGATATTCCTCTTTAGTTAGTGAGTTAGATCTCAAATTATGTTAGTACTTTACTCATTACCAATGGTTAATGCTATGAAGGGAAAGTGCAGGCTGCTATTATAGGCAGGGAGATAGTGATCAAAATAAAGAACTCCTAATATACATATGGTGGAGAAGGAAATGGTAACCCACCCCAGTACTCTTGCCTGGAGAATCCCATGGATGGAGGAGCCTGGTGGGCTACAGTCCATGGGGTCGCAAAGAGTCAAACACGACTGAGCGACTTGCCTTTAATATACATATAGAGGGATGAGCATTATATATGTCAGAAATTTTTTAAAAAAACTTAATTTCAAAAATCATCAATTCAAAATATTCTTTCAATATTGTACGTTTGACTTGCCAAGGACTGAATTAAATTTCTTAGCAGTCTTTGATAGATAATATAGTAACAATTTTTAGAAATAATATCAGATCAGATCAGATCAGTCACACAGTTGTGTCCAACTCTGCAACCCCATGAATTGCAGCACTCCAGGCCTCCCTGTCCATCACCAACTCCCGGAGTTCACTCAGACTCACGTCCATCGAGTCAGTGATGCCATCCAGCCATCTCATCCTCTGTCGTCCCCTTCTCCTCCTGCCCCCAATCCCTCCCAGCATCAGAGTCTTTTCCAATGAGTCAACTCTTCGCATGAGGTGGCCACAGTACTGGAGTTTCAGCTTTAGCATCATTTCTTCCAAAGAAATCCCAGGGCTGATCTCCTTTAGAATGGACCAGTTGGATCTCCTTGCAGTCCAAGGGACTCTCAAGAGTCTTCTCCAACACCACAGTTCAAAAGCATCAATTCTTTGTTTCTCAGCCTTCTTCTCAGTCCAACTCTCACATCCATACATGACCACTGGAAAAACCATAGCCTTGACTAGACGAACCTTTGTTGGCAAATTAATGTCTCTGCTTTTGAATATGCTATCTAGGTTAGTCATAACTTTCCTTCCAAGGAGTAAGCGTCTTTTAATTTCATGGCTGCAGTCACCATCTGCAGTGATTTTGGAGCCCCCAAAAATAAAGTCTGACACTGTTTCCACTGCTTCCCCATCTATTTCCCATGAAGTGATGGGACCGGATGCCATGATCTTCATTTTCTGAATGTTGAGCTTTAAGCCAACTTTTTCACTCTCCACTTTCACTTTCATCAAGAGGCTTTTGAGTTCCTCTTCACTTTCTGCCATAAGGGTGGTGTCATCTGCATATCTGAGGTGATTGATATTTCTCCCCAAAATCTTGATTCCAGCTTGTGTTTCTTCCAGTCCAGCGTTTCTCATGATGTACTCTGCATATAAGTTAAATAAACAGGGTGACAATATACAGCCTTGACAAACTCCTTTTCCTATTTGGAACCAGTCTGTTGTTCCATGTCCAGTTCTAACTGTTGCTTCCTGACCTGCATACAAATTTCTCAAGAGGCAGATCGGGTGGTCTGGTATTCCCATCTCTTTCAGAATTTCCCACAGTTTATTGTGATCCACACAGTCAAAGGCCTTGGCATAGTCAATAAAGCAGAAATAGATGTTTTTCTGGAACTCTCTTGCTTTTTCCATGATCCAGCAGATGTTGGCAATTTGATCTCTGGTTCCTCTGCCTTTTCTAAAACCAGCTTGAACATCAGGAAGTTCACGGTTCACATATTGCTGAAGCCTGGCTTGGAGAATTTTGAG
>NW_011495025.1:10325006-10325814 GCF_000754665.1 Bison bison bison | reverse complement strand
CATTTCTGTCCTTTATCGAGCCCATCTTTGCATGAAATGTTCCTTTGGTATCTCTGATTTTCTTGAAGAGATCCCTAGTCTTTCCCATTCTGCTGTTTTCCTCTATTTCTTTGCATTGATCGTTGAGGAAGGCTTTCTTATCTCTTCTTGCTATTCTTTGGAACTCTGCATTCAGATGTTTATATCTTTCCTTTTCTCCTTTGCTTTTTGCTTCTCTTCTTTTCACAGCTATTTGTAAGGCCTCCCCAGACAGCCACTTTGCTTTTTGGCATTTCTTTTCTATGGGAATGGTCTTGATCCCTGTCTCCTGTACAATGTCACAAACCTCATTCCATAGTTCATCAGGCACTCTATCTATCAGATCTAGGCCCTTAAATCTATTTCTCACTTCCACTAAATAATCATAAGGGATTTGATTTAGGTCATACCTGAATGATCTAGTGGTTTTCCCTACTTTCTTCAATTTAAGTCTGAATTTGGCAATAAGGAGTTCATGGTCTGAGCCACAGTCAGCTCCTGATCTTGTTTTTTCTGACTGTATAGAGCTTCTCCATCTTTGGCTGCAAAGAATATAATCAATCTGATTTCGGTGTTGACCATCTGGTGATGTCCAGAAATAACATAAGAACTGTTTAATATGAAATATTATTATTGTTATCACCTTCAGTATATTTCCATACCAATTGAGAAGAGAGAAAAAAGCCATCCTGGGACCCAGTGTCTTACTTGAGTCAAATGCTTGTTTGGAATCTCTGTGGTTGTTTTCTGCTATGGATTTAGCAGTTTGAGTGAGTAAAAGCAGAATCAG
>NW_011495025.1:10274471-10324906 GCF_000754665.1 Bison bison bison | reverse complement strand
AAGCAGAATCAGTGAGTCAAAAAGATTTTGCTTGGAAGATTTGCTTTTCCCCGGATTTTCCTTCTATCCAACAAAAACTGTCCCCTGTTAAAAACTGAGTCTATAAGGCAATTGCAGCAGGAATTTTTTGGAACAGTATTGTTGCCACTCAAAATTCATCGTGAAGATAAACACCTGACAGAGCTGTTGAATATGACGATCCTTTCCTCCAGCTACAGTGGTAATGTTCATATTTCAAGGCTGTTAACCAAATGCTAAGTGCCACATGACTTGTAATATTTTCTTATATTGCTGTCACACCAACCTGATGAACCAGAATCAGTGCCATTGACTGTTGCCAATATTGTTGGGCCAATTTGACTGATAAGAACACTGATACTAAGAAGAATTGAGTGAAATTCCCGAAGTCAAAGGCTAGAAAGTGCACGGTCAGATTTTGCTTCCGGGGCTGTTGGCTATAGAGCCTGTCTCATTTTGCCCTGTGCTGTGCTGTGCTTATTTGCTCAGTCATGTCTGACTCTTTGTGACCCCATGGGCTGTAGCTTGCCAGTTTCCTCTGTTTTACCCTAGTCAGGAGGTTATTCCATATTTGTTGTCATTTTGTCTCAGGGCAATTAAAATAGGAGCAGTATATTGTCAGGGTATATCAAGCATAGAAAGTGCATGACCTGAAAACAGAGCTAAAACCTGAAGAGGAAGGAAATGTGAGAGAAAGAGTAAGGAAGATCTACCTGTCCTAATGTTAGGGTCATCAGGTTGCTGGTGAAGATTGACCTGCAGGCGATGTGCTCCTGAAAAATGATTCTCCTTTGTTCTTTAAGTAATCAATACCCTATAACATTTCTCACTCCGTTTTCTCTGTCCCTAGCAAAGGGCAAGCACACATACTTAAACAAAAAATGCATTTCAACAAAATAGATATCTTCTCAATGAGGATGGATGAGTAGGTCTTACTCTTAGAGGTTGTGCCCTTTGCAACTTGCAACAGTCTCTTGGGTGTTTCTTTGCCCTTAATAAATGTCAATGATCTTATTATATACTTACTACCTCTGCCGTTAGACGATCCATTTGAATTCTACTGTCTGCAGTCACACATGGTTACCTTTCCTGGAATTTCATATTTGCTTAGTTTGGAATGAGAAATTTGAATGTTTGTATAAATAAATATATAAGATCACTATTTGAAAATTAAACAAATATAATCCTATGGTTGAGGATTGTCAGAAATGGACCATACACCCATGTAAATGATAACTTTGACTTTTATTGGCTCCAGCTGAGCTATCCCTTAGAGATATAACAAAAGAAATGAACTATTTATTGCCATATTTCCCAGAAGAAACTGAAATGAGAAAATACCTATGTTGCCTTAAGTCAAACATATGGTGTCTGGAAAGAAAATTAAAAGCCCATGCTACCATAAAATATGATGCTTGGTGGCTGTTTTTTTCCCAAAACCTGAGTTGGGCTATTAAAAAAAAAAAATGGGTTAAGAAAGGCAGGAAGGAAAATTATGTTTCATCTAAGTGTCTCAAGTGGTGCTGGTTTGAATATTATCTAAATCTTGCTTTAATAAGTGAATGTTTAAGCAAGATTAGGATTTGAGCTAATTTTATTTTATGCTTGATAGGTGATGTGTGTTTTTCAGGAGAATCAATTTTATATACGTTATATCTGCCTGCCAATGAAGGAGACGTAGGAGATATGGGTTCGATCCCTGGTTCGGGAAGATCTCCTGGAGAAGGGAATGGCAACCCACTCCAGTATTCTTGCCTGGAGAATTCTATGGACAGAGGAGCCTGGTGGGCTACAGTCCATGCGGTCACAAAGAGTCGAACACGACTGAGCACAGACTTACGCATCTCTCCCTTACCTCTATCTTGGGCCCATTACCCACTTCCCCAGAGTGATGAATGTTAAAGATCTGCCAATATACTGCAATGGTTCTCTGACCACAGTAGGAAGCTTTGCTGGAAATAGTAATATTTGTAGATGTTGCTAGGTCTATTTCAGTGTGAGCTGGGTTAGGTATATTCTTCCTTCATGAAAACCATTGATTCTTTATAATAATGTGGCTGTCATCTTTAGGATAATGAAAGTTCAGAGCAGAAAATTATTGAAAGGGTAAGGAAATGCCAACCCACTCCAGTACTCTTGCCTGGAAAATCCCATGGATGGAGGAGCCTGGCAGTCTTTGGAGCCACAAAGAGTTGGACGTGACTGAGTGACTTCACTTTTCAAGAAAATAGCAGAGAGAAAGGAAAGAGGAAATAAATATTTTCAAAAGGTATTAAGGTCATACTTGATAAAAGGGACATGTGAGCAGGAAAGCAAGTAGTGGTAGATATGAATTTAGAGATAAGAGGCTATTTGTGTTTGAAATCCAGGGGAAACGGCATCTCTTAATACTCTAGACAAGAAAGAAAATCTGTATTTTGAGCCTGCATTCAAAGATCTACTGAGCTCTGAGCAATTAGCAGTGCAGCTAAAGGATCAGAAATAAAGACAGTGAAGAAAAGTGACAAAAAGTTTGTATTCAACCCGTAGAAATTATTCTTTCTATGATGCTTCTCATTGCTGTCAGCTGGTGTCACAGATGGCTAGCGTGGACCCATTTGCCTTGAGAAAATGAAGGGAAAAAATAAACTCCTCTCAGATAGTAAAAATGGACTGGAAGTATTTTGCCACTAAGGATTAGTTGGGAAGGTCTGCGAGGGTGTTCATGATCATGATTACCTACCTTTTACTCAGAGATTTGACAAGCTGTCACGTTTGTAGAAATTGGTAATGTATGTATTTCTATCCTCTTTTTTACAGGTGTTGAGTAAACTGAGGCAGGCAAAAGCATGAAGCTATGAATCAGGGAGGAAAAGCAGAAGGAAAAGCCAGGGAAATGTCCAAGGGAAAATGTAAAGACTTTTTGGGAGCCCAGAAATCTGTGTGACTTATGGAGGAAAACAGAAGCTTTCTTCAAATGAGAGTCTGAGTCACAGGAAGATGAAGTTTTTCTCTGAAATCTGAGTACAATTTGAATTTTAGAGAAAACCAAACCAAACATTGTTTTAAAAGTCCAAACCAAGGATAATGTGTACTCTGAGTTACACAAAATTTATGTTTCTAGACACTAAAGAAAAACAATTTTTTGCAACTCTTAGCAATTTTGTGTATAATAAAATTGCATTTTCCTATTTGGATGTGCTTACCTAGTACCACCTGGTGGCAGCTAAAAATATTTCAGGAAAGGAGAAAACTAATTCCTAGTTTCTCAAATTCCAATTGCAGTCTCAGGAGGGAGATGCTAAGTCCTAGAAATATTACTTGTATGGGGTAATGTGTGCTCAGTGGTTTGAATTCACTGGAGAGTTAGTACTGACGTGTCTTGTCATGTTGCCAATGCCAAGAGTCTCCCCACTGTTTATAAAGAAGTGTTTTCTGAGGAATTTTATTTAGCCATAATGCATAGATGTTTACTTTTTCACTCCCCTTCTCCTTGATTTCAGGCATTGATGCATCAGACAATAGACTAGCAGTAGGAATGCCGAGTGAATGAGCGAGCACAGCAGAGAACCAAACAAATGCAAAGGTGTCAAACTTATCACCTTGGCCTCGTTAATACCAGGTTACACTTAATTGTGCTAACAACACTTTCCAGTCTCTCCCCCATCGTTATGTAACAATGACTCTTTTTCTCATTACTGGCTTAAATTGGTTTTTAGATCTAGTTCCCTGAAAATTTCTTATCTTCCTCAAGGCACCCTCCTATAAAACATTTATTCAAATATTATTGACTGAGTATACACTATTGCCAAATGCTATTCTAGATTCTGTGGATTTAACACTGAGCTAAAGGGCTAAATTTCAACTCTTTTTTTGTTCTAATTGAAGGAGACAACTACTTTCACTAATATTACTACTTCTACTATTGCTACTACTACTAATATTAATTTATTTAGCACTGTTTTATGCCAGGCTCTGTTCCCAGTTATTTATTTTGATTGATTCATTTAATTCTCACAACAGCCCTATGAGGGAGTACTATTTTTAGCCCAACTTATTAATGAAGGAATTGAAGCACAGGGAAATTAAGTAACTTGCCCATGATCATCCAAACAGTAAGTGATAGAGATGAGATTCAAAACCCAAGCCTACTCCAGAGTCTGCTCTTCACCACTGCTTTCCATCACCTCTCAAAAAACAAGAAAACAAACAATAAACAAGCCTACTAATAACTAGATTTATAGTAATTTACAATGAAAAATAATTGCTTTCCAATTTACTATCATTGTAAAACAGTTTACAGTAGCAAAATGAGCCATGCTGCTGTTCTCAGTAATTCAATCATGTCCAACTCTTTGCCACCCCATGAACTGTAGCCTGCCAGGCTCCTCTGTCCATGGAATTTTCCAGGCAAGAATACTAGAGTGGGTTGCCATTTCCTCCTCCAGGGGATCTTCCCAACCCAGGGAATTGAACCCACAACCCCTGGATCTCCTGCATTGACAGGTATATTCTTTACCACTGTGCCAACTGGGAAGCCCCAAAAGCTGAACTAAGCAAATGATGGTTTCAATCCATCAGCCTCTGGGTTATGGGTCCAGCATGCTTCTGCAGCATCACTCTACTCTACAAAATGAGCCATAAGGAAAGTCAAATGTAACAGTATGGATAGGGTGTAGTGTTCTGGGAAGAGAAAAGGGAGGATGATAGAGGGGCTTCTACAGATTGGGTAGTCAGAGAGGTCTCTGAGGAGCTGAGATCTGAAGAATGTGAAAGAATCCATTCTGCGAAGATCAGCGGGGAAGAGCCTAACAGGTAGAAGGAATGGTAAGTGCAAAGGCAAGAGGGATGCTTGAGAAGGTTCAGGGAGAAGAAAGATAGCTCTTGCAGTTGGAGTGTAGAGAAAGGGATTTAGAGGGGAAGAAGCTGCAGAAGTAGCAGGCCCCTGATCCTGCAGAGTCTTAAATCTGAAGGCAAAAAGTAAGAAAATGTGTCATCTGGTACTGCCACGTCTCTGCCAGGCCCTCTGAAATTCTAATAACAACAAGAAGTCACTGGGTGGCTTTGAACAAAGAAATGATACGAACCCTTCCATTATCCAGATCATTTCTGCTAAAAATGTTTTCTCTATTCATAGCTTCTACCTGGATATCTCACCAGGTACGTAGGTGAGCTGTGTCTAATATTCCAACTGTCCTTGGCTTATTTTCTTGTTGAAAGACCAACAACTTTTTCTCTCTTGAGTATTATTATCCAGACATTCTTCTTTCTAATTGGTCTAAATGTCCACTTACAGTATCCAATATCAGTGAAGGCATAGCCATAATTGTATCTCCTCTGACTAAGAACTACAGTAGATGCATTCTAGCAGTGCTGAAAGCAAATGAAATCATGTTTTATTGCTAGAAACTGGAGACTGTTTGGCATTTAGTAAAGCAAATGTTTGACCCAAGGGCACTAGTGTGCCACTGTTAGTCATGAATCTCTTCTATGTTTGTTTTATTAAGTTTCAGGACTTTACTATCTAATGAATAATGTTCCCACAATGAATGTTAAAGGCCCAAAGAAAAGAATTATGTTGTCTGTAGTAATGTATATAATGAATGCAGTGAGAACAGAAGCCAACTGTGTAGTTTTCAGAAGGAGGCAAGACACAAGCTTCTTCAAATACATGCAGTCTGAACTTCCTCAGCATTCTGCCTGTACCTTTATCTTAGGCTTACCTATTAGACTGAAAACTCCATAAATAGAGTAGCTTTACAGCTTTTTATTCCACCACATCAAGCTTGATGACTTGTAATTTACAAGATACATGTGATTGGTTTGGATGTATGGGTGGGTGAATAGATAAATGAGAATTCAAAGATCTTGAGAGTCAGAGCACAGTCTAAGGATGGTCCCTGTACAAACAAGGGAAACTTGGTAATGATCAAACTGGATGAGATAACATATAACCTGAAAAATTACCAATTATCAGTTTTAGACAAGTATCAACTTTAATATCAAGAGAAAAGCTGATTTTTACCACTACTGTTTCTAAGAGTGGAGCCAGGCAAGTCAAGGACATTTAATCAAATGATATTGACAAAACTTGAAATCTATCCTGATTCTCTTTTAGACTGGCTAACCCTGTCTGTCTCAGATAAGATTTCTTTAGGTCATGTTTTTCAGCAATATATTCCTAAGCTCCCAGGCATTTTGCATGCCTATCCAAGTCCCTCTATGGTACAGGAATATACTGTAATTTCTATGTAAATGTTACACCACATTATTTCAAGTTACAACCTCAGTGGTTGAAACCTAGTGTATGCTAAAATTAGCAAAGAGGTTGCTTCTTAGTGGAAGAAGTCAGTTTAGTTGTAATTCAAACATAAAACAGATCCCTTTCTTCCACCATAAACCTTTAAATGTATCCCTGTAATCAGGAGATTAAATTGTTGCTGTAATCACTTTGTGGTCAGCATTGTATTTACCGCATAAGATACTGTAAATATACAGATGGGTAAATAGGTAGACAAGCAGATAGATAGACATTTGCATTTTAATTGACAGAGGATATCTGTGAAGACATAATATAGTCCTTCTTTTTTGTATTTGCCTGGAAGTAGTCATTGTGTGGGGCTTCCCAGGTGATGTTAGTGGTAAAGAACCTGACTGCCAATGCAGGAGATGTAAGAAATGCGGTTTTGATCCCTGGGTCAGGAAGAACCCCTGGAGGAGGGCATGACAACCCGCTCCAGTATTCTTGCCTGGAGAATCCCGTGGACAGAAAAGCCTGTGGGCTATGATCCATTGAGCTGCAAAGAGTCAGACATGCATGAAGCAACTTAGCATGTGTGAACACATTCAGAGTGGGAGCGATATGGGAGAACCCTTGAAGGAGAGAAACCATTGCAACTTGAAACATTAGAAAAAATTATATTTTAATGTTTCTAAAGTAGAACTCTAAGTACACAGCTGTCTTACTGTTTGCTGTTATTTTGTATCAATCAGATTTGCTTATTTTTAAGCAACACAAATTTGAAAATATGGTGTTGGAATTCTAGTCATAAACTCTGGAACTGGAAGTCTTATTCACATAATTAATCTGGAATTACTTTAAGAGCATTTTAAGTATTTGTTTATGGATTCTGGAAGGATACAGAAGACAGATTTATAAGGCCTTAGGCAACTGTGTTTTTAGGCACTTATTTAAAATGTTGTCATCATAAACATTTCAGTGTGTTTATGTTCTTTGTGGACTTCCTGCTTGAGTAATTAGGTATAATAGAAAGAGTACTTGGTGTCCTAGCAGCCTGTTACAAGTCCTTGATGGAACAAAACTATTTATTGTCTCAATTGTATCCTCAGCCACTGACATCATTATCACTTCAGTGACCTGCTCTGTACTGTGCAGTGTGTGACTCAAGAGGGGGCTTCATGAATTGGTATTGGCATGAATATTAAATGAGCTGAAAGAAGTGAAGGTGGATGTTGTAGACTCTAAGGGGTGTGTGTGTGAGTGCTAAGTCACTTCAGTCCTGGCCTACTCTTTGCAACCCTATGGACTGTAGCCAGCCATGCTCCTCTGTCCAGTGGATTCTCCAGGCAAGAATACTGGAGTGGATTGCCATGTCCTCCTCCAGGGGATCTTCCAGACCCAGGGATCGTCTCTTAAGTCTCCTGCACTGGCAGGCAAGCTCTTCAGCACTAGCACCACCTGGGAAGCCCTTACTTCAAGGCGGTGGATAGCTAAAAGGAAAAAAAAAAAACAAAACAAAGAAAAAAATGAGATGTCATTTAGAAGAGGACATGGTCCCCGCCCCCCAAAAAAAGCATTTATAAGTACCATTGTTTTCTCATCTATTATAAAAGCAGCATGAATTTGTTATAGAAAATTCAAAGAAACTCACAGAAAATTAAAGCACCCCTTATCTCTCAAGAATTATCATTTCTATGATAATTCTAATCTTTTCTTGTTGTATATACCCACATGCCCACACACACACATACTAATTTATATGATTCTTAAAAACAAATTTGAGATATTTACTCATGACTCAACATTTTCCCATGTCATTAGTTATCTATCTAAAACATTACATTATTCCCTCCCCCATTCTATCTCTTTATCTCCTAATTTATTTAACCAACCTGTATTCTTGGCCATTTAGGCATTTTTCAGTGTTTGCTACTATATTTCCACAATGGCTATCCTTGAGCAAAAAAATATTTAGACACATCTCTATTATTTCCTTAGGGTAGATTTAATGCAAGTATGATTTGTACATTGAATAAAACTAAAACTACTTTCAGGGTTGAAGGAAATAAACTAGGGTGAACAGAAACTTAGAAATTTCACTAGAAGAAGAGAGTAAATAATGCAGCAACATCTGGTGGAAGATCAAATGACATGGGTAAACCTTGACATGAAAAATGGGTCTTTAAAAGGCTCCATGATCTACTTCCTCTAAGATAGAAAAGAAGAGGGGAAAATGGTGGAAAATATAGATGTTTGATGTTGGAAGAAGGAAAGTAGAGAAAGTCCTCTTCTCCTACTCTTTTCATAATCCCTCTTTTCAGCGACACAGGAAATACACTCATGAGAATGAGAAGTTGGAAATGCAAAGACTTAAAGAAAATTTTAGAATAATCCATGTTTGAAAGGGAAAGTAAACAATGCAGTAAAAATACTGACACTTTCTGAATACCAATCACGGGCCAGGAATGGGGCTGGGACTTTAATTGTATTGTTATTTAATTGCCTCACCAACTCCCCCAAATAGGACCATAGATGAAGAAATTAAGCTCCTAGAACTTGGGTAACTATAAAAGACAAATGGTTACTATACCTGAAAATAAACTTAGGTCTATGAATCTACTGCCCTCATACAAACGCTAGTAGCAGTAATGGAACTGACACCAGAGGACACTAGGTAGCATGTGGAGATGACATCATCAAGTTTGAAAAACACTGCTCTGGACAAGAGGTGAAATTGAAACAATAAATCTTCATTCTGTCATATTTATTTTTCAACTAGAGAAAATGATGAAAAACTTACATTGACTTTGAAACATATTTTCTAACTTATAATTGCATATATAATCAAAAGTAAGTCTTGAAACTGGCTTATGCCCTTTGGAGCCCCCAGACTAACAACTTTCATTAAGAGGTAAGACCTTATTTCTAAGGAAGATAATTAAAATATGTTGTAATGAAGATAGAAATGATAGTTTCTTATGCTAAATAAGTCCTCAGGGATTTGTAGCTGAACTAGATTGAAGCTTTAATAGTGAAAAGATGTTTTTGATAAACCTCCCTGTATTGCTAATAGACAGGACTTGTTCAAGCTGAGTTTAACAGTTGAATGCTGAATTTAATTTGAAAAATTGTGATAACTTATGAAATATGGCAGAATTATTGGAAACCTTGTTTAAAGTTTGCCCTTTTAAATGTGCTATAATGCTAACACAGGAAGTAGTTTTAGTAATGTTTTTAGCCATGTTTTAAACCCTAATATGTTCAAGCTGCCTGTAAGGTGGAGGGTCAGAGAGAAGAGATGTAAAGTTGAGTGATAGCTCCCCTGACCTTGGGAATCCCATAATCACAAGTTACCCATAATATATGATATGGTAAGACACCATTCACACACTTTATGCTTAAAGCATTCCTAATGAACTAGAACTCCAAGGAACCCAACCAGCAGTTCTGCATTTTAAAATTTAGAATTCTAAGGATTCTGAAGAATGGCAAATATCTTCTACTAGATTGTATACTTTTTAAAAATTTTATTGGAGTATAGTTGCTTTATAATATTGTGTTAGTTTCTGCTGTACAGCAAAGTGAATCCGTTATACATACACATATATCCTCTTCTGTGGATTTCCTTCCCATTTAGGGCACCAGAGACATTGAGTAGCCTTCCCTGCACTATATGGTAGATTCTTATTGTTATCTATTTTATGCATAGTAGTATATAAATGTCAATCCAAGTCTTCCAATTCATCTTTTTTCAATCCCAGTATCTATACGTCCATTCTCTAGGTTTGTGTCTCTATTTCTGCTTCACAAATAAGTTCACCTGTATCATTTTTCTAGATTCCACATACAAGCAATATTATACAATATTTTTTTTTCTCATTTTGATTTACTTCACCCTGTATGACAGTCTCGAGGTCCATTCAAGTCTCTACAAATGGCACAATTCCATTCCTTTTTTATGGCTGGGGAATATTCTGTTGCATATATGTATCATGTCTTCTTTATCCGTTCTCCTGTTGATGGACATTTAGGTTGCTTCCATGCCCTAGCTATTGTAAGTAGTGCTGCAATGCACATTGTGGGTGCATGTATTTTTTTGGAATTACAGTTTTCTCTAGGTATAAGCCCAGGAGATCAAGGGTTAATTTATTTTTACTCTGCACTGAAATGCATATAGTAGGCAATCAGTAACTTGAATAATAAGGTTAATTGCACCAGTCATTCTGGTCCAGGGATCTGGAATTATTACCATGAAATCATTTTCTTTTATAGACTTGAAAATTATATTCAAAGTGGAGTCTATTAAAACGTAACTATGTATTGTCTTAGGGTATCTGCTCACTGGATAACTGTTTATCAGCCATACTGTTAGATTAAGATATAAGACAGCAGAGTTTTGAAAGCAGACCCTGAGAGAAGGAGAGAAATGCTGAATTTAATATCTTAGAAGGGGGCTTGAAGTTTAGAGAGAACCTGAAAATATTAGAACTGAAAGCTCTTAAAAATGTCAGAATGCAGTAATTTCACTTGTTTTTGGTTGCAGCAGTACCCATCTCTTTCTAATAAGGTCAGAACAGAACTCCACTTTTTTGTTTGTTAAATATAGATGACCTTGAAACCCCCATGTAGGCTGCTCATGGACCCCCTTTCTCTTGTGCTTGGAGGCTTATGAGACATCTGCCAGGTTCAGCTGTGCAGCCAGGAATGTAGTCCAATTTTCTCAGTTTTTAGAAAAGCAAAATTCAAAGCCATCTGAGTTAGATTATGTTTGCAACATAGCGCTCTTCTTAGGATAAGACTTCAGGCTACCATCTTAAACTTGAATCCTCTCTCAAGTCCATATGAAAGGGGCACAAATGATTTGATGTAAATCCCAGCTTTGCCTTGTCTAGTTGGGTGACTCTGGGCCAGTGTAAAAGGGAAATTTCACCAGACAAATTAAACAGTCAAGGTAAGTTTTATCCAAGACTATTGCAACAAGGGTCAAGACTACTGCAACAGAGGAGAGAGATTAAACGCAACTCCTCTGAGATAAAAGGCGGAAGGATTTTTAAAAGTTGGAGTGAGCTAATGGAAAAGTACTACAGGATATTAGAGGGAGTAGTTGGTCAGTATTATTAAGCCATCTGTGTTTGGTAATTGTTGCTGATGGAAGTCAGGCTCCTCCTCTCCCGCAGAGATTGGAAATAGAAGCCTTCTCTTTGTTGCTGATTACATTTCAGAGAAAATATAATCAAGTCCTTGAGAAAGACATTTCTGGGTTGTAGAAGATTTACATCTCAAAGAGTGAAAGAGAAAATTTACAATCTTAAGTTTTGTATAGTACCAGTACTCTAAGAAAAGGGAGGTCAGGAGCCTGTCGTCAGGAAGACATTTGTCTAAAATTTAGTATAACTGAGGGGATATTCATTGCAAAGAGAAGGTAACAAAGCTATCTCTTAAGAAAGTTTATGAAAATTACATGGGTTAATATTACCAATGCATTTTACACATAGAATTTAATACCACACAAATAAATACCAGGGAGCAAATGAGAGTTTATTAGAGGAGACCAGCTTTGGTTAAAAGACTAAATGAAAAAGGGTAAGATGGGTCATTTCTCATGTATAACAAGTCCCTAATAAGTGTCAACTATCTACATTTATTTAATCTCCTACAAATTTATCATTATTTTAATTTTGCAGAGAAACAAATTAAGTCTCAGAGACTCTAAATCTTTTGTTCAAGGTCACATAGCAGCAGCAGAGCTGTGATCTGACCACAGTACTGTCTAAACTCCAAGCCTTTGTTTTCTTCTAAAGGACTAAACTTCTCAGGAACTTCATCATGCCTAAGGCCAAAGAAGACACACCTTTTATATAGTCACCCTGTTGAGAAAACAGAATGGTCAACCTTTCCATTATTTTGTTCCCAAGTTTGTTGACTGTGTGTGGGTGTTAAAATGAGAGGCAAAAGACTGAGTGGACCCATTGACCAGACAATAGAGCTATTCAACTAACTGCCAACTAAGAGTATTAAGGGTACAATCTGACATTTTCTGGGACAGGCCATGTGGGCACTCAAGGACATCAGTGCCCCATTAAGTAGATGTCAGGTGACAATTTCTTTCCCTGCCTTCTTGGCATTAGCAGGAAAGAAGTGGAGAGTGCAGACACAAGGACACTTCTTTGTCATAAGCAAGAACCTTTTACCTTCTAATGCACAGTTAGGAAAGAAGTGTTTGAGGAGCCACAAACAAAATAGAAGTTTTTCTTTCTTTCTTCTTTTTTTGCTAAGATCACAGCATATGACTTTCTCTTCTCTCCCACTCTGCCTATCAATTCAAGGGAAGTTTATTCGACAATTCTGCTGGAGATGTGACTTAGCAAGTGATCTCACCCAGCTGAGGTCAGCAGCTCTCTGAGGAGAGTACTGAACGTACTGTCACAGGGTTGGGTTTTAAGTTACTTTCAGTAAGAACTTATGACCATGGACAGAACAGTTTCCACCACCCCCCTCCCCAAGCCTCAGTTACCTCCTTCACTGAAGAATGTAAACTAAATCATTCCTAAAACTGGTTTCTTACTGTCTTGTAATTAGGATTCTAGAAAACTGTTCAAATGATGTTTCTTTCCAGGAGTCTTTTAGGATCACCCTATCTGGAAGACCTGGGTTTGATCCCTGGGTCAGGAAGATCCTCTGGAGAAAGGCATGGCAACCCACTCCAGTATTCTTGCCTGGAGAATCCCCATGGAAAGAGGAGCCTGGTGAGCTACAGTCCATGCGGTTGCAAAGAGTTGGACATGACTGAGCAACTAATACTTGTTAGCCGGAAGAGAGCCTTCCTTCTCTGAAGCCCCACCCTGCTGACTGTTTAGACCTCTCAGATATACAGTTAGTTCTTTGTGTGGGAGACAGCCTGGTGCAGTGGAACAACAGTCAGAGACAGGCAGATCTACACTTGTATGCTCAGTCTGCTGCTTGCTATGTGTGTGATGTAGGATAAATGGTCTAACCTCCACCACAGTCTCCTCCTCATCTGTAAAATGGAGGTGTAGTAGATATTTTCTATGTGTCTTTTTTTTCCCCTTGCCTATCACTTTTTAAAATACTGTTCCAGTAATTGGAGAACCCCCACATTATGAGTATCCCTCTCCAAATTTAATCCACAAACTCACTTTTCAGCTTCCCTTGCAGCTAGGGCTCAGACATCCAGCCTAATCCTCTGGCCATCAATCATGCACCATCACAAGGCTTTGATTTAAATGTGAGGAAACAGGGACTGCTAAAAGTGCCTTTATGTTAAGGGTGGTGGTAGAGTCACTTAAGTTCCAAGGAGAGAAGCGTTGGGTTTTTAGATGCCCAGTGTTAGCTGAGCAAGCTGTCCTGCTGCTCCCATCAACAGTCCTGGAGGTGTGGATGGGCACTGAGTCTGACCAACAATCACTCTAGAATGATGTTTCTACTTTCGGAAATTCTCAGAGCTAATGAATGAATATCTTCTAATGAATTCCATTTTGCTCTAACTCAGTACGAGGACAGGGTCTATGTTTTATACTAAAAACACTGAGTGTTGTATGTTAGAACACCTTTGGTGTAAAGTCAGTTTGAAGAGTAAACAAGGTCAGCATTGCACTGAACCTAATACCTGCATCAAAGTGGCATCTTTATGAATGGTATGTGCTGTGTGTTGTGCTTAGTTGCTCGGTCATGTCTGACTCTTTGCGACCCCATGGACTGCAGTCTGCCAGGCTCCTCTGTTCATGAAATTCTCCAGGCAAGAGTACTGGAGTGGGTTGCCATGCCTTCCTCCTGGGGATCTTCCCAACCCAGGGATCAAACCCAGATCTCCCACATTGCACGTGGATTCTTTACCTACTGAGCCATCAGTAAAACCCTTGTGAATGGTATTGTGCTTTATTATCTTTGAATATTCAGTCTCCTCAAAGAAATGGAGAGCTTCTTAAAGACCAATATGTATGCTATACTAGCGTACCATGTTGAGTGCTTAGGGGGCTTCAAAGAAACATTATAATAATCTTTCCCTTAAGGACCTAACATCTCAGTAGGAGAGATAGTAGAACATGTGCTCCTGTGTTAGATTATCTGTATTCCAATCCCATCTTTTGGAGCTCTTGGATCTCCCACTAGTTTTGCAATACAAGGCAATTCTATACCTGTGTTGTTTTTCTCTGTAAAATGAGTGTCAGTTCCACCCTTATAATGGTTAATGTGACTATTAAATGAGTTAATTAAAACATTCTCAATAGAGCCTGGTACATGGTAAGTGCTCACAAGATATTCACTCTTAGGAAAGTTATATAGTAATTTTAAGTGAAGTTATATTGACTACATGATCAAAGTTTGCAGAGCACAAGTTCCCCACTGCCCAAAGAACTGAGACAAGACCTTGTAGGAATTCAGCTAGTTCCTGGAGTCTCAGAAACTTGTGAGAGCTACCGCTGAGCATGTACAGAAAGTCAAGCACTCTAAGCCTTTTGCACGTGCATTAGTGCATTTATTCCTCCCAGGAATCATGGAGCTCACACTGGCTGTTCCTACTCTACAAATAAGCCATTGCTGGTAACCTGGCCAAAGGTGCCAAGCTAGAAAGATGAAGGATCAGGACTCAAGTTCTGGTTTTCTGACCTTAAATCCATGTTCTTAATCACTACACTTAAATTTTGTGAGGGTCCTGGATTCTCCTTATAAGTGATTCTGAGTGAAT
Source organism: Bison bison bison (assembly GCF_000754665.1). Lineage (NCBI taxonomy): Eukaryota > Metazoa > Chordata > Mammalia > Artiodactyla > Bovidae > Bison > Bison bison. Next base: position 10,309,961 of record NW_011495025.1, on the reverse strand, counting down.
TTTGATCCTCTCAACCCTTCTAAAAATGCATTTAGCTTTATATAGTATATGGACACATGTTCATACTAATTATTTTAGAAAGTTTAATGGTTTGGAAACTGTCCACTAAGAGGATTCCTGCTTGGCTATAGTTAGTTACTCAAGAGTGTTCCAGCTTTACGGCTCTCTAAGTGTCTCTAACAAAGAGAAAGAATCCTTTTGTCAGCACCGAGTACTGTGCTGTTTTGCAAAATTTGCTTTTATTGAGTCTACATAGGTCACCATTTGTCTAGGAGCTTGTTAAGAAGTTGTTTTAGGAAAACATTGACTGTTTCCTCAGATAGGACCCCTTTACCCCAGTGGTTTAGCAAAACTGACTTTGCAGTACATGCAGTTGGGTTTGGCCAGTTAGCTACCTGAAAGCACAATTAGAAGTTTGCAAAAAAGAATCAATAAATGATATGGAAGCATTTATGTAGATTTATGTGTAACTTAAATCTAGACTACTTGTTATCTCTGTTGTTAAGGGCAATTGAATTGAAAAATATTACCATCTCTCAGAATTGCAAGTTAAAGGTAAAGAAAGCAAAATAGTTGGCATATTAAATCAAAACTTGTTTCTACTTCAAACCATTTTTCCACTTAGATATAAAATCTACTCTCAATTTAATATAGCAGTTGGAGATACAAGAAATATCTGACAAAGGGAGTTGAAGAATTAGAACGACAAATCAAATTTTCCTATGCATAAAAGGGGAAATTTATCTTTTAAGTATAGAAAACATTATATATAAGCCATAGATGTATTATCATAAATATTAGAAATATATTTTAAATTATATTTTTGTGTTTTATTTTTCATGTGTGAAATAAGATCTTGGCAATTAAGTTTAAAACACACATAGCTACAATACAGACCAAGTGATCATAGTGAAGTCAATTTCAGATTTCATTAGATGTCTAAACTGCGCTTATTATAATATTGTTTTATAATAATAACAGTGTAGCCTGTTTAGTCTTTGAAACCGATGCTCTTTGTTTCCCCTGCTCCAACTCTGCCTTGAGTCCCAGGGTATAATGTTTAAAAATTAAAATACAGAAAATTTACATTTGGGTAAAATGCTCTTATGCATCCTGACAATCCCAAATATGACATTTTCATGCTTATCTAAACTTTCCAGAGAAGCCTAGGGGCTTACACTAGTGACTGACCACATATGCAAAATATCTTCAAAGACATCTCAAGCAAATTATGTATTTTATTCCATAGTATACTCATGGTTATATTTATTAAAAACAAAACAAAATGAAACAAAAATTTTCCCTTTATCCTGCCAGAAGTAGCTGATAAATTGCTGCTAAAGAAAAACTTACCATGTTTAACCTATGATTGTCGATATCTCCACACAGAACTCCATGAATGGGCAATCAGGGCAGTTAGTAAAAATAAATCTCAGTGGTAAAGCCCTCCTAAATATAATTTACTATTTCCTTGAAGGTGTTTAAGTCTCAATATTCCTTCTTTTCCTACAAACATTCTATTTGAACTCCTCATCACTTAGACTCTAAATAAAGACAAGTTCTATTTTTCTTTCTATAGAAATAGAGTAGGTATATTCTTCTCTGGTATGTGGTAGAATATTTGCCGGCATTATGGAATAGGCCTACCTGTCTAATTCCTTAAGACAACAAGGATTCTTCTAGAAAATAACTCTTAAATTAAGGACGCATAGAGATACACAAGAAACTTTGAATCTGAAAAATCAGGGCCAGAGACTGAGAGAGTGTTTGAGTATCACATTGGGGCAGCCATTCTGGTCTTTCAGTTTAGAACAAAGTTCCTGTATCAGAAGCCAATGAAAAGAACACTGCAGTAAAAAAGCAAGTATAAGACAATACCATGAAAAATAAATAGAACCAAACAAAAACCTTTCAAGTCTGTGACCAAATTTGGTAGCATTGTGCAAAGTCACTTTAGTCATGTCCAACTCTTCCAACCCCATGGACGACAGCCCACCAGGCTCCTCTGTCCATGGGATTCTCAGCCAAGAATACTGGAGTGGATTACCATTTACTTCTCTAGGGGATCTTCCCAACCCAGGGATCAAACACGTGTCTCTTAAGTCTCCTGCATTGGCAGGTAGATTCTTTTCCACTAGCGCCACCTGGGAAGCCCTTGGTAGCATTAAGCTAGCATATATGGAATGGAAATTTTTTTCTAATATCTATTTTGCATATAAACGATCTGGTATAGAGTTTGATAACAGTATATGAATAGCGTAAGTCATTACCTCTGGGGTTTTAATTCCTTATTAGAGTGCCATAGGTGTTCAAAACTATAGATACAATTTGACTTACACATCCATACATCACTTTATGTAAAGAAGAACTTTTACATAAATTTACTTGTGCATCCAACATTCCTGATGCTATTGGCAGGATAGAAGTGGTTTAGCTGTGTTTCCTGTCACCAGCTCTAATAACAGTCATGGTTGAAAGGGAACCTGAGCTACAAGTAAGAAACTGTCAGGTGCTTCCTGGCATCTGAGAGGATTATATTTGTGAGCATATGTGATACACCAGGAAACCTTGAGTGATGACACCATTGTGTTTATCTGGGTCATTAAAATCTCTTTTGTATTGTTCTTAGAAAACCCCCAGAATACTGGCAGTTCAGTTCATTTCAGTCACTCAGTCATGTCTGACTCTTTGCGACTCCATGGACTGTAGCACACCAGGCTTCCCACTCCATCGCCAACTCCCAGACCTTGCTCAAAATCATGTCCATCGAGTCGATGATGCCATCCAACCATCTCATCCTCTGTCGTCCCCTTCTCCTCCTGCCTTCGATCTTTCCCTGCATCAGGGTATTTTCCAAAGAGTCAACTCTTCCCACCAGGTAGCCAAAGTATTGGAGTTTCAGCTTCAACATCAGTACTTCCAAAGAATGTTCAGGACTGATTTCCTTTAGGATTGAATGATCTTTCAGTCCAAGGGACTCCTAAGAGTCTTCTCCAACACCACAGTTCAAAAGCATCAATTCTTCACTGTTCAGCTTTCTTTATAGTCCAACTCTCACATCTATACATGACTACTGGAAAAACCATAGCTTTGACTAGACGGACCTTTGTCAGCAAAGTACTGTCTCTGCTTTTCAGTATGCTGTATAGGTTGGTGATAGCTTTTCTACCAAGGAGCAAGTGTCTTTTTATTTTATGGCTGCAGTCACCGTCTACAGTGATTTTGGAGCCCAACAAAATAAAGTATGTCACAGTTTGCATTGTTTCCCCATTCATTTGCCATGAAATGATGGGACTGGATGCCACAGAAATTAGTTTTCTGAATGAAGAGTTTTAAGCCACCTTTTTCACTCTCCTTTTTCAATTTCATCAATAGGCTCTTTATTTCTTCTTCAATTTCTGCCATAAGGGTTATGTCATCGGCATATCTCAGGTTATTGATATTTCTCCCAGCAATCTTGATTCCAGCTTGTGCTTCATCCAGCCTGGCATTTCACATGATGCACTCTACATAGAAGTTAAATAAGCAGAGTGACAATATACAGCCTTGACGTACTCCTTTTCCTATTTGGAACCAGTTTGCTGTCCCATGTCCGGGTCTAACTGTTGCTTCTTGACCTGCATACAGATTTCTCAGGAGGCAAATCAGGTTGTCTGGTATTCCCATCTCTTTCAGAATTTTCCATAGTTTGTTCTGATCCACACAATCAAAGCAATTGGCATAGTCAATAAAGCAGAAGTAAATGTTTTTCTGGAACTCTCTCACTTTTTCAATGATCCAATGGATGTTGGCAATTTGATCTCTGGTTCCTCTACCTTTTCTAAATCCAGCTTGAACATCTGGAAATTCACAGTTCAAGTACTGTTGAAACCTGGCTTGGAGAGTTTTGAGCATTACTTCGCTAGTGTGTGAGATGAGTGCAATGTGCAGTAGTTTGAGCATTCTTTGGCATTGCCTTTCTTTAGGATTGGAATGAAAACTGAACTTTTCCAGTCCTGTGGCCACTGCTGAGTTTTCCAGATTTGCTGGCATATTGAGTGGAGCACTCTCACAGCATCATCTTTCAGGATTTGAAATGGCTCAACTGGAATTCCATCACCTCCATTAGCTTTGTTCATAGTGATGCTTCCTAAGGCTCACTTGACTTCACATTCCAGAATGTCTGACTCTAGATGGGTGATCACACCATCATGGTTATCTGGGTCATAAAGATCTTTTTTGTATAGTTCTTCTGGGTTTTCTTGCCATCTCTTAATATATTCTGCTTCTGTTAGGTCCATACCATTTCTGTCCTTTATTGGGCCCATCTTTGCATGAAATGTTCCCTTTGTATCTCTAATTTTCTTGAAGAGATCTCTAGTCTTTCCCATTCTATTGATTTCCTCTATTTCTTTGCATTGATCGCTGAGGAAGACTCTTATCTCTCCTTGCTGTTCTTTGGAACTCTGCATTCAGATGGGTATATTTTTCCTTTTATCCTTTGCCTTTAGCTTCTCTTCTTTTCTCAGTTGTTTGTAAGACCTCCTCAGACAGCCATTTTGCCTTTTTGGTTTTCTTTTTGCTGGGGATGGTCTTGATCACTGCCTTCCGTACAATGTCATGAATACTAGAAATTCATATTTAAAAGTGGTGGTGTTGAGTTCCTACAAAAGACAATGAAGGCTGAGGCAGATAGGCTGTTTGATAATTCTTGCCTTGACTCAACTTTCTTTCTTTTTCTTTTCAGGTTAATGTGGTCCTGAGATATAATGCTTACAAATATAAACTTCCTAATTGTTTTAGAATTAGGGATTTTAGACAGTAGGAACTAGGGAAAATAGATAATGGGAACTCAATAAAAACTGTTATCTTTCTAATCTGTCAGAAGCTGTTCAGTTATTTTTTGCAAATGTTGGAAATTAAGCCTCCATCTCTTTTAGGACAATAGACCTCAGGATACAGGAGAAACATTGAGATGGTCTCTGTGAAGCTGGCTTTCCTCTCCTTGCATAGCCATTTCTATAGCCTGGCCAGCCCAGAAACCCCGCCTACCTTTGCATAGCCTTTTCAAGGTATGGGCATCTCTCTTTGGGGCACCTGAGAGTCCACCACAGCCATCAACCTTCAGGAGGTGTCAGATAGAATTCAACACTCCTTCCTGGAGGGCTACTAAGGCCCGAAACTCTTGATTCTCTGACACTGCTTCTAAGACTCTCTTTATAGTCTGTCCCCATAGATAAAGGCTTCCCAGTCTGTACCATTCCATTACCAGACATGACTGGGATAAAGGCATGATTAAATGCAAACTGCTCTAGAATGTGAAGCTAGTGTTCCTTCCTTTCTCTTTCTTTCTTCCTTCCTTCCTCCCTCCTTTTCTTCCCTTTGTTCTTTCTCTCCCTTTCTTCATTGTTTCCTTCCTTCCTCTCTTTCTCTCTCTCTATTCTTTCTCTTTTTCTGGAAGAAAATTATGTTCTTCTGATCAAGCAAATGGCCAAAGCATCCCTTAGAAGAACACCCTTTGTTAAAACAAAACAAAGCAAAACAAAATGAGCATTTACTTCCTGAAAGGCAAAGTGGTTTAAAGCAGCCCAGCTTTGTGATGATAATAGCTACACAGTGACAGGACACTGATTTCCTGAGGATGAAGAGGTGGCCTCATCAAAGTAACAGCAGTCTTCCATGGTACCATCAATCACCGCATAATTTCCATCTAAGTACTTTCCTGTTCACAAAAGAAAATAAGTGAATGCAATTGTCAGTTAGAACTGGAAATGGCAGGTCATCATCTTTGTCACTGTTGGCCTCACTGTGAATCTTAAAGAGGTACTTAGAAGTAGGAGGTAAGCAAGAGGATTTTCATTTTGCATTCTGTACTCTTGGGTATAATTTGAGTTTTTCTTCGTCATGAGCATGTGATCAACTTATACTTTTGTAAATATGCTTGAACCAAAGTGATTACTGTGATGCACTAATCTTTGAGGGGCATTAATGCTTTGAATGTCAACATGGAAGTAAAAATCAGCAGATAAACATTTAACATATCTGTTTATGTTACAAAGAGAATTTTTAGCGCTGGGAAGTAGAGGGACACTGCCTGTTACTGATCATCAAGGTGATCTCTAGCCCTCGTGCAAGTGAGTGGTGAATGGTGGGAAGTGAGGAAACTGTGATATATTTTGAATCAGGAAAATATCCTAAATAATAATTCTTTTTGTTTTATACTTTTGCATTAAAGCATATTGACATACAATAAACTGAACATCTTCAAAGTGTATAATATGATAAAATTTCTTGCATCTTTATAATATGATAAATACCCATGAAATAATTTCAATCAAAATAGTGAACGTGTACATCTATCACCTCAAATGATTTCTCATATATCTTTGTAATTTCTTACTCCCAGCCTCCTCACCACCTTCCCTAAGCAACTACAGGTCAGTTTTCCATATACACTATACCAGTTCATTTTTGTGTAATGTTAAATAAATGGCATTATGAAGTATGTACACTTCTCTGGCTTCTTATATTCTGTGTGATTATTTTGAGATTCCTTGTTGTATGTATCAGTTGGTCATTTCTTTTTAATGCTGAGTATAGATAAACAACATTTTATCCCTTCACTTCTTGTTGAATATTTGGATTGTTCCAATTTGGTGCTGTAAGGAATAATGCCAATATGAATATTTGTGTACCAACCCTTGTATGCCCATGTTTTCTTTTGGGTAAATCTCTAGGACTGGGATGGATGGATCATGTTGTAGGTATATGTTCAACCTATTAAAAACAAAACAAAACAAAAAACAGCTAAAGTGTTTTCCAACTGTTCTCTGACAGTTTTTCTTGCAAATTATGAGAATTCTAGTTTCTCTACCTCCTCACCAACACTTGGTATGATCAGAGTTTTAGTTTTAGCCTGCTTGCTGGGAATGTAAATGTATCTCATTGTGGTGTGAAATTGCATTTTCCTAATGGTTAAGAATATTGAGCATCTTACCTGTGCTTTTATGCCATCTGTGTTATCTCTTTGGTAAAGTACCTGCTCAAAGCTTTTTATCATTCTTTAATGGGTTGTTTGTTGTATTATTATTATGTTTTGAGAGTTCCTTACATTTCTGGGCACAATTTCTTTGTTCCCCCCTGTATAAGCTTCAGATATATTTTCTTTTGTCAATATTTTTCAAAGAGCAAAAGTTTCTGATTTTATGAAGTCCAAATTAACATTTTTTCTATAATGGGTTATGTTTCTGTTTCGATATCTAGAAAATCTTTGCTGAATCTATCATCACTAAGATTTTTTTCCCTCTAGAAATGTTATAATTTTAGATATTTATCTATTGTGAGGTAAAAATTAAAGATATTGTTTTTCTTATGGATAGCTAATTTTTTAATGTCATTGGTCAAAAACACTATCTTTTTAAATTGATTTGTCTGCATTGTTATTAAAAATCAAATTTTATTTATTCAATGATCTCTTATTATTCTATTAATCTGTCTGCTGTTATTCCCATGCCACACAGTACCAAGAAATGTATCTATATAGTAAGTTTTGAAATTAGATACTGTTATTCTTCCAACTTTATTATTTTAAAATTTTCCTGGATATTATAGATTCTTTGAATTTTCATATGAATCTGGAAGTAGCTTTTTCCTTTCTACCAAAAAAAAAAAATCTCTGGGAATTTGATTTTGATTGTGTTGAATTGATAGGTCATCTTTGGGAAAACTAACAACATAACAATGTTTTCTAAAATGTTGTGGAGTATGTTTTGCCTGTTTCTATATTGTTGCTCCTTATTTTAGATTGGAGTGTAAATCTTAGCTTATTATTCCATCTTGGTCATTGAATTGTTAAATGGTGACTTCTTTATTATGAACTGCTAGAAAAAAATATATAATGAAATGCAATATATTGCAAGCAGAGAGGCAGATATTTTGGCCTGTTTTTTCCATTAGTCTTAGTGCTTGAAATACTGTCTTGTGTGTGTTGTGTGGTACTGAGTTGCTCAGTCATGTCAGACCCTTTGTGACCCCATGGGCTGCAGCTCGCCAGGCTCCTCTGTCCATGAGGATTCTCCAGGCAAGTATACTAGAGTGGGTTTCCATGCCCTCCTCCAGGGGATCTTCCCAACTCAGGAATAGAACCCAGGTCTCCCACATTGCAGGTGGATTCTTTACTGACTGAACCACCAGGGAAGCTCTAATTCAATATAGTTGGCTTTATATAAATAGTTGTTGATTAAATTAAGTAGCCATCTAGTGTGCACTGAGTAATTCATTAGGATTTACATCATTTATTTCTAATAGTTAGAATCATCCTACAAAGCTGATTTTTCAGAGGAAATACTAAGGCTCAGAGAGGTTATTTGTCTTGCTCAAGATCATATAAGTCATGTTCTGGTCTGGTTAGTTCTAACTACTTAGCTCTTATACTTTCCTCAAAGTCATATTATACCAGCAGTGAGAAAAACTTGGAGAGCAATTATAAAAAATACGGAGCAAAATGTCAAATCCCAGATAATTCAGTCCCTCAAAGAAAAGATTACTTTTTAAGTGAAATGTGTCTTACCATTAGGAATACATATTATCATATTATCTGGCTGTGGGGCTTGTGAACACGGACTGCACACCTTAAAATGCAGGGTTTTGTAATTTATTTCTAGCTTACAAAAAAAATAGGATGGAATGTTCATAAATTTATATAAAATGGTGGTGAAATTGAGTTACGGTTAACAGCATGGACTCTGAAATGATATAACCCATGATCTAATCTCAATTCTGCCATTTAATATCTTAGGTAAGGTACTCAATCTTCTCAAATCTTATTTCCATGAGTATAAATGGTAATGTTAATAAGACCATCTCTGTCAGTTTGAACAGACCAAACTGTTCATACTTTTGAACTTGATTCAAAAGTATCAGTGGCTTAAGAAAATGAATGTATATTTCTCATTTTTGTCATGATTGGGGTGTATCAGGTAGCTCTCCTGAGTAGCTCTTTCCTGTGTAATCTTTCAGGGAAGTACTATGTCCCCAACTAATTGCTTCATCATCCCCTAGAATAGCTTTGGAGTCTACCTCCAGGGCATCTTAGATTCAGCTATTGTTGTTGTTGTTGTTTAGTTGCTAAATTGTGTCCAACTCTTTGTGACCCCTTGGGATGTAGCCCACCAGGCTCCCCTGTCCATGGGATTTTCCAGGCAAGAATACTGGAGTGAGTTGCCATTTCCTTCTCCAGGATATCTTTCCTACCCAGGCATCAAATCCACATCTGGATTGGCAGGCAGATTCTCTTACCACTGAGCCACTTGGGAAGCCCCCTAGTTATCAAAGAAAATTCAAAAAATATCTTCTGCATTTTCCTGACCATTTTGACCAGGAAGTGATGTTGATATCAGTGACTTGCTGACATTCATTGGTAAAATCCAGCCACAAAGCATCACTAAAATGCTATATGTATGGGAAATACAGTTCCTAGCTAGGTTTTCTCCAGTAACCACTTTACACTATTGAAGGTGAAGTTGAATCTTTTGTGAGAAGCTAATCTTCTCTTTCACACATTTTTCATGGGATTGTTATGACAACTGAAGAAAGAATAATATGTAGAGATCTTAGCATTTGGCATATATTATCCTCTTAAAGGGCTTCCCTGGTGGCTCAGTGATCAAAATCTGCTGGCCAGTGTGGGGGATGCGGGTTCTATACCTGAATTGGAAAGATCCCCAGGAGAAGGAATTGGCAACCCACTCAGGTATTCTTGAGTGGACAGGGAAATCCCATGGACAGAGGAGCCTGGTGGGCTATATAGTTCAGGGGGTCACAAAGAGTCGGACATGACTTAGTGACTAAATAACAACAATCCTCTTAAAAATTTGGGAAGTATTATTGAATGAATCTATTGATCTGGATATAATAAATAAAATTTAGGCAGAAACTGAGTTTTCTTAAACTATTTATTGAAAGAGATTAGGAAATTCAACTAAAATATATAAACTTATGTCAGGTCACCTGATTTTCTGGGTTTTGCAATAATTATTCTGTTGAAATGACTAAATATAGGAAATAACATATAAGTGAACACGGCAGCCAAAAATAGTTATAGGAGATATAAGATCAGAATCTTTACCTGTAGGTGTATTGGAGTCCTGACCTAAAGCTTACATACACTTATTTAACAAATACTGGTCTGCATATTCTGTCCCTCTCCATGCTACTTCTCTCAAAATCAACTTTTACTTCCCATTGTCATTTTAAACTTTTAAACCTTAGTTTTCCAGAATCATCAGCATGGCATTTCAATATTCCAGCCCTAGAATACATCACTACCAAATGACTCCCTCTGAAACATGGCTTGCTGATGTCCTACAATTACTCTTTAGTACCTATTGAATCAAGTTCAAACTATTCAGCCTGACTTTCAGGACTGCAATCAACTGTCTCTGCTTGATATTATCAATGAAAAAATATGCATCAAAATGTCTTTCTGTAACCTCCACAGCCAATTCTTCACTTCAACCTTCTCTCCTAAATGTTTCCTTGTAGTTTGCTCCCAACAACATGTTTTGTATACAGAGTTTCTCCCCAAAAGAAGGTCTTCTAAGGTTGCTAGGCAGAAGTAGTATGAACATTTCTTCAAGGGAGATCTATCAGTTAGAATTTTTTTGGCTGCATATTATTGAAAACTCAACAGTAGCTCAAATGGTTGGATATTAATTTCTCTCTCATGTAAAGGGAACTTTGAAGCAGGTAAAAAATGTCTGGCATGATGGCTCCACCATTGAGAGGAACCCTCAGTCCTTCTCTTTCCCCAGCCTAGAGCAGGGCTCAGCAAATTACCACCCACAGGCAGATCTAGCCCACAGAATATTTCTGTATGGCTTGTAAACTAAAACTGGTTGTTATATTTTAAAGGAATATAAAACAAAAAGCAAACAAACAATAAAGAAAAATATGCAGTGAAGACCAGATGTATCCCATAAAGCCTAAAATTTCTCTTGTCCATTTACAGAGTTTGATAACTCCTGCCATAGAGCATAATTTTCATTTATATGCTCACCTCATTGTCAAATATAGCTGTTGGAATTTCAGCCATCATTCTCTCATTCCAAACAGCAGAAAGGATAAAAGAGTAAGTGACAAGAAGAGCATGCCTTCCGTAGAATGGAAGGCAGAGAGGAAGGAGCAGCCCTGTAGTTCTTACACACCACATTTTACTACCACACGAGACTAAACTTTACTATGTGGTCAGATCAAGCTGCATAAAATGCGGAAACAGATTCTTTCAGCTGAGAATGCTATCACTACTAAGAACATCAACATTGTCTTATTAACAAAGATTGCTATTGGATAAGCAGATACCTATCTCTGTTGCAGATCTGAGAATAACTCATTTAAATTCTCTAGGTTGCTGTTTCAATGTTAATTAAGAGTTGTAGCAGTAATGAATCATACAGTGCTTGTGCTGTTAATGTAAACTCTACTTTAACAGGTTGATCACAATTCTGAAATGAGTTGAAAGCATAATGATGGTTCAGCATATCCTTTGAGATCCAACTTACTTTGAATTTCTTAGCTCTTGTTTAGTTGCTAAGTCGTGTCTGACTCTTTGTGACCCCATGGACTGCAGCCCACCAGACTCCTCTGTCCATGGGATTTTTCAGGTAAGAATACTGGAGTGGGTTGCCATTTTCTTTTCCAGGGGATCTTCCCAATCCAGGGATGGAACCTGAGTCTTCTGCTTGGTAGGTGGATTCTTTACCACTGATTCATCTGGGAAATCAGAATTTATAATGTTCATGTATAAATATTCATTTACTCTTGTTCAACAGTCCCACTGTACTCTGAATTCCTTTAAAGGCAAGGTCATATCTCATCTATCATAGCATCTCTAGTGTACTACAACTATTGTAGAGACAAAGTTGAGCTCTGGTTTTTTGTTTTAAAGTAAATCCACCAAGTCACCTTACTTTAAAATCTATGCCATAAGGAAGAATGTGACTCTTCATTAAGAAACGATTAATGATTAATGTACCCAGGGGGTACAGCAGAAAATACAACAGACAAAAATTTCCACTGTCTTGGAACTTACATCCTACTGCAATGAGAGAAACAATACATATATAAATAATTAAATAAATATTGCGTTAGAAGACAAATGTTATCACAATACTAAAGCAGAATAAACTAATGCAGGATAGGAAATTTTCAGTAGGGGTGGGGGACAGAGGATTAATGATTTTAAAGAGATGTTCAGGGAAGGCCTTAAGAATAAGGTATGATATGAAAGAGGCAAAGGAGGAAGGACAAAAGCCCTGTGGACAGCTGGAGGAGGAGTACTCAGGACAGCAAAGACTTCCAGTGTAAGTCTCTCAACATGATGACACGTTGGAGGACGAGCAAGATGACTGCTGGCATGTTTAAAGCAAAAGAAGAGAGAAAGAATATAGTGAAAAGTTAGCAGGTGATGTGAAACCTTGTAAGCTACTATTAACACTTTGAATTCAATTCTGAGTTTCAAGGGAAACCACTGGAAGGTTTTGTACAGAAGAATAACATAATGTTGCTGGTGTTTCAGAAGATTCACTCTGGTTGTTAGAGTGAGAACACAGAGGAGGTTCAGGGAGATCAATAGAATGAGAAGAGTCTCTAGTGGCAGGGGGAAGGTGGTAGAGAGGCTAGTGGTGAGAAATGTTAGATTGTAGATACATAGCTTTCTACCTTTCTTGAATTTTGAGCCATGGAGTTATTTCTCTTTAGAAATGAGAAAATGGAAAGAGAGAAGCTAGAGATAGTGAGTTAAGCATATTAACTGGCATGATTTGTTGAATTGGGGAGTAAAGGAATGAATCAGTAAACCAGAGGAGGATATAGTCAAAAGGTCTTGAATTTTTATTTTATTTTCATATTTAAAGGAACAACATAGTATTATGTATACTGATCCAGCAGGAAGGGGGATATTAAGGATGTAGAAGAGAAAGGGTGTGAATCCTTGGAGGGATGTCCTTGTGCAAGAAGAACTCCCGAGAGCCAGGGCACAGAGGGGTGTGTGTAGCCTTAGACAGGAGCCCTCACTGTTCATGGGCAGGAAGGGAAGGCTGTCAAACAAGCACAGCAGGACTGCTTCCGGCTGAATTGTGCCCCACCCCCACACCCTGACCAATTCCTATGTCATAGAAGTCCTGACTCCAACTGTGATGGTATTTAGAGATGGCGCCATCTGGAGATGATTAGGTTTAGATGAAGTCATGAGGATGATCCCGTCATGATGGAATTAGTGCCCTTATAAAGAAATACAGAGAGATCTTCCTCCCTATTTCTACATCATTGAGGACAACTGGAAGACAGCTGTCCGCAAGCTGGAAAGAGAGTCCTCACCGAAACCTGACCATGCTGCTACGCTGGTCTCAGACTTCCCAGCCTCCAGAACTATGAAGACAAATTTCAGTTGTTTAAGCCACCCAGACTATGTTATTTTGTCTTGGCAGCCTGAGTAGACTAAGACAGAGAGCTAAGGGCCAGATGTGATTGTGGAAGCCTGTTGAAGTCATTAGTTATAGTTCTAATTTTACTAAAATCTTCATAGTTTTTTCATACTAATTAAATTACTGAGAGTTTGATCAATAATGTCAGTGTCATTAGGATTCATATTAAAATCAATCTCCCATGCCAAACTACAAGTAAGCCTTTAAGGAACACAGATTTCCACTGCAATTGTTCTAATAAAAGCACATTAACACACACTACTAGTCTTGAAGTCCATAGTCCTTGCAACTATTTAAAAAGAAACTTTTCAATATTACAGGAAGGCTCTCTGTCCTTTTAGGAGGTACATTTTTATATAGAAACATAACTCTGTGATGACAAGATACAGAATGAATGGAGAGATGTAACTTAAACATTTTGATAACAGGGATATAAATTTTATATTCACTAGCTTCTGTGTCGATTAACAAGAAGTAATGGCTAGCTCAGGGCCCATCTTTGCAAAGCACCAATTCAACAGATTGCCTTTATTTCAAACTCCTTCATTAACTGTTTATTAAGACTGATAGTCTCTGGATTTACTTCTAATTTTCTAACAGAACAGAATTACAAGAATTAAAAAAATTTATCAGAAAATAAGTTTCTGATATGATTCAATTGAACTCTTGACAATTCTCTTTCTAAATGGGTAAATAACACAATTTTATACTCACAAAGTATTTTAGCATAATAAGCAGCTTAATTGTATTGTTATTTTTTGCTTTCTTTATAATTATTTCCTCCCCAGTGCTTACACACACACACACACACACACACACACACACAGAATCATCTAACTATATTGCACATTACTCCAAGACAAGGAATAACGTATTTTATGAAGGTCTAGTACCTGGTCTGAGTACCCTGGTTGGGATTAGGCTGCTGCTAAGTCGCTTCAGTCATGTCCAACTCTGTGCGACCCCATAGACGGCAGCCCACCAGGCTCCCCCATCCCTGGGATTCTCCAGGCAAGAGTACTGGAGTGGGGTGCCATTAGGCTAGCTGAAATTATAGTTCAGAAAGCCCTCCCAGAGAGAGTAGCTTTGCAAGTGACCCAGCTAGATACCTCCTTAACCAGCCTCCCTTCTTACAGTCATGCCTGCCTCCAAACCCATTTCCACAGTATATGCAGAGCACAAATAGACTCAAGCACTACCCCCACCTAACACTTCTATCATCCTTGCATCATAAATCCCCAAGTTCTACATATCCTAGGTATTGACTGGAGCTTGGTTCTCCTTGAAACCTATGGTACTGGCCTCCAGTTCTGCCTTGTGGAAAGTCTCTTGCCTTCTCCAAGGTTTCTGCAGGTCCCAGAGTCATCTCTCACTCCTGAGTTCTCCGTCCACTAAAAACACTACTTAGTCTATGTACTGATTCTAACAAGCAATTCCATTAATCTCTCTCTTCCCTGATATCACAACCCATATGGAACTTGGATTCCTTCTTTGAATTCCCTAACTACAGAACAAAACACTACAACCTAAACATGTCCTTTGTCTTTGTAGAAAACAATAGTGAATGTTTGGAGTGAGGGGTGATAAAAGGTCATTTTCAGAACAGTGAAATAACCAAATTAAAATCCCCACTCTCCTACTTTGTCCTCCTTTAATATTTCTAGTCCTACTCTTTTATTTTCTCCTTCTTATCTTTCTCATATCCTCAAACCATAAAATTCTGTTCATTTCCAGTGCAGGTCAATTAGCTCTCTGTTTTCTTGATTTCATTGTTTGCTACCAGCTTTCTTCAGATTCTTATATCCCAATCCAAAACTTGAATATGTTCATAAACAAATCTTAACAGGGACTCTGGGGCCAAATAGTAATAAGATATATATATTTTTTTTCACCTTAGCATTCTAAAACTTCTTTCCTAATCTTAGTTTACATAAACAATGTCTTCTTTCACAACTTTTTTCATATCTTTGTTCCTGTCAAACTGAACTGCTTGAAATTTCTGGAATGGTCCAGGGCGCTCTCGTCTCTAGACTTTTGAAAATATTGCTATGTTTCCTTGGAAACTCCTTCCCTTGTGATCTTTCTTTTGTCACCTAAATCATTCCTCCTCATCTTTCAGGTCTCAACTTAGAATTCATCTCTCAGGTTCCACAAGAATGAGACAGAGACTTCCCTGGCAGTCCAGTGGTCAAGATTCTATGACTCCAGTGCAGAGGGCAAGGATTCAATCCCTAGTCAGGGAGCTAAGATCTCATATATCATGGGATGTGGACCCAAAAAAAAAAAAAAAAAATTAAGGCAGAAATATGTGTTTCTGAAGTAGTCACTTAAAGCACGTTCAAATACGTGGCACTTCCAATTACTAGATGGAATACTCCAAATACTTTTCTTTGAAGACAGGGAGGTTTCAATATCTAATTCCCACTTCCTTGAACAAACTTTGCACATAAGAGTACTTCAATAAACAGTAAAATGCATAAATGCATGAAGACACTGAAATTCAAAGTTTTGCTAAATTGTTTAGTCTGAAATTCTAAAACCTTTTCTAATTCACTGCCAATGTCTTTGATCAAACTGGATCTTTCTCTTTATATAATCTTCTTTTCCTTTTACTGTATTTAGAATTTCAAGAACATTTCAAATGTAGGGACCAAGACATAATCAATTACTATTTTAGTTTTCACACTTATGTAATTCCTCTTAAGCAAAGTATTTTTGTTCAAATAAAACTACTGGAAAGATATTTCTAAGCTAACAATTCATCTTTTAATGCAGCATGCTCAAAGCCAATTCAATTCACATCTTCTTTTATTGTATCCAAATTTGACAGGTTAGAAGCGGTGCAATTTTCCATTCAGCAAAATTTGACTGTTCATCAAAACAGATAGATCATTCATATTACTGCTCAGAGAAAAATAAAATAATTTAGCAAATTGAATTGTGCTATCTTTCTCAGTAGGGATAAATTTTCTATTGTTTGCTGTGATTTGTCACTTTACTTGGCCTTTCTTAATGTTGTTTACTTCAGATACTTTTTTTCCCCCAGAGTATCACATTTTGAATTTGGTCCAGTTCTCTTTTAGGAAAAACACATTTTACCGAAAAAAGGAAAAGGCTATGAACAATGCATCTTGACAGAAGTTTATTGTTTGAATTTAAATATGTTAAAAATTAGGAAGGTAATTAGCATTTGGTAAAATCATTATATGGAAGAATAGTGTAAGTATGCCTTAATATTAAATAAACACAACTACATCAGTAAACATATACACATTATACAAGCGGAAGAAAAGTGTGTTATTAATCATCCAAAGGTGGTTTTGGTAGTATCAGTATTCCATATTTCCAGGTTATTAGCTCCACTACTCACCTTCTTGCCCAATATCTCAAATTGTTGATGCAAATGTATTCTATTTTTGCTCTCTGAAGGTTATTTTGGGATGCTATGCTATGCTAAGTCACTACAGTCGTGTCCGACTCTGTGTGACCCCATGGATTGCAGCGTAACAGGCTCCCCCGTCCCTGGGATTCTCCAGGCAAGAACACTGGAGTGGGTTGTCATTTCCTTCTCCAATGCATGAAAGTGAAAAGTCAAAGTGAAGTCACTCAGTCGTGTCCAACTCTTCGCGACCCTACGGACTGCAGCCTACCCAGGCTCCTCCGTCCATGGGATTTTCCAGGCAAGAGTACTGGAGTGGGGTGCCATTGCCTTCTCCTTGTATGGGCATAAATCTACTTAAAATAACAGATTCATAGAAATATTACTTGATTTTCCCTTTCCTCTTTTTTTTTTTTAATGATTCAGTCTATAACCTCAAAAAAGAATCCCCCCATAAATCTATTTTGGAACAAATTAGGAATAAGTACATCTTAAAAAACTTCAATAATAGAAGAAAACCTTCATGTGGGCAGTTAATTTTCAGGCAGTTCATAAGCAAAAGGCTTTTGGTGACTATAATATTCAGTAAATATATCAATCAGGGAGTAAATATATCAATCAAAAAGTCAGGGAGGGGAGTAACACAGGCAGTGGGTAATTTGAGAGGAGCTTAATAAAGGAACTACTTCTAAAGCATATATGGAAGCCACAAGAAATAGTTTAGTCTCTTAGGCTTGTGACAGCAGGACCAAGTGGTTAGCCTGAGACCCGGAGAAGTGAGGAGGAGCAGCTGCTGGAAGCTGGTGGGTGGTGAAGTAGGGGTTGTCTGCAGAGGACAACAGATGGAACGGTGACCTCCAGGCAAGAAGTACACCCACCTGCAGCTAGGATTCAGGGAAGGAGCCTAAAACACCCCATCTCCGGCTCCTCCTTCCTATCAAATCAGGCCTGGGCACCTCAGGGGCTGAACCCAACCAGAAACCAGAGGGCGTAGGAACATTTAATACTTCAGTCTACTTCCTGAAACAGAGAGCAGGGAGGGGCAAACAGAGATGAACTTCCCAGTAACCACGAGAAACAACGGAATGCGTTTCAATAGAGTAAATGAACAAAAAAATATTTACTTACAACCATTTCCATTGTGGCCCTCCCCAATAGTTCAGTTGGTAAAGAATCCGCCTGCAATGCAGGAGACCCCACTTCAATTCCTGGGTCAGAAAGATCCGCTGGAGAAGGGATAGGCTACCCTCTCCAGTATGCTTGGGCTTCACTTGTGACTCAGCTGGTCAAGAATCCACCTACAATGTGGGAGGCCTGAGTTTGATTCCTGGGTTGGAAAGATCCCCTGGAGAAGGAAAAGGCTACCACTTCAGTGTCCTGGCCTGAAGAATTCCACAGACTGCATGGAGTCCATGGGGTCAGAGTCGGACACAACTGAGCAACTTTCACTTTCACTTCCATTGTGCTTACTATTAAACCACTGCCTGGCTTGTTTTGCATTTATTCAATATATTCAATACATTTTAAAAATTCTACTATGTTTTAAAATCTTTTATTAGTTTCTGGAAGGAAAATCATTCTTTCACTAACAACATTTTCTTTCTTTTTTTTTACTTCTCAGAGATTTGCCATGTGTAGACACACATCTCTGCTAATAAATTTGCTTGGTTTTCTATCTGTGGGTGGTTATTCAGGGATTCTGAGACTATGACATAAAGTATAGGAAGATTTATTTTCATCATTGTAGAAATATAGAGGACTCTCCAACCTGTATTTCATTTGGGGTGGGCATATGTGATGGGAATGTAAATATAGTACTGGTAACAGGTAATCCCTCTCTATATAACAGAGTCTTGAGTCTTCATTTCACTGTCCCACTTTTAAGGAATTTTCTCTTTTACAGTTCCTGAAATAATTCTTTTAATAATGAATTTTATAAAGCCAATGTATAACTGAGAATAAATTCACAATTTAAAATGGATTATATGTACTGAATTAAACAGCATAATTTAAGCATAGTGATATTAAAATTGTAAATAATATACAGACATATTTGCAGTATGGTCCAATCTCTTCCAGCCCCGTGAAATCTTTAGTTGGGTATCATTATTGGAAACATTTTTGGGGGTCCTATCTGATTTCCCTTGTACTTGAGACTCATTGCTCATCTCTGAGTACCAGGGTATTTTCTGTGCTGTGATGATCCTCGTCAAGCACATTACTTTACTGGAATCAAAGCATATGTAGTTACTTCAGAAAGAAAAAAACAGTTGCTTCAATTTCAGATTTTAATCAGAACCCTTTTCGCCTGCATTTTTTATGGCTTCTGCATTCCCTACTGTGCCCAGGAAATGTTGGAGGATCCCGTTGCCCTTGGAGAACTTAGCCCTAGTGGACATAGGGTCACTTTTCAGGTGAGCTAGAGAAGTGGTTTTTAAACTCTTAATTCATAGGCCAGCTGCATCCATTTTACCTGTAGAGCTTTTTAAAAACACAGATGCTCTGAAGTTTTATTCAGGAGATTGGGCTGTAGTTCAGGAATCTGAGTGTTTAAAATTTCCTGGGTTTGTAACCTCTCCCCATCTCCATGAAGCCCAGATAATTCTCTGGATCTCTTATTGCATAACTTATTTCCTTTACTAAGAATGGGGGAAGAATTGACAGTAGGCTGGAAGGAAGTGTGAAGTTTTAGGGACCGTCATTTTCTTGGCCCCAGTGACTTCTCAGGTTGCAGGAAGGTTGGAGTGGGGAGGGGCCAGGTTACAATCAGAAACCATTACTATGTGAACATTACTGGTAAACTGCCATCAGTCAGTTCAGTCACTCAGTCGTGGCTGACTCTTTGTGACCCCATGGACTGCAGCACACCAGACTTCCCTGTCCATCATGAACTCCCAGAGCTTGCTCAAACTCATATCCATTGAGTCGGTGATGCCCTCCAATCATCTCATCCTCTGTCATCCCCTTCTCCTCCTGCCTTCAATCTTTCCCAGTATCAGGGTCTTTTCAAATGAGTCAGCTCTTCGCATCAGGTGGCCAAAGTACTGGAGCTTCAGCTTAAGTATCAATACTTTCAGTGAATATTCAGGACTGGTCTCCTTTAGGATGGACTGGTTGGATCTCCTTACAGTCCAAGGGACTCTCAAGAGTCTTCTCTAATACCACAGTTCAAAAGCATCAGTTCTTTGGCACTCAGCTTTCTTTATAGTCCAATTCTCACATACATACATGACTACTGGAAAAACCATAGCTTTGACTAGACGGACCTTTGTTGGCAAAGTAATGCTTTTTAATATGCTGTCTAGGTTGGTAATTGCCATAAGAGATCTCAAAACAAAGGTACAAAAGTGGGTCATTTGTGGAGATGTGGATGGACCTAGAGTCTGTCATATAGAGTGAGGTGTCAGAAAGAGAAAAACAAATATCATATGTTAATACATATATGTGGAATCTAGAAAAATAGTACACATGAACCTATTTCCAAGCAGGAATAGGTGTGGAGAATGGATGTGTGGACACAGAGGGAAGGAGAGGGTGGGATGAATTGGACCATTAGTATACATAGGCACATCACCATGTTTAGAATAGATAGCTAGTGGAAAACTGCTTTATAGCACAGGGAGTTCAGCTCAGTGCTCTGTGATGTCCTAGAGGGGTGGGATGGTGGTGATGGGAGGGAAGTTCATGTAACTGATTCACTCCATTGTGTAGCAGAAACTAACACATCACTCTAAAGCAATTGTAGTCCAATAGAAATAAAACGAAGAATAAGCAATAGTTGCTATGGTTCTTTTCTCATTCTAAAGAAATATCTAACTTTATATTCATAACACATGACTATATTTTCCCTGAAGATGGCCCTTCAAATAGTAGAAGTGTCAAGCACCAACAGTTGGGTCTGGGCCGTTGTTAGTGTGAGAAAGAATGAGGATGATTGGAAGCAGAAATAGAAAGTGGAGGTAGCTACAGAAGAGATGGCAGATGCTGAATTCACAGCATTTGATAACCAGTTGGATACAGAGAGAAAGGGAAATGAAAGGACAGACTAGTTCTATGTTGTGAAGCTTGAGTGATCAGGAAAATGTTGACATCAAGTATGGACTAAGGAAATAGGGAAGGGGTATGGGATTAGGTAAAAGCAGGTGAGCCTGTTAGACTGGAAAACTATATGGTAAAAGGGAATGAGAAGTAACCAAAATTATATTATGTTGAAGTCTCAGCTTCAAGATTCCAAACACTGTGTCCTTCAATTTGTGATACGTTTGAGTCTGCATTTCCTTGTTTTAAATGGGAATGCCTTTTACCAGGATCAGGAGTTTGGTGTGAGGAATAGATGAGAATTTGAGTATGGCATTTAACTCTCTTCTTGACCTAAGTTATGAGGTAGATATTTGTTCCTGCCCTGTATCTTCTGGATATCCCTGAATGGATCTCTGTTAAATGATACCTTTTAGACGAGGATAAAGGCTTCCCTCAGGGCTCAAATGGTAAAGACTCAGATTATAATGCTGGAGCCTGGGTTTGATTTCTGGGTGAGGAAGATACCCTGGAGAAGGGAATGGCTACCCACTCCAGTATTCTTGCCTGGAGAATCCCATGGACTGAGGAGACTTGTGGGCTATAGTCCATGGGGTTGCAAAGAGTTGGAAAAGACTGAGAGACTAACATTTCCAAAAGAGGGTAAAAACATAACTTTTATACAGATATAAAATGAACACATGTCAAATATTTTATTAAACTCATTAATAAATATGAAAACCAGCAGGATGTTACAACTGGATCAAAAAAGAATTTTAAATACCACCCACGTACAGGCATATCAAGAATGCTGTAATGAATTTACAAGTAGGTGCAATACTTGTTATGCCATGGGGTAGAGGGAGATTGTATTTCCGATGAATAAAATTCATTTGCATGTAACTGGACAAAAATCATCTGTGTGATTATCAGTTATCTATGACTTACAGAGCTGTAAAATAATTCAAAGAAAATGAAAGGCACAGATACCCTATAGAATAATAATAAAAAAAAATCCAGAAGATGATATGCAGTGTATTAGTTTTCTACTACTGTGTATTAAATTACCACAAACTTTGTGGCTTAAAACACAGCCATTTGTCGCTCATAGTTCTATCAGTCAGAAATCCAGCATGGCGCAACTAGCTTCTCTGCTTAGGGTTTTACAAAGAAAACTCAAGGTTTCACCTAAAGTGTAGTCACTCAGATGTGTCCAATTCTGTAGCCCCCATCTCCTCTGTCCATGGAATTCTCCAGACAAGAATACTGGAGTGGGTAATCATGCCTTTCTCCAGGGGATCTCCTGACCCAGACTTCAATCCCTGGCCTCCTGTATTGCAGGTGGGTTCTTTACTATAAAATATCATTACGTAAGTACTATCATTCAATGAAAATTAATATCTAGTTATGGAATGTATTGGGGCTTCTCTGATGGCTCAGATGCTAAAGAATCTTCCTGCAATGCAGGAGACCTGGGTTTGATCCCTGGGTTGGGAAGATCCCCTGGAGAAGGGCATGACAATCCTCTTCAGTATTCCTGCCTGAAGAATCTCCATGGACAGAGGAGCCTGGTGGGCTACAGTCCATAGTGTCACAGAGTCAGATATGCCCGAAATGACTTAGCACATTGAATGTGTATGATAAGAATAATTACATACTCCTTGCTATGGGAAAGGGGCAAAAACCAGACCTCTTGTCCCTAAGGCATTCAGACTTAATTGACATACATACTTCACTTGACCAAAAAGATCAATAGCGTTATGCAGTTTTTAGAAGCAAGAAACAAATGATTGCTCCAGATAATACATGCTGGTGGGGGCAGAGAGGGAAGCTGGCTCCGGAGGGCAGGAAAGGCTTCCTGGAGAAAATTGGAACTCCAAGGGGCTAAAAGTGATTGAGGCTAAAGAGGAACTTTCTCACCAAACTAACTTGAGCTAATGCATTCTTGCTGGAAGGCATATGTTAAACTGGCTAGGTTAGTGAACATTGCTGTGGGGAAAGTCAGAAAGAAGACTGGAAAAGTGAATGAGTCAGACCCTAGTGGTTCTATTATTTCCTAGAACTGCTATAACAAAGTACACCAACCAGGGGATTTAAACAAAAGAAATGTATTGTCTCACAGCCTGGAGGCTACAAGACCAAGACCAAGGTGTTGGCAGGGCTGGATCCTTCTGAGGGCAGTGATGGAGAAGCTACTCCTTGCCTCTGTTCGAGGTTCTGGTGGTTTACTGGCAATCTTTATCATTCCCTGGTTCATAAACACATCATAGACCTGATTTCTGCCTTCACCTTAATATAGCATTCTACCTGGGTTTGCATGTCTTTGTCCAAATGTCGACTTTGGTAAAGACACCAGTTGTATAGGATTAGAGACCACTTTACTCTAGTAACCTCATCTTAACTAATTAAACCTGCAATGACTCTGATAATCTCCTGCCTTCTTCTTTCACATGTGACCCTCAGGAATTTGATGACCCCACCTAGACAATCCAGAATAATCTCTCCAACTCTAGATTCTTAATTTAATCACATGTGCAAAGTCCCTTTTGTGGTGTTAGGTTACAGAGTCACAGGCCTTAGGGATTGGATGTCTTTAGTAGGCAATTATTCTACTTGCCAGAGGGATGCAAACCAATTGTGAGAGAACAAAACAGAAGTGATTTACCTCTGCCTGGGGAAGTATTGGGAAAGACTTCAGGATTTGAGCTTTTAGGATTAGTGAGTGATTCCTAGGGGTAATACAAATGAAGACAGACTTTCTCAACAGAAAGACCACAGCATGAAAAAGTATCATGTGTGTCTGGAGAAATACAGAAATATATTACTTTTGTCATTCAAAGCAAGATATAAGTACAATAAGAAAAAATTAGATGGGAAAATCAGATGGGAAAGAGGGCATCTGAACTGAGTTCTGAGGAAATAGTAATATTTAAACAATTGGAATGGGATCCAAAGGAAGCAGAGGTTAGAGGAAATTGGAAATATAGAGAGAATTCCAGGAGGTGGCAGAAACACTACCAGCAGAGGCATGGAAATAGAAATGACTGGGCATATTCATTTTGACTCCATCCTAGGGAACGCAAATAATGTACTAGGAAATAAGGTCATCCAGAGTTTCTATTAGTCTCAAAGTTGATGCTTCAGGATTCAAAAACAAAAAGGTAAGATAGAAGAAAAGACTCATTTGGGGAAAATACACTTTTCTCTAAGTATTGTTTCTAAACATGTTCATACCAACTTTGAAATTTTCCCATTAATATGGAAAATTTTTCCTGTTACTAAGTTTTTCACTACTTTTTCCCATTATTATGTCAATAATCGTGGGCTTTCCTGCAGGCTCAGTGGTAAAGAATTCGCCTGCAACGCAGGAGACTCAGGTTCAGTCCCTAGGTCGGGAAGATCCCCTGGAGAAGGAAGTGGAAACCTGCTTCAGTATTCTTGCCTGGGAAATTCTATAGATGGAGAAACCTGGCAGGCTATAGTTCATAGTGACCAAAACAACAATGTCAATAATCCAATAATAATTATCCTTTAAAGAGCTGGCTTAAAGCTCAGCATTCAGAAAACTAAGATTATGGCATCTGGTCCCATCACTTTATGGCAAATAGATGGTGAAACACTGGAAACAGTGGCTGACTTTATTTTTTGGGCTCCAAAATCACTGCAGATGGTGATTGTAGCCATGAAATTAAAAGACGCTTACTCCTTGGAAGGAAACTTATGATGAACCTAGATAGCATATTAAAAAGCAGAGACATTACTTTGCCAACAAAGGTCCATCTAGTCAAGGCTATGGTTTTTCCAGTAGTCATGTATGGATGTGAGAGTTGGACTATATAGAAATCTGAGCACAGAAGAATTGATGCTTTTGAACCGTGGTGTTGGAGAAGACTCTTGAGAGTCCGTTGGACTGCAAGGAGACTCAACCAGTCCATCCTAAAGGAGATCAGTCCTGGGTATTCAATGGAAGGACTGATGTTGAAGCTGAAACTCCAATATTTTGGCCACCTGATGCAAAGAGCTGACTCAGTTGAAAAGACTCTGATGCTGGGAAAGATTGAAGGCAGGAGGAGAAGGGGACGACAGAGGATGAGATGGTTGGATGGCATCACTGAGTCAATGGACATGAGTTTGAGTAAGCTCCAGGAGTTGGTGATGGACAGGGAGGCCTGGAATGCTGTGGTTCATGGGGTCACAAAGAGTCAGACACGACTGAAGGACTGAACTGAACTGAAAGAGTTCTTACATTACCAACATAGCATTCAGTGCTAAGTTAGGAATTGTTATACCCATTGAACAGATGAAGAACAGAGGGTGTGACATAATAAAGCATTACTTTAAATTACACAAAGAGAGATACAAGATATTTCTTTAAAAACAATTTATAAGACTATATAAGAAATTAATAGCTTGCCAATTTGATAAAATACAGAATCAAAAGAAGGCTCTTTTCCCCCCTAAAGATATGGTATCTTTAAATTTGTAATTCTGCTTTAAAAATAAATGAAAGAAAAAAAATTGAGGAGAAAGAAAAAGAATCCCTTCTGACTCTCCTGATTAGAAAGCTTGAAGAGTCAACTTTTGAGAGCTGAGAGATGCCTCTTACAGGCATTAAGGGCTTAGGCTATTTGCCACATCAGGAAAAGGCACTCAATGCTGCTCTCTTTTGGCCAAAAGGGTTATTTCTTGAGTCCAACGCCTAGCGACCCCATGGACTGCAGCCCACCAGGCTCCTCCATCCATGGGATTTGCCAGGCAAGAGTACTGGAGTGGGTGTCACTGTCTTCTCCGCTATGAAGATACAGTGATTTGCAATTGTGATAGTTGGATCTTCTAGTGTACCAGTGAGTATTCAGATAACAAAACTTTAAAGGGACTTGGATGTCTTTCTGCCCTTGAAAATTAACCGTGAGAGTTGATCCTTTACCATGTTCCACCTTGATCCTTACTGCTAGACTATTTCACCAAGAAAACAGGACAGAAACAGGAGACATTAACCTAATGTATTTGATAGTTTAATAGGATGGTCAACAGGATGGAACATAGAGTCAGTTTTGAGAAGGGATGAGAGGTTCACAGGGAGTCAGCTAAGGAAGATGGGTCTGGGCAGAGTATGGATGTAGCTGAGGTTCTATAGATGAACAGAATGAAATTAGGAGGATTCTTGGAAAATGTGCTCAAAAAGAAGGAGCGGTCACCGCTGAAGACACAATTTTGCCAAATTATGAGTTAGGCCTGAACCACTCCTTCTCCCTGAGTGGTATCAGGACTCAGGGGTTTGACTGAAGCTACTTTCTCTATAGAATCTACTATAGATTCCAAACTGCTGGAACCCTCCGGCAATGGCACAGAACTTCATGAGTTAGCTTGCATTGGAATGAGTCCCTAGCATGTCTCTTAGATGTTTGGTTCACTGAACTGCATCCCAGGAGAACTGTAACCAAACTAAGTGATTAAACTATCAAACTAGCATTTCTAAGATACTTTCTAAGAGAGGGAGGGAGGGAAGGAGAGAAACTAAGTGAAACATTCTGGTTAGAACCCATCTCTAGCGGCTGGACAGTCTTCTCAAGACTCAGCACACTGAACTTCCAGCTCACAAACCCTGTGATGGCCCAACCCCTGTTTACTGAACTAATACTAATTTCAGTGTGGTGATGCTTGAAAAGAAGATGCGTGCTTGAGTCTGTGTATTTTTCTGCTCCCATTGTTCCTTCCAAAAATTATTCTTTGCTCATTTTCCCAAAAGATTACTCTCTTCCTCCAGTGGTTATTTGTTCTTCAGGCAAGTTATTAGGTGGGGTACAGAAGGTCAGAAGACAAAACACTTTGTACCATAGGCCATTAAACAGTTGTAAATAAAATTAAACCCCAGAGATATCTTGGGACCTTGGGGCAAAGCAAGCATCTTCAAACATTTTCAAGGCTTAGAAAATTTAAGACATTTCTTTAAATTACACAGTTAGTGTCAGAGCTAAGGCTGTTCTCTAAAAACAACTTTCTCCAGATACTTACAGAGTATATTTTAAACCTGTGGTAAAACAACTTTCTTTTTGAAAATATAATAAATTCTTCTACTTAGTTTGAATTGTAAAATTAACAATAACAGTGAAGATTTACTGACCATTTACTTTGTGCCAAGGACTATCAAGCACTTAATATGGGATATTTTAATAACTATTTATAAACAACATGAGACAGGTATTATTGCTTTTCCTATATGACAAAAGAGAAATTTGAGGTCACTGATAGTCAGTAATTGATCCAAGGCTAATAAGGGACAGAAGCCCAGGCAAAACCTGTTGTGTTAGGGCTTTTGAATCTTGTCACTCACTGTGCAGTCCATTTATTATGCAAATATTCTTGAGTAAGCAAAAGCAATTACTGGTATACTTTCAAAAGTAAGTTTTCAATTAAAAAATTGTATAAATATATACAATTAAATTTAATCTTATTTCAGGATTCAGGAAACATTTTAGGATTTTTCCCTATATCAAGATAATAATCTTCCTTGTTAATGATCCTGCAAAAATGCAAATATGATGGCTAATAGAAAGTTTGGCACTAAAAAATGGTGACTAATTGCTTGAAATATGTGATATAGGTCATATGCTTAAGTAATTAAAGATCTATAAATATAAATATTAATTAGTGAAACTAGCCAGTCACAGGACAAATGCATGATTTGAGCTTATATGAGGAATCTAAAATAAACTCATAGAGACAAAGAGTAGAATGGTGGTTGCCAGGGGATGTGGGGAGAGGAAGAGGAAAGCTGTGCCTAATGAGGATGTAGCTCCTTTATACAGGATGAGCACATTCGGGGGATCTGCTGTGCAGTACTGAGCCTGTAGTCAACAATGCTGTCTTATGCACTTAAATGTTTGTCAAGAGGGTAATCTCATGTTAAGTGTTCTTACCACAATGAGAAAAGTGGTGATTAATTGAACATCTTTGCCATAGTGGCTCAATAGATCCTCACTGAATTAGTTTTTCTACATAAGAATATGTATCATAGCCTATAAAGTCATCTCAATGACAGTAGTTATCTAGCACCCATCCATATCATTTTGAAAGCCCTACTTCTTCCCTCTTTGACCCATAACATCTCTGCTAATTTTAATTGAGAAGAATAATGCTTTTGACCAGCAGAGAGCAGCAATGATATACTTTATAAGAGTAAGTCTGGGGAACCTGACCATCTTTTCTAAATGGTCCACCTTGTAAGATCGACACAGATTCTGTCTTGAGTAGTTTATTGTTAAAAGATCCTGGAGATTCCCTAAACTCAGTGTATGAGATTGTTCCTGCTGGCCTAGGTCTCCATCCCATAGTCCTACTGGTGCCTTGAGAAGCATCAGCTTCTGCTTACAGCTTTGCCTTCTGGTGCCGCCAGCAGGGGCCAGATGCCTGGGTCAGGAAGTCTCATCCATGATGTAGTTTCTGTTTGTATAGCCCAGCTATGTTCAAGGCCAGATGTTGTGGTGCTTCATGGAGTTGTACAGTACTACTCTACGTTAAGTCAGAATGTGGCCTTCCTGTGAAAAAGGCTGTTATGGATTTTGAGGACAATGGAAGTGATCATCTTGAGAAGGGAGTAGACGGAGAACCTAAGCTCAGGGGTATATATTTTCAGAAAACGAGAGTAGAGGAGATAGAATAGGAACCTATAAAAAAGGAAGAATTTGTGAGTAGAAGCCAAGAAGAAAGGTAATTTCAAGAACAGGCTGTCCAGTTTTTAATTCCCTTTGGTGATAGTGAAAGTGCACTTAGACAAGTTATTGACTTTGGGAACACATGGTTTGGGGGAACCTCGGGTACCTTTGGTTTCATTTTGAGGACGCCAGCTAGATTACATGGTGTTGAAGGGAATGGTTTAAGGAAAAATTGCACAGAAGCAAGTTGGTGTTAAAGCAACTTGGGAAAGAAGAAAGATGTTTTTTTGGTTTTTTTTTTTCCCCTCCACTGTAGGAGGGAAGTAGAAAGGTATGAAAAATGATACAGAGACTTTAAATGGGAAAGGACATGAATGGCATCGATCTGTTTATTAAAGGAAAAAGCCATAGCTTTCCTGTGTATGTTAGTTTGATTCTTTGTTGGTGGCATGAGAGTAGTAGATAAAAAATGAAGTACCACTTATTAAAAATAATGATGAAAAGTCCCATGAGTTTAGCTGAGATCATGTAAAATAAGGTTATTGTAGAATCAGAAAAAAATGTAATAATACTACCTTAATTACTTGAGACTTCCATTATTCAGAAGATAGTAGGTGGTAAGATTTACTGAGTCAGTAGCATTGATCAGGATGGTGGAAGATCAAGGAGGTAAATGGATCCAAGGAAAGAATGGTTGAATTGCATAACCTGGGAGGTTAGGCAGAATACAAAGCAAGAATAAGTGAGGCACCATGATGTACTGCGGAATACGAGTATGAGAGAATGAGAGTCCCATTGGGATCCGTAAGATTATGGGAAGCAGAAGGATTGAAGATATTGTCCTTTTCTACTTGTTTCACAAATCTGCCTTGATAATTTTTAGTTCTTGGCACATAGAAGATAATACATATTGCTACATAAGTTGATAATTACTGTTAAACACAGACCATTTTTAAAATAAAATATTAAATTTGTATATGCCAGAAAATAAGCACCTTTGAGGAAAAACCTGCTGCTGCTGCTGCTGCTGCTAAGTCGCTTCAGTCGTGTCCGACTCTGTGCGACCCCATAGATGGCAGCCCACCAGGCTCCCCCGTCTCTGGGATTCTCTAAGAACACTGGAGTGGGTTCCCATTTCCTTCTCCAATGCATGAAAGTGAAAAGTGAAAGTGAAGTCGCTCAGTTGTGTCCGACTCTTTGCGACCCCATGGACTACAGCCTACCAGGCTCCTCCGTCCATGGGATTTTCCAGACAAGAGTACTGGAGTGGGGTGCCATCACCTTCTCCAAGGAAAAACCTAGAGACATTTAAAATTGAAATAGCTTAACCACATTTCCCTTCTGCCCCACTCCCAGCCACCACCCAAAGAGAAAAGTAATAATTACCAATGAGGCTATTAATGAATTCCCATCCCTAAAAAGGGATTATCTTGACATTTTAAACAACTCTATTCTACCATCCTGTCAGTTGCCTCTGCTGTGTAGTTTCGAGTCCTGTGGAGTCCAGCCTCACATCTTCAGAGCTACTGAGGTCTAGAAAGCTAATGCTGGAAGAGTCCTTGGGAGCAGTGAGCAGTGTTTCATTTGCTTTCCAAACCACAACACCTTTGAAAGAGGAAGGGAACACTCTCAATTATTAAGCAGATCTCAGTTAAAGACTGGGAATGTCATCTAGTACAACCCTTTGTTCTATGGAAGAGAAATGAAAGCTCGGAGAGGGTAAGAGGGTTATCCTAATCCAGTGTCTCTAGTCCACAAGTGAGAGGATACGGGTAAACACTGGAAGTCTCCGATGGTTACAAAAGCAAGAGGCAAATCCACTTCTGCCACATGTACAGGCATCTAATAGCAAGTGCTGTAAGAACAAGGGGAGGGAATACAAGCTGTCCTTATACTCCTGGTGAAGTTACTGCTCTTGGCCTTTTATCCATCTTGATAAACATTTTGTGTGAAAGTCCTAAAAGCACATGCAACAAAATGCTCTCATTTTATATTTTAAATGATTTATTTTTAAATATTTTCAAACTCAGAGAGACTACCATAACAGCATAAAGTCATCCTTTATTTCACTTATCTTCCCCATTGTTGTTATTCAGTTGCTTGGTCATGTCCGACTCTTTGTGACCCAATGACCTGCAGCACGCCAGGCTTCCCTGTCCTTCACTAATTCCTGGAGCTTGCTCAAACTCATGTGCATTGAGTCCGTGATGCCATCCAAAACTCCTGTTCTTTGTTGTCCCCTTCTCCTCCTGCCTTCAATCTTTCCCAGCATCAGGGTTTTTTCTAGAGTCAACTCTTCCCATCAGGTAGCCAAAGTATTGGAGCTTCAGTTTCAGCATCAGTCCTTCCAATGAATATTCAGAATTGATTTCCTTTAGGATTAACTGATTTGATCTCCTTGCAGTCCAAGGGACTCTCAACAATCTTCTCCAGCACCATAGTTCAAAAGCATCAGTTCTTCGGTGCTCAGCCTTCTTTATGGTCCTCTTCTCCTCCTTCCTTTCTTATTCTCTCTCTTCTTCCCTCCTCCTCTCTCTTTTTCCCTCCCACTTTTTGAATCACAAATAAACATTGATCCACACTGCCATGTAATCCAGTGACTCCATCTAAGAAACCATATCTGGAAAGTAGATTGCCCAATATATGAAACAAATGTTCCTGAGTTTTAGACAGAAGTTACTTAATGTATAATTATATACATCATATCATTTATGCCAAAGTACCTTTTAACTTTTTAAAATTAAAGCATAATCTATGTTCATCAAAATACCCATGTCAGGAATTCACAATTTGATGGGTTTTTACAAACTGGCCACATTTGTGTAACCATTGAGTAGACTGAGAATATAACCAGCACCCCAGAAATGACCCTCATGCTCAATTCCATTCATTATGCCCTCCCTCTATGGCAACTACTTTCCTAATTTCTAACAGCAGAGATGACATTTTTACTTTTGGTTCTCTATGTAAATGTAAAACATACACTGTGTATTCCTTTGTTGTTGGCTTCATCAGCTCAAAATTATCTTTATGCATTCATCCACATTGTTGCATCATGGTATTCTATGTGTGAACTCTAGGTCATAATCATTTTAGCTAGTCTGTTATCTATGCTATTTAATTTTTCTACTATTGGTTGTCATTTGGGTTATTTCTGGCTTGTGGCTATGAAAATGTGCTGCTGTGAACATGCATATGCATTTCTGTGGGACACATAAATATGAGTGATGCTAGTGGGTCAAAAACGCATGTGTTCAACTTTATATACTATGGCCTTTTAAATCTATTTACAGTTGATATGACATCATTTATACTAAAAATCTACAAATAGCAGAATCAGGACAAGTACCCAGAGTATTCAGTTCAGTTCAGTCTCTCAGTCGTGTCCGACTTTTTGTAACCCCATGAATCGCAGCATGCCAGGCCTCCCTGTCCATCACCAACTCCCGGAGTTCACTCAAACTCATGTCCATCGAGTCAGGATGCCATCCAGCCATCTCATCCTCTGTTGTCCCCTTCTTCTCCTGCCCCCAATCCCTCCCAGCATCCAATCCCTCCCAGCATCAGGGTCTTTTCCAATGAGTCAACTCTTCGCATGAGGTGGCCAAAATATTGGAGTTTCTGCTTCAGCATCAGTCCTTCCAAAGAAATCCCAGGGCTGATCTCCTTTAGGATGGACTGGTTGGATCTCCTTGCAGTCCAAGGGACTCTCAAGAGTCTTCTCCAACACCACAGTTCAAAAGCATCAAATCTAACCCTAACCCAGAGTATTAATTCCATTCTATTAATCTTTTTATCATTCACTCATTCATTCTTTCAGAGAAGGCAATGGCACCCCACTCCAGTACTCTTGCCTGGAAAATCCCACGGATGTAGGAGCCTGGTAGGCTGTAGTCCATGGGATCACTAAGAGTCGGACACAACTGAGTGACTTCACTTTCACTTTTCACTTTCATGCATTGGAGAAGGAAATGGCAACCCACTCCAGTGTTCTTGCCTGGAGAATCCCATGGACGGAGGAGCCTAGTAGGCTGCAGTCCATGGGGTCGCAAAGAGTCGGACACGACTGAGCGACTTCACTTTCACTTTTCAGTTTCATGCATTGGAGAAGGAAATGGCAACCCACTCCAGTGTTCTTGCCTGGAGAATCCCAGGGATGGGGGAGCCTGGTGGGCTGCTGTCTATGGGGTCGCACAGAGTCGGATACGACTTAGGTGACTTAGCAGCAGCAGCAGCATTCATTCTTTAACATATTTATATATAGCTCTTATATGGATAATCTAGGCACCATAAGGTAAGGTAAGGTAAATCACTTCAGTCGTGTCCGACTCTGTGCGACCCCATAGACGGCAGCCCAACATGCTCCCCCGTCCCTGGGATTCTCCAGGGAAGAACACTGGAGTGGGTTGCCATTTCCTTCTCCGATGCATAAAAGTGAAAGTGAAGTCGTTCAGTTGTGTCCGACTCTTCGAGACCCCATGGACTGCAGCCCACTAGGCTCCTCTGCCCATGGGATTTTCCAGGCAAGAGTACTGGAGTGGGGTGCCATTGCCTTCTCCAAGGCACCATAGATATAAATAAAAATAACTTTCATCCCCTATCTTCACTTTCAAGGAATTAACAGTAGGGTGAAATCTATTAAGGATTAGGATGAACCACAGAGTAATTTTTTAGTTGAAGTATATAATTGATTTACAATGTTGTGTTCATTTCTGCTATACAGCAAATTGATTCAAATATATATGTATATACATTTATTTTCACATTATTTCCCATTATGGTTTATCATAGGATATTGAAGATAGTTCCCAATGCTGTACAATAGGCTCTTGTTGTTTTTTATCCTATATATACTAGTTTGCATCTGCTAACCCTGAACTCTCACTCCATCCGTTTCCCACCATCCCTCCCCCTTGGGAACCACAAGTCTGTTCTCTGTGTCTGTGAGCCTGCTTCTGTTCCATAGACAAGTTCATTAGTACATAAGGCAATTTTTAAATAAAAGGATGAGGACCTACATTACCCAATGGAGAGCTTCTTGGAACTGCTGCTTCCAAATTTTGCATTTTGAAGAATTACCAGGAGTTTCATAGATGAGAAAGAAAGCAATTTTAGCTGAGCAATGGCTCAGAGGCAGAAAAACAGTGCAGCGATTCTCAAACCTAGTTGCACATTAGAATCATCTATGAGGTTTTTAAAAATATGATGCTTGGTATCCATCGAAGATGAATTAATTACCTCTGCAGGTAAGGCCAGGATATCTGTAATTTTTTACAATCTTGCCAGGTGACTCTAATGTAAGGTCATGATTGACAATCACTGGTTTAGTGGCTTTACAATACTTCAAGTTGTTTTATACAGCTTATGCATAGTAGGAGGCAGGAAATAGTAGTAAAAAATCTTAGAACTGAGGATCAATGAGCAGGCTATCAATACAACATTGGCATTTTATGTAACACAGCACAGAGAATAGGTAGGGGAGTGGTGTTTACAAAGTCTCCAAGTCAGTAGTGTGTAAAACATCATTTACATTCGCACTGATTTAATTAGCATTTCTGCTTCAACACAAGTTGCATTATCTCACATTTTTTGACACATTTGTCCCAAGAACATCAACTTGTACCAAACAAACACATTTTAAAATAGCAAACTTAAGAGAATCTGCCCCTAAATATTTTGCATTTATAATAACCCCAGGTCTGTGTAGTGGGAAAATTCTCCAGTGTTGAGAATTTCTGTAAATTCACTGCTATTTCCAAGGTCAACAACAGCCTGCTCACTGCTTGAACATCAGCAGCTGCCATGTGTGAGTGAGTCAGAGTGAAGATATGCCAAGTTTATACTTGAATTATGCTCCTTGCACCAGAAGCAGTGGAGTGTGGAGAAAAACTAGGGTTTCTGTGGTTAGAGAGCTCTGACTTCTTGTTTTCCGAAATCGCACTTTCATCAGTTCCCAGAGAGGTGAGCCTGGAGACAGTTATGTGATCCTATGGAACCAACATTTTCTCATCTGCAAAATGAAAAGGTAACAGATACTTTACTGAGTGTGAACTCTCTCCCAAACATTGCACATATGCTTTCAACAAGCACATTATATGATCCCCTAATGAATGAATTTCCCCTATAGACTAGCTATGCAGTGCCTGCTGCCCGACTCCTGCCCCTGTCATTTTCATTCCCCTGCTTCTGCATCACTAGGAAGCAAGAGAGACCTGAGGGTTTGTAGGTTTCCCAAAGGAATAGAAAGTAGAGTTCCTACTAGATAGATTCCCACACAAGCAGGTAGCTTTCTAGTTCTGGAATAGGTTGAAAAGAGGGCAGCCCTTTGAAGAAAGCCATGTTCTACCAGGGCCCCTTCATCTGTCAAGCTTTGCAGCATTGTCCCAGGCATGATTCTTTAAATTTGCTTTTACTATGAAGTAATTAGCTTTGATAGCCATTTTACATATCAGGAAAAGGAAGCTTAAAACTTAAGTGACTGACTCCAAATCCTGACTTTTTTACTTACCGCATAGTGCTCTCTTCTTAACACAAAATATATCAAGAAATGGCATATTCTCTGTTTCTTTGGAGGCAACAGGATATGTAAAAAACAGCCCTCAGTCATAGTGCCCCTTGCTGATCATGATATAAGCAAAAGATGGGCTACACTGGTTTGAGAATGTGGCTGGTGAGAATTATTTCTCCCAGAAACAATGTCAATGATTATGTCTGCACCTACTGTGTGCCAGGTCCACTTCTAGGCATGTGTATGAGAAGGGGTGGGGAAATACCCATATTCAGTACACTGTAGTCTCTTTGGAGGGCAGGACATTTCAGGAAATAGGGTCTTTATCCTCCATCCAGCTTTCTATATGACCTGGTAGAGGGA
Organism: Bison bison bison; assembly: GCF_000754665.1. Classification (NCBI taxonomy): domain Eukaryota; kingdom Metazoa; phylum Chordata; class Mammalia; order Artiodactyla; family Bovidae; genus Bison; species Bison bison. The sequence goes on along the minus strand of NW_011495025.1, from coordinate 10,274,579 downwards.
AAAACGGAGAAGGCAATGGCACCCCACTCGACTACTCTTGCCTGGAAAATCCCATGGACGGAGGAGCCTAGTAGGCTGCAGTCCATGGGGTCGCAAAGAGTCGGACAC
>NW_011495025.1:10251458-10274371 GCF_000754665.1 Bison bison bison | reverse complement strand
ACTTTCCACTTTCATGCATTGGAGAAGGAAATGGCAACCCACTCCAGTGTTCCTGCCTGGAGAATCCCAGGGACGGGGGAGCATGTTGGGCTGCCGTCTATGGGGTTGCACAGAGTCGGACGTGACTGAAGCGACTTAGCAGCAGCAGCAGCAGCAGAGGGAAAAAGACTGCCACAAATGCTCTTTTCTTTCTTGGGTGGTATTTATACAAATTGTTAACATAAGTATACTTCATCATGTTTTGAAACATTGCCTGCTTTTAAAGCAAGTACTAAGTTGATTTTTCCTTTGACAAATTTTTTTTTTTTTTTTTTAAACTCGGGGGAAAGATCCTAAAAGTCATGGGCTTCTGTTCTCTTCATTCCACATGCAGATCTCTAAGACTGGAATCTTTTTCCTTGACTTTCCCTCTTCATCTCTATGATAGATGTTTGGAGCCCTGAGTTTTTATGTTGTTCTAGCCGCTCCTTAAAGCTCTTTGTAATATAGATGATGGAACAAGCCAATACAATTTATTCTAATTCCCCAGCTTATTAAATCAAACACTTGAAGGTCAGTGTTTAACAAAAACAGACCAGGAGTTCTTTCAATAAACATAGATGGTTATGCAAGGCATATGTGATGGGAGCCAAAGGAACAGAAACGTCTGTTTAGGTGGTCTTCAGCATACTCTTATAAATATAGATTGAGGTCGATGATGAATTTCTAGGCCTCCAAAGCCTGGAATGAGCTTTACTGTTGTTTAGTCACTCAGTCGTGTCTGACTCTTTGCAACACCATGGGCTGTTAAGTCCTCCACGCTCCTCTGTGCATAGGATTTCTCAGGCAAGAACACTGTAATGGGGGTCTTCCCTTTCCTCCTCCAGGAGTCTTCCTGACCCAGGGATCAAACCAGCACCTCCTGTTTGGCAAACACAGTCTTTACCATTGAGCCGCCTGGGAAACCCTTAATCTTTATGTAACTTTGTAAAATGTTCATTATGCAGGACATCTCATTTAACAAAAAGTAATTGATCAAGGAGAGGCTACAAAAATGGGAATAACACCAAAGCAGAGTGTCAATGATTTGGTAATTAAAAAATATAACCTGTAAGCCAGAGTTTCCCTACAATGACAAGCTGGAGAGTCCCTTATATTCAGCATCTTAATTAACCACTTCACTTATTCAACAAACATATGTTGGGCACCTATTCTGCTGGGAGATATCCTAATTTCTGGGAATGCTTCAGGGAACAGAACTCCTGGACCTCTGGTGGTGTGGAGAATGTTGGGGAGAAGGTGGAGGGTCAGATAAGATGGCTGCGCAGATGATAAATAAAGTATCAGTTCAGTTCAGTTTGACTTTTTGTGAACCCATGGACTGCAGCACGCCAGACTTCCCTGTCCTTCACCAACTCCTGGAGCTTACTCAAACTCATGTCCATTGAGTCGGTGATGCCATCCAACCATCTCATCCTCTGTCATCCCCTTCTCCTCCTACCTTCAATCATTTCCAGCATCAGTGTCTTTTCAGATGAGTCAGTTCTTCACATCAGGTGGCCAAAGTATTGGAGTTTCAGCTTCAGCATCAGTCCTTTTAATGAGAATTCAGCACTGATTTCCTTTAGGATGGACTGGTTGGATCTCCTTAAAGTCCAAGGGGCTCTCAAGAGTCTCCTCCAACACCACAGTTCAAAAGCATCAATTCTTTTGTGCTCAGCTTTCTTTATGGTCCAACTCTCACATCCATACATGACCACTGGAAAAACCATAGCCTTGACTAGATGGACCTTTGTTGGCAAAGTAATGTCTCTGCTTTTTAATATGCTGCCTAGATTGGTCATAACTTTTCTTTCAAAGAGTGAGTGTCTTTTAATTTCATGGCTACAATCACCATCTGCAGTGATTTTGGAGCCCAAAAAGATAAAGTCTCTCACTGTTTCCATTGTTTCCTCATCTATTTGCCATGAAGTGATGGGACCCAATGCCATGATCTTAGTTTTCTGAATGTTGAGTTTTAAGTCAACTTTTTCACTCTCCTCTTTCACTTTCATCAAGGGGCTCTTTAGTTCTTCTTTGCTTTCTGCCGTAAGGGTGATGTTATCTCCATATCTGAGGTTATTGATATTTCTCCCAGCAATCTTGATTCCAGCTTGTGCATCCAGCCCGGCATTACAGATTTCTCAGGAGACAGGTCAGATGGTCTGGTATTCCCATCTCTTTCATAATTTTCCCCAGTTTGTTGCGATCCACACAAAGGCTTTGGCATAGTCAATAAAGCAGAAGTAGATGTTTTTCTGAAACTCTCTTGCTTTTTTGATGATCCAGTGGATGTTGGCAATGTGATCTCTGGTTTCTCTGCCTTTTCTAAATCCAGCTTGGACATCTGGAAGTTCACAGTTCACATACTGTTGAAGCTTGGCTTGGAGAATTTTGAGCATTACTTTGCTAGCATGTGAGATGAGTGCAATTGTGTGGTAATTTGAACATTTGATGACACAAAGTATGAATAAGGTAATTTTAGATAGAAAAAAGTGCTATGAAAACATAAAGAGAGTCATGACAATGACTGTATGTTTGGGTTGGTACAAATGCAAGCCTTGCAACAAAGAACTGGAGGCAGTGCTTCTCTTAACAAAAATCACTAGCATGACATGAAATACTATATATGAAACCACTTACTCCAACACCCAGCACTTACCTGATTTATTAGCAACCCATCTTTGGCCTTATAAGGCCAGTGAAAGCTTACCTCAAGGCCATGATGGTCTCCAGGAAGTGCTTTGACTGCCATCCTGGGCTTCCAAAGAAAGAACACTGTTTAGATAACATAACAGGCCACATTTATTTTAATCATTAGCATCTTTGATATGTTTATGCTTGGTGAAAGGTCATGGAAAACTGAAGTTAACCTAGACTAGAAAGGCTACAGGCTCATCTGCTCAAGACAATTGCAGGGAATTTATAAACTCAAAGAGTCTGAATCATGAACAGAAGCCACATATTCACTCCTAATACTGTACTGAACTGCAATTACTGAAAAGGAATTGTTCAAATTAAGGAATCAGCCATACAGTATTGTGATTTGCCTTTTTTTTTCCTCAAAATCTCAAATACAGAGAAGTTTTTCCAAAGACTGCATTCTATAGATACAACAGATTAAAGAAGCAAACATAAAAATCTAGTCATTGTGTTAAACCAGACAGAAAAGAGATTTGCAAAAATGCAAACCAATGTGACTCTTCTCACTATTTCTTTGTTTTAGAAAATATATTTCTTTTGCATAAAATATGTTATTTGGGGTACATAATGGGTTTAGGTTTGTTTTATAAATTAATAATATATTAAAATCTTTAGTTTCAATTTTTAATATAGTAAACCCTAATAGTTAAAATACCTACCTATATAAACAAAATTTCTTTGTGGTTCTTAAAATTTTTAAGAGTGCTAAGAGGTCATAATGTTTAAGAGCAGCTACACTCTACCATGGCATTAAAAACAAATGACTGAATCTTAACACAGTTAGAAAAAGACAATTTTGAAATTATAAGCTTTGTGAGGGCAGGCATATTTGTCTTTATCTGCTTAGAACTGTTTCCCAAGTCCTTAAATCTAAAGTGCCTGGCATTCAAAAAATAAATAAAAGAAAATATGTTTTACACAAAATCAACAGTAAGTATTCAACATAGTTTTAAAATAATTCAGAGAGGAAATTCTTTCATAGAAACTGCCCCACATCTAGTCTTGGAAGTAAAAGCTAGAAGTGGTGGCAGATACCTCAAGTTCGGTTTACATCCTAATATGCCAAAGTCAGCATAAAGCACGAAGTCCCAAGATGGTGTGCTAGGGCCTCTCTTCACCTGCATTCCTGTCTCTGCTTCCCTGTGCCTCCCCATCTTCCACACAATTCTGTTTTGAGTACCAGGTTTATCTTAAGATGCAGAGAGGTGACCTGGAAAATTATAATTTAGGAAATATGAAGTTCTGGCCCCATTTCCATTTTTATTGTGCTCAGAGTTATCAGATGACCCTGCACAACTGGGGAAAATATAGATGTTGTAAAAATTACACCCTGTTCTATTTTCCTTAGGCTACAAATTTTGTTTCATTTCACTTGCATAATTAACCTAGAGTAGAGAAAAGCAATATACTGGGCAGCATGCTTTTTGATTTACATACAGTATCTCATTTACTTCTTCTCTTACATTATCACATTTTAACCAACAAGGAATGTGCAGTTCAGAGATATTAAGTGACTTGCCAAAGGTCACACAGCCAGAATTAGAATTAGGTCACACAGTGTTTTAATAAGATATATTCTCTTTCTTTGTGGATTCCACTACAAGATAGTACCTTCAAAATGATGAATACCTTCAAAAGGAATATTACCTTTCCAGGTATAAAATTCTTCTATATATATATACGACTTCCCCGGTGGCTCAGATGGTAAAGCTTCTACAAGGCTTTACCTTGTAACTCTGGGTTCAATCCCTGGGTTGGGAAGATCTCCTGGAGAAGAAAATGGCAATCCACTCCTGTACATACATACATACATATATATATATATATATACACACACACACACACACACATACACACACACACACAAACACACACATACACACACACACACACACATACATACATACAAGAAGACAGTGATTTAAACTTGGGTGCATGATTACCCAGCATCAAATAATGAAATAAAGAAAAACTAAGAATGATTTCAAACATTTAAGTAATTAAATCATCCACCAATCAAGAAAATTAGTATTTAACACACAGTAAGAATCACTAGAGGGTTTCCCTGGTGGCTTAGTGGTAAAGAATCCACCTGTCAATGCAGGAACCATGGCTTAGATCCCTGATCCGGGAGGATCCCACATGCTGTGGAACAACTAAGCCCGTGTGCCCCAACTATCAAGCCCGTGCTGTAGAGCCCAGGAACTGCAACTACTGAACCCATGTGCCACAGCTTCTGAAGCCCATGTGCCCCAGAGCCCTTGCTCCACAAGAGTAGCCACTGCAGTGAGAAGCCTGCACACTACAAGTAGAGAGCAGCCTCTGTTTGCTGAAACTAGAAAAAAGTCCTAGCGTCAGTGAAGACCCAGTGCAGTCAAAAATAAATAAATTTTTAAAAATTTAAGAAAAAGAATCATTAGAATGCAATCTCTAAGTATAGACACCACAAATTTCTGCATTTCTATTCTATCTTCTGTGAACAGGGCAAGAGAAGAGTGGAACAGAGGAAAAATTGTGAGCAGGGGATACCTGGGTTGAATACAGATTTAATCACTTTAGTGATTGTAATTTCTCTTGCCTTCACTGACCAGTTTTGCTAGAAATTGGGGGTTATAAAAGCATCTGGACAATTCCAGAAAAGATGACATGTGTATTCATGAGAAGCTAGTTTATTATTTTTAAATAAATGGTTTCCTTCTCCATTTATTTAAAAATACAAAATTCTCCAGCAGGCTGAATGGGCATAATTCTGTGCCCCAAAAGTCATGTGTTTAAGGCCTACCCCCCAGTAACTCAGAATGTAACTGTATTTAAAATTGAGTTTCAGGACTTCCCTGATGGTTCAGTGGTTAAGACTTTGCCCTCAGTGCAGGGGATGTGGGTTCAATCCCTGGCTGAAGAGCTAAGATCCCAGACTCCTCACAGCCAAAAGACCAAAATATAAAACCAAAGCAATATTTTAACAAATTCAAATAAGACTTTAAAAAAATAAAATCAAGTCTTAAGGAGGTTATTAAAGTTCAGTGAGGTCATTGGGATGGTCCTTCATCCAATATGACTGATGTCCTTATAGTGTGAGATCAGGACACATACAGAAGGAAGACCATGTGAAGGTTACAGGGAGAAGACGCTGTCTCTAAGCCAGGGAGAGAAGCCTCAGAGGAAACCACCCTGCCAGCACCTAGGTCTGTTTTCCAGCCACTAGAACTGTGAGAAATTTCAGTTGCTTAAGCCACCCTGTTTGGGGCACTTACGGCAGCTGTTATGGCACACTAATCAATAAGCTTAGCTCTTTTATGAACACTTTGGCCTCTGCTATGGTCAGAGTGCATGTGCCTTCAAAATTTCTATGCTGAAAACCAAATGCCCACAATGATGGTGTCAGGAGGTCAGGTCTTGAGAGGTGATTAGGTGATGAGAGCAGAGTGCTTTTGAATGGGATCAATGTCCTTATAAAAGAGGCCCTAGGAAGTTAGCTCTTCCTCCATATGGGGACACAGTGAATTCTGCAACCTGGAAGAGAGCCTTCATTCATACCAACAATGCCGGGACCCCGATCTCAGATCTCCAGCCTCAAGAATTGTGAGAAATAAATATCTGTTGTTGATAAACCACCCACTCAGTGGTACTTTATCCTAGAGTCCAAACAGGCTAAGATAACCTCTTATAACCGGATATTGACATCTAAGGCTCCCAAGCATAGCTTTGCCAAAGTCTAGAAGCAGTTCAGACTCCCTCTCCCACGCCACCTTGGGGCTTTCACTGAAAGGAAAGGCAGGTCACTGTAAGGGAAGGCTGGAACAATCCCAGAGATGCCTGCTTCTTCATGCCGTCCCAGGAAGTTCACACCACACTCAACACCTTCCCATTCTGCTCCCTTGGGCATCAGCCTTTCCTCCTCTGTGTTTCTAAACTACACAAAGCGTTGGGTTGGTATTGCTGACACATTGAATAACAACACTTAATTAACAAGCACACACTACTCTAGCACCTTTTACTAGTTTATTTGCCCAACTTTAATTTCGTTTGCCTCTCAGTTTCTAAATTCTAACTAAACCTGCTAATTACTTGTGCTAATTCTGCTTCATTCTTCTAGAAAAAAAAAAAAATCTTTAAAACATCAGTTTTGGAGATGAAGAGGAACAATGAATTCAGTAAAAGACCCAGTTTCTGTTCAAGAAATGTAGGTTAGGTAGTAGGAAAAGACATTTTTTTTATTAGTCAGCCTTAATAAGAAATAGTTTCTTTTGGTATTTGGTTATGCCCTTTTAAAATTGTTCAGACACATATTTAATAATTGTAGAAATCCAAAAGAAGCTCATCTTCACATCTAGGAAGTTATGAGTGAAGTGATGTCTCGGGGTTGGTATGAAATGACTGGGGTGCATTATATCATAATATCATATTCTCACCACTGAGCTGGTTCAGCCAGTGAAGGCTTGGGGCATGGTCACCATGGTGATTTCTGTATTATTGTTGTCTTATCTTCTGCGGTTAACTTAACAAGGTGTTTGTGCTAATAGCTCTGGGGTTTAGAGGGAGGGTAAAGGTCACTTTCACTTTTCACTTCCATGCATTGGAGAAGGAAATGGGGGCCCACTCCGGTGTTCTTGCCTGGAGAATCCCAGGGATGGGGGAGCCTGGTGGGCTGCCATCTCAGGGGTCGCACAGAGTTGGACACGACTGAAGCAACTTAGCAGCAGCAAACGTGCATATATCAAACCTCTTCTCAAATTTCTTGCTCAAAATATAGTCTTCTCCATGAATCAGGTGTGGGATTTTCCCTCTATCAGAGCAAATATGCCCTTTCCTCCAAATTTTTGAGTAGCCAACTCAAGTTAGCACCACTTAAGTAGTGAACTGGATCAAAATAAAACTTTATTTTCCCCTAGCTGAACTTGGTTTCTGTCTTGAAGCCTCCTTCTGTATGATGCTAAGAAGAAGAAAAAAATGACTCATAATTTCCAGGTCAATTCTATGGATGATATGGTTTTTCTTATCTCAGGTGTAAAGGTGATTAAATTCAGGAGTTCATCCCTCTTTTGAGACTGTTGCTGAAGTCTGAGGTTCTTACTGAAACACCACTGTGACATTGGCAGAAGATCAAACTGATCTTTCCAAACTCGCTGCAGGTTTCAATCACCCCTTCTGTAGTCATGGCTGCTGTCTCCCTGAAGACATCTTAATGGGGGGAGACAAGGGGATTCAAGGAAACATATACAGGAAAGCTCACCTGTCAGGAGAGGATGGGCTCAAATTTCCAGCACAGCACAGATGCCTCCTCCTCTTGCTCTGTGGAAATAAGTGAAGACTCGTCAGGAAGAACAAATAGAGGTTATTTATTCAGATCTTGCTGTAAAGGCGTCAACCACCCCACTTGTGTTTGACGGTGACTCAAAAGCAGGCAGAGTGGGAAAGCTTTACAGTGAGAAGGTGTAAAACTTGAGATATGCTCTGGTTGCATGTTGTTGGTATGGAAAAGTTGAGGGTGGGCCAAGTAGAAGTAGATCATCTCCTGTGACTGTTTCAAGAAGCATATTTATCATTTTTCTAGTTCGTTCTGAGTTGCAAACCAACTTTTGAGGGATAAAAGTTAGGGAAACTGACAGTCATTTTCCAAGTCCTGCCTCTAGGTTGATTGCTGCAGAGGTTGTTTTTTGGCTGCCTATACTTGAGGCTGCATTATGTGTGGGTCGGTTTCATCACCACCCGTGGTCTCACCATTGTCTGTTTATGCATTATTTCTCAGCCCTCTGAGGAACAGGTAGGACTAGTTGAAGAAGGCAGTGGTTCTCAAACTTTAGCTTGATCATACTGAATTACAAACACTAGGAGATAGACACACACACACACACACACACACCAAGAAACAAGTTAAAACTTTACAACTCATCCTTCCCCATTTGTCTTCACATTTTCCCTCCAAGGTTATTAGTGCTTTGAAATTTCTCTTACTCATTTTCTACTATCAGTTTAGTGACTAACACATAGAGAATTAGTGCCTGGTTAGTATTTACAGTTTTGTCTAGGTTCTTTTATCTGTATCTTCAGATTGACTGTGACTAATAGAAAAGATTTGGCTCCAGAGCCTACTCTGTTAATTGTTGAAAGCAGTGCGGCTCCCACTCTGCAGCAGAGACAAAGCAAGGAGGAACGAGGCATTATGGGTAATAGGGTGAGGGAATTGGAAAGCATAAAACAAAGAAATGGACCAAGGGGCCCATTTGAACAGCTAAAGTCAGTTTGATGCCGTCTGTAGCTTCCCTGTTCAGTCCCTGTCCACATGAAAAAGTGAGTGAGACTGACCTGGCCATTTACAGAATCCACTCACTGCCTCTCTTTGGGAAATAGCATTAACTCTTTGACAAGTGGTCTAGTCAGGGTAAATCAATTTTGACAAAATTGGTTTCATTATTTTCTCTGAGTGGCCAATTAAATATTATTGTTATTTTTATTTAAATGGAACTGTCAGTCCATACTTATTTTAAAAAATGGACAATAAGGAGATAGCTTGTTCATTAACATTTATTGCCTAGTGGTTAATAACTTAGGCTGTAGAGCAGTAGTTAAATGCTTGGATGCATATTAGAATCACCTAGGGAGAGGGAAAAAAAAATCCTTGTAAGATCAATAAATCAGAAACTCTGGGGGAGGCACCCAGGGTATTAAAGCTCCTCAGGTGATTCCAGTGTCTAGCCAGATTTGAAAGTTGCTGCTATAGAATGAGGCGTCCTGGTTTAAATCACAACAACTCTGCCTATTAACTGAGCAAATTGCTTAATAGCCCTGAGTGTGCATTTCCTCATCTGTAATATGATAAAACGAATAGAATCTACCTCAGAGGTTTTAGGGAGGATTAAGGGAGATAATCGGAGAAGGCAATGGCACCCACTCCAGTATTCTTGCCTGGAAGATCCCATGGATGGAGGAGCCTAGTAGGCTGCAGTCCATGGGATTGCAAAGAGTCGGACATGACTGAGCGACTTCAGTTTCACTTTTCACTTTCATGCATTGGAGAAGGAAATGGCAACCCACTCCAGTGTTCTTGCCTGGAGAATCCCAGGTATGGCGGAGCCTGGTGGGCTGCCATCTATGGGGTCACACAGAGTCGAATACAACTGAAGTGACTTAGCAGCAGCAAGAGAGATAATACATGGGAATGCCAGTACAGTTTCTGACACAAATAGCAAGTTGTATACTTGCATTATTATTAATTTAATAAATCACAAAATATTGTTATTTCTATTATCATTAAGCCTATGAAAATTAAAAAAATAAGAAAATATAAGAAAATATGTTTTCAACTGTTTATATTACTGAGAAGAATTATATTTTATGTAGATATAAGGATAAAATCATGTGCTATGAGAAAAAAAGAAAAATGTAAAAGTAGATCTATGTAAGGCATCCTTGAAATAGATGTCTCAAGTTTCATCAAATCTTTGATGATTTCATCAACATCAAATAGATGTTTCAAAGACTTGAAATAGGGTCTCAAGTCTTTTCTTCTGATGATTCAATATCTAGTGTTAGTCACTCAGTCGTGTGTGACTCTTTGTGACCCCATGGACTGTAGCCTGCAAGGCTCTTCTGTCTCAGGGATTTCTCAGGCAGGAACGCTGGAGTGGGTTGCCATTTCTTTCTCCAGGGGATCTTCCCAACCTAGGGATTGAACCAAGGTCTCTGGCATTGCAGACAGATTCTTTACCATCTGAGCCACCAGGTAAGTTATTTGATATCTAGGAAGAAGAAAACTTTATTTGTGAATAACTGAGTTGAAAACAACTTTAAACAGACCAAAAAGTACTAACTAGTTTTGTTTTATTTTGTTTGTGAATACAGTTTTATCCTTGGTGAGTGGGGCATAAATGGGCAGGTGAGGATATATTGAAATCTTGGATTCTACTATACTTTTGGAAAATCCCGGAAGAGAAAAGCAAAATTGGTTAAATTCCTAATGTGCCTAGCTTCCTAAGTAAAGATGAAAGACTATATTGACTCGCTCAAGGACTGCCATATCTAGTTTTTTTTTTTCTGAAGGAAATTCTTCTATCCACAGTCCCTGCCAAGGGAGTTATAATTGCCAATGACATTTTCTGCACAAGTAGTCTGGTTCTGTCCTCATCTCTTCACACCCAGATATCCATTTGGCTAGGGCAGGACATGTTATCCATGGGCAGCCAATTTATGGCTAGAAAATGATTTCCCAGATGATTTACTTTGCAAGCTTTGACTCAACAGGAATAACATCAGTTAGAACCAATCACTTGCTTATCTTGGGAATGGTAAACCCGAGATAGAATGAACTACTTACAGCAAAAATTGTAAGATGAATGTAGGGAACCACAAAGTTGCAAGAAATAGGTAATGAAAAAATACCCAAAGGAAAGTGTGATATATTCAGTTATTAGTGACAGAAGTCGTAGAACAAGAGATAGGAAGTTACAGTCATTCTAGAAGTAAAAGACCAATATTTCTACTGCCAAGGAAGAAATTAAATATTTTGATGCCTAAAGCTTCCCTTTTCGGTCTTTCAACTTCCAGTTAGGTCGATACCCTGAAAACTCTACAGATATTCCAATGCAACCTGAACCTTTACTGCCTGAGACTGTCTTGTTTATTTCCATGTTCCCTCAAATGTCCTTCCTCCTCCCCACATAACAGGAGATAAGGAGAATTTGTCTCTGTTCTTTGGAACATAAATAAATGACCTTCAGATAATCAGAATAAAGGAAATCTTTGCCAAACAGAATCTTAAAAGTTTCTTAGATTCCAAGAGAGTGTTTGCTTATGGTCAAGGGACTAACCAAGGATTGTGAGACCTGAAGTTTAAACAGTTTGGAGGGCCCTCCATAAGAAAAGGAATTTAAATACACTGACCTACTGGATACAAATGTAGAGAATTAGATGGGGCCTGAGTCAAATGGAGATCCTAAAGCTTGACTTCCCAGGTGGTGCAGTGGTAAAGAATACTCCTGCCAACTCAGGAGATTCAGGTTTAATCCCTGGGATGGGACGATCCCCTGGAAAATGAAATGACAACGCACCCCAGTATTCTTGCCTTGGAAATCCTGTAGACAGAGGAGTCTGATGGGCTACAGTCCATGGGGTCCCAAAAGAGTTGGTCACAAGTTAGTGATTAAACTACAACAAAGCTTGGCTTCACTAGCTTCATGATGACTGTGGTATAAAGTGGAGGGAAGAGAGTGAAAAGGAAAATGAAGTATTCATATGTCATCTCTTTCATCGTTCACCTAGGCTTGACCCTGGCCAAGAGTTTGGGAAGTGTTATATTTTTGTCAGTGATTCTAAATAACTTAATGACATTAACCATTGAATTGGCCCTCCTTCCAATATTTTGGTCACACATGTGCCCTTAAAAAACTTTTATCTATTAGAGTTATTATTAGACATCAAGCATTTGTTTATCTTGCTGAGGTTCTAATACATCTTATTTCATTCCAGTGAAATATAACATTGATTTTAAACTAATGTTGTTCATTCACTAGAGATAGCCCAGAATATCTTTTCTAAGGTTTGCTTTTTCTTTTTGGTACCCATGTATTCCCAAAGGCTAAAAATCCAATTTATTATTATTGATCTGTCTTTCAGTATAGTGCAGAAATCTTTTGGATTAGATTTTTTTCATCTTTTATTACTTTCGTTTTATAATTAAACTCCTACTGAAGCTGAATTGTCAAACATCTCAATAACTATTGGAAAAATATGTGTTTGATCCCTTTTCTACTATTTTGAAGTAACTTAAACCAATATGAAATTTCTAAAAATTCATGTGGTCATTTTTTATGCTTAAAATTAGTTCTCATTTATTATCACTTATATGAAAAGAATTTATTCAGAGCTTTCTATGAGTTTTATATTCTGTTTTCAGGTAAAAGACAAATTGTGAACCCACAGACCCTGTTTTCAATGAATAAGTTTACTTTAGATAAAATATGAATGCACTGGGACGACCCAGAGGGATGGTATGGGGAGGGAGGAGGGAGGAGGGTTCAGGATGGGGAACACATGTATACCTGTGGTGGATTCATTTTGATATTTGGCAAAACTAATACAATTATGTAAGGTTTAAAAATAAAATAAAATTAATTTAAAACAAACAAACAAACAAAAAAATATGAATGCAAACTTCAGTTCAGTTCAGTTCAGTTGCTCAGTCGTGTCCGACTCTTTGTGACCCCATGAACCGCAGCATGCCAGGCCTCCCTGTCCACCACCAACTCCAGGAGTCCACCCAACGAGAAACTATTACCTATAGGAGCTAAAGTATGGATATTAATTCTGCAACTATATTAAACTGTGTGTGGTTAGAGTCAGGATATGGAAGGTATCATGAGGGTGAAGTAGCAGTGGGATTATGGGAAGAGAGACAGGAAATGCTTTTCAGGAGAGCATTCTGCAGAAAACCATGTGAAGGAAGGTGACAGAAGCTCACTGAGCCGTGGTAGGAACTTTAGGGACAATGGCCTGGGAGTGTGGGGAGCCCTGTGAGAGACTGGTGAGAATAAGGGTTAAATTAACAAGAAGCAGCCAGATCACTAAATCTTAAGGGGTTTTTGTTCCCCTGACATAGGACATGAAATCATTGATGATTTTTAAAAATTATTTCATGATTTTTTTTTCAGGTGTATATATGAACTTAATTATTGTAGAATATATAAAAGATGGTGCAAATGTATTTCTCTCTTATACATCTTTTCATTATTAAATATATCACATACCCATCAAAGTTGCTGCTGCTGCTCAGTCGCTTCAGTTGTGTCCGACTCTGTGCGACCCCAGAGAGGGCAGCCTACCAGGCTCCGTGGTCCCTGGGATTCTCCAGGCAAGAACACTGGAGTGGGTTGCCATTTCCTTCTCCAATGCATGAAAGTGAAAAGGCAAAGTGAAGTCACTCAGTCGTGTCTGACTCTTAGCGACCCCATGGACTGCAGCCCACCAGGCTCCATGGGATTTTCCAGGCAAGAGTACTGGAGTGGGGTGCCACTGCCTTCTCCAACCCATCAAAGTACACAACCATAAATGTGTGACTTTTTAAAATTTTAACATTCTGTTTTAGTTTAATTTCAGAAGGTCCAAAATCTCATTTATTTCAGATTGTTTTTGACATGTTGATTCTGACTAATATTAAGTTTTATCCCCATTGATGATTCTTGATTGGAGGAATGACTTTGCTATGTTTCCAAGGTTTAATAGCTCTGAATTTAGTGTCAAAGAGAGTTGTGTTCAATTCATGTCTCTGAGAATTGTTAGCTGTGTTTGGGCAAATTCCTTTACCTTCCTAAACCTGATTATCTTCATATGTAAATGGTGGTATTAATGGTTCAGTATTCTGTAGAATTGAGTTTTTAATAAAATAACAACTAGTAAATATTTAGTATTTGTATCTGGGGACATAGGATATACTCAGTATATGACATAACTTTTGTTATATCAGTATAACTTTTGTTATAACTACTAAGTTAGAAATCTATTGTGGTTAATATTTCAGTGCTGATCATCACCTAAAAGGGGAGACAGTGAAGAGTTTGTTTTTGTTTTTAAAATATATTGAGTTTAAGATAAAAATAAAATTGTGGAATTAGATATCGTCAATAAAAGCAATATATACATTTTTAAAGTCACATTATTTTATTTAGGTCCTGGGCTTCCCAGTGGTGCAGTGGTAAATAATTCATCTGCCAATGCAGGAGATGCAAAAGATGTGAGTTTGATCTTCCCTGGGTTGGAAACATCCCCTGGAGAGGAAATGGCAGCCCACTCCAGTATTCCTGCTTGGCAAATCCCATGGACAGAGGAGCCTAGCAAGCTACAGTCCATGGGGTCACAGAATCAAACATGGCTGAGCGCGTGCACACATACACACACACACACACACACAATCCAGACTACTCTGTGGTACAATAGATTTGCATGTTGTATATACACATGAAAGGGAAATAAGGAATTTAACACTTGGCAAATTAATCTTGGTCACAATTTGTACTTTTGCTTGCAACTTAGAAAACACAGATGAATTGTGCCTTTTAATTTAAGATAAGTCATCTGGATGATCACATTAGCTCAGAGAATAGCATAATCTATGCTAAGAAAGACAAAGAAGGAGATTATACGTTGGACACAGCACTTCTGTCCAAGTACTTTCATATTCTGAAGGTGAGAAGGTAGTTTTACAGATTATGGACAGAGATCTGACAAGGTCGAAGCGGGGATAGGAAACAGACTACAGATGATTCTGGACCATATCAAACTGTCTGGCTTCCCCATTTTATCCTGATTTGTATGACTAGCCAAAAGAAAGTCAGAAAGCAATCTCAAGTCTAGAGTTAGATCAAAATGGACTAACTTCGATTTTTTGATGAAGGAAAAAATAGATGCAATCTCTTAGCATGGTTCAGCCACTTGTGTGTGCATATACTTTTTCAAATTCTTTTCTATTGTAGGCTATTACAAGGTATTGATTACAGTTCCCTATGCTATATGGCAGGTCCTTGTTTACCTATTTTATACATGATAGTGTGTCTATTTGGTGTTTGTTTAAATGAATTAGTGTGTGACTTTATTTCATTTTATGCAAGTATTAATCAAACATTCAGTAGCCAGGCACATTCCAGCAGTACAAGATAAATTCTCTAAAGAGCTTACAAGCAGGGCTTCTCAGATTTTTTCATGTATGTAGAACTTCAGAGTTTCTTAAAAACGCAGATTTTGGGGACAAACCTCAGATATTAATTTAGTAGGAATAGATTAATGCTTAAGAACCTAGAAATTATTGACCAGCTCAGTGACTCTGATAAGAGATAAAATATTACTGTGGACTTTGGCTTGCCCTTACATCTTATTTGAACTGGATAAATCGGTAATAGGTGAGATAGGAGGAACATAACCAAAGTAGAGTCAAGAATAAGCCAAAGTGTTGTAGCATAGCATAAGAGGTTCTGATTAGAAAAATCCACCAGCATCAAACTAAAAAAGCAAAAAAACTGTGAGAATTAGAATCTTCAAACCATCTAAGGTTTCAGAATAGGGGAAAAATCATATAAGAATTATTTAATATTGATTTGATTGCTCAAGTTATAAGACTGAAAATCCAGTTAAGGTTTAGGATGTTACCTTGTGTATTAGATTTTGCAAACTTTTTACTTAAAACAACAATAACAATGAAAAACTCCAGTAATTAGATGTTGCCTGTACAAATATTGAGCATTACTGAAAATTCTCATGTCTTAACACGTGTTTGAATTCAACCCTAGGGCATTCCACGGGCCCACATGTGGGCTGAAGCTGTGTAATCGTTTTTACTACTTACAGGAGACATGTTGAACAATCTCTCCCTCAACAATAGAGCAAATTGTGATATTAGAACCTAGTCTAGATTAGGACCCAGAGAAGCTAACTGAAGTGTTTCTTCCAGTCTCTCCAACCAAACACATCTTTCCCTTTCTTTAGAGATAGATGCAATCTCTGTATTTCATTCAGCCTTTAAAAGCAAAAGAGAAACATCAAACCATAAACAAGAAAAGAGGCATCATTTTGTCAGCTGAAGTAGGCAGGGAAATGACTTTCCCTGCTGTTTGCCTCAGCTGAATTACAGACCTGTGTCTGTGTGAAATCCAACTTGATGAGATTTTCTTTGTCACTGGTGCTGAAAGAACCTGTTTCTTGAGAGTCCTACTTAGAACTAGATTGTGCTGTTGCCATCCGCAAAGTTTCTTATCCCCACGTGTGGTCAGCAAGCCTCATTTTCCATGTTCCTTTTGCAGCTCCTTTGTACATTACCAGATATATATTTCCCTTGAATTTAGACTCAGTGGAAGAGATACTGTCAAGTATGTCAAAAATCTTTATTTTTATGTTTTAAGTATTGATAACATTTACAGAATAACATTAAGCATGGAAGGGTTACAATCAGAGAAACATTAGAAAAGCAAACACAGATCTCAAAAATGGCAGCAGATTGGTTATTTTACTATCAGTAGGATGAGATTCTGGTTTTCTTCCATGGCTGTTGGAGAAAAAGAAAAGAAGGGGAAGAACATTTATATCAACACCTAGGGGTCAAAGGAGTATGGAAACAAGCTTCCCTTTTCTGTTTTCCTAATCAGTTTGAGGCAAGTAGACTATAGGGCCTTAGGAAGCATCACTACAAACAAAGCTAGTGGAGATGATGGAATTCCAGTTGAGCTATTTCAAATCCTGAAAGATGATGCTGTGAAAGTGCTGCACTCAATATGCCAGCAAATTTGGAAAACTCAGCAGTGGTCACAGGACTGGAAAATATCCGTTTTCATTCCAATCCCAAAGAGAGGCAATGCCAAAGAATGTTCAAACTACTATACAATTGCACTGATCTCACATGCTAGTGAAGTAATGCTCAAAATTCTCCAAGCCAGGCTTCAACAGTACATGAACTGTGAACTTCCAGATGTTCAAGCTGGATTTAGAAAAAGGCAAATAAACCAGAGGTAAAATTGGCGTCATCTTCTGGATCATCAAAATAGCAAGAGAGTTCCAGAAAAACATCTACTTTTGCTTTATTGACTATGCCAAAGCCTTTGACTGTGTGGATCACAACAAACTGTGGGAAATTCTTCAAGAAATGGGAATACCAAACCACCTGACTTGCCTCCTGAGAAATCTACATGCAGGTCAAGAAGCAACAGTTAGAACCAGACATGGAACAACAGACTGGTTCCAAATTGGGAAAGGAGTATGTCAAGGCTGTATATTGTCACCCTGCTTATTTAACTTATATGCAGAGTACGTCATGAGAAATGCTGGGCTGGAAGAAGCACAAGCTGGAATCAAGATTGCCAGGAGAAATATCGATAACCTCAGATATGCAGATGACAGCACCCTTATGGCAGAAAGTGAAGAGGAACTAAAAAGCCTCTTGATGAAAGTGAAAGAGGAGAGTGAAAAAGTTGGCTTAAAGCTCAGTATTTGGAAAGCTACGGTCATAGCATATGGTCCCATCACTTCATGGCAAGTGGATGGAGAAACAATGGAAACAGTGAGAGATTTTATATTTTGGGGCTCTGAAACCACTGCAGATGGTGACTGCAGCTATGAAATTAAAAGACACTTGCTCCTTGGAAGAAAAGCTATGACTAAGCTAGAGAGCTTATTAAAAAGCAGAGACATTACTTTACCAACAAAGGTCCATTTAGTCAAAGCTATGGTTTTTCCAGTAGTCATGTACGGATGTGAGAGTTGGATTATAAAAAAATTTTGAGCACTGAACAATTCATGATTTTGAACTGTAGTGTTGGAGAAGACTCTAGAGAGTCCCTTGGACTGCAAAGAGATTCAACCAGTCCATGCTAAAGGAAATCAGTCCTGAATAATCATTGGAAGGACTGATGTTGAAGCTGAAACTCCAATACTTTGGCCACCTGATGTGAAGAACTGACTCATTTGAAAAGACCCGGATGCTGGGAAAGATTGAAGAAGGGAGGAGAAGGGGATTACAGAAGATGAGATGGTTGGATGGCATCACTGACTCAAAGCTACATGAGTTTGCATAAGCTCCAGGAGTTGGTGAAGGACAGGGAAGCCTGACGTGCTGCGGTTCATGGGGTCACAAAGAGTTGGACACGACTGAGCAATGAAACCGAACTGAAGACTGTAGGTTGCATTTAGGGTCTAGTGGATAGTCTCAGTGTCTCTAGATAACTGAGAAGTATATAGACCTGGTTAAATTCAGCTGGCTCTGATTCTAACCTCAGTAATTCAGGAACCACCCACCAGCAGACAGACAGTATCAAGAATCCCAGCATTGTTTCCTTACTTGGAGATCTCTTGATTATAAACAAAGCCTTCTCCCTTTCCTTCTTGTTTCTGGCAGTCCATATTCATATATTACTTTCTCTAAGTGACACAAATACTTCTCCTTACTTAGAGATACTGGAAATCTGGACCTCCCATTCCTGGCTCTCTGTTTATCCCCTCTAACTATCCATGATCAAAGCTGTGAGCAGTGAACCAGTGTACCTGTGTTTCTTCATTAGAACTCTAACATGATGACTCTTCAGTATTATCAGGATTAAAGCCCAAAAGTTGAACACTGTAAAAATTTTGGAGATAGTTAGGGCAAGATAGATTTAAAGATGTTGATCTTTGGATCCCTCTAAAAGCTGCTTCTTTCCTTGTTCATTTTATCCTTTCCTCTCTCATTCTAAAAGAAAATTAGTATCTTAAACTCCAGTCCAGGCTTAATTTCCTCATAATTCTTGGTCCATCACAACTTCTGATATATGGATAGAGAGAGAGATAGAGTTGTTGTTTGTTTTTACTTTCTTAACATTTTATTTTGTATTGGGGTATAGCCAATTAACAATGTGATAGTATCAGGTTAACAAATAAGGAACTCAGCCATAAATATAAAGTATCCCTTCTCTCTCACATCCCCCTCCCATACAGGCTGCCACATAACATTGAGCAAAGTTCATGTGCTATATGGTAGGTTCTTGTTGGTTATCCATTTTAAATATAGCAGTGTGTACATGAACATCCCAAACTCCCTAACTGTCCCTCCCCTACGGCAACTGTAAGTTCATTTTCTAAGTTTATTAGTCTGTTTTGTAAGTAAGTTCATTTGTATCATTTCTTTTTCTTCACTCCCCTTTTCTTGAGAATACTCCCTTAAGAAATCATATGCACCAAAATTCCATTTTTAGACTCAGCTTCTAGTGACACCTGACCTAGGACAGCATATTTACTTTGTTTTTTGTAAGAAACTTTATTTCTGCTTTAATTTCTCATCCCACTAGGTATTAGAAATGTGATTGCATTGAATCAGCACACCCCCCCTCTTTCTTTTTATATGGAGCTTATGTTGTGTAAGGACCTGGTGGGGGCTTATGGGTATGGGATGGGGTGTGGATCATGTCTGGGCCTTAATTACCTTTCTGCACTGTCCCTACTGTGTCCTGCCTCATTCCTGCCTGTAGGAGCTCTTCAGGACCACAGTTCTCTAAGCCACTTCCCCACATCACCCCACTGCAGAGTAGACAGGAAACACTCTACTGCACCTGACTCCATGGTGGGCTGTAACAAACCCTTCCTTGAGTCCCTTTCGGACATCAGATAACTCTTCTGGTGCCACAGATTCTGAGAAACTGATTCAGTCCAGTCTCTGGGCAAACCGAGGGCAGGAGCCTGTTTCTGTGCCCACCTGTGCCTGTTCCCGCCTGTGCTAGATGAAAAGACCTCCAGGGGATTGCCAGTTCCCTGGGCTTGACTTGAAGGTGAAGGTCACACTACCCCTAAAGCTCATTCCCTAAATCTGTCAGGGATTTATACTCTCTCCCTTACTTCCCACCTTTGAATTCAGCCGTGTGGAATCTTGGTCTTGTCTGAGGATGGGACGAGAGTGCAGGTAAACATTTCTCTAATCATATATTCTGCTAAGTCTTTTGTCTATGTTGGAGCTTAGCTATTTGAAACTCGAAGCCAAGAATCGATTGATTCTTTTTTTCTATCTCCTGTGTTCTTTCTTCTCTGGCTGCTGCTGGAAGTGGGGAAACATCTAGGGATAGTGAAATGCTGGGAACGAAAAACAGAATTGATTCATAAATCAAGATATCCTCCCTCTGTGGTAATTACTAAGATATCAGCAAATAAGAGAGATTTGAAAATTCTGATGATTGGAATCATTTTAACAGAAAAAGTCCATCAGACTCAAAGGAACAAAAGAACTAACACTTTCTTGTAATTACTTTGCCTTATGATGTGTACTGTGTAAAGAAATTAAAATCTGTTAATGATTTCTCTTAACCTTCAGAACAAACTTGCAAGGTTTCTAACTATTGTTCCCAATTCAGAGATGGCATACTTGAGATGCCAAACAGAGAGTAGTTCACTTCAGGTCACACTGCATGCATGTGTGCTCAGTTGCTTCAGTCATGTCCTACTCTCTGCTATCTTTTGGACTGTAGCCTGCCAGGCTTCTCTGTCCATGGGATTCTTCAGGCAAGAATACTAGAGTGGGTTGCCATGCCCTTCCAGGGGATCTTCCCAACCCAGGGATCGAACCCACATCTCCTTTGTCTCCAGCATTGCAGGCAGATTCTTTAACCACTGAGCCATCATGGATCATACTACTAAGAGCATTAGACATGGAATTAAATTTCAGATCTGTCAACCTGGCTTTACAGTCTGAGCTCATTCCCTGGTACCACAATGAGTAAATGACTAAGTTATATCCATTTCAATTGGGAAAGTTATATTTGAAGCAGTTGCAAATAACTTTTAGGATGGGGTTGTATTTCATTTTGTGAACTAATATTTATTGGACATTATTATGTGCATAGCATTACGTCAGGTAATGAGAAGGAAGATAGTTATAACACACCATGCTTGCCATGAGAAAACTGATAAAAGAGTGACAGAGATGACATGGGAAGGATAAATGTATGGAGCTATGATCAGTGCCACTAGTGGTAAAAGTTTGTAAGCAAAGAGAAATTGATCTGACGCTTCATGTTAATGGGGTGGGAGGGGCACAGAGAACTCTCTGCAGAAGAGGTTAGTATTGATCTCTCTTGAACAACAGAGCTCACTAAGCAGAAAGAAGTAAGGGAGTGTGTGGAGCCTAAGAGCTGTGAAGCCATGAAATATATGCATTGTCAAAAGTTTCTAGAACACATTTAATATAATATTAGCTATATTATTAAAAATGTACTTATATTCTGAGCACCTTGTAATATTTTCCTGTAATTTTCTAACAGCTGTGCTATATTTTTAGGTCAAAGTTGGTATCTACTATTTCACCAACAAGATATGAGGCAGGAGTCACAAGAAAACAAGATTATGTGGTTCCCGAGTCTTTTGTGAATTATTTAGAAAAAGGCAAGAAAATCATTGCACCTGAAGGGAGTTGCTACTTAGAGGTGAAAGGAATCTTGAAATTTTTTTAGTTGAGTGTTTCTCAATCTTCAGCAAAGTACAAACTTCCTTTTAAAGTCCTCTAGAAAGGCAAATATGAGATTATACCTAACAAAATGTTATTTAAGTTTGTAGAGAGAGAAAACAAAACTCTTTATATTGACAGATCGCAAACATCCCACCTAAAATCATTTATAAATGAAATGGTGTAAGCAAAACTGCAAGGCCAGAGAAACCTGAAGTAACTGGCATTAATGAGACAGAAGGTTATGGTACTGACTGCCAAGAGCAGGTTCAAGTTTGACGTGTTTATTGCTATAGGTCGTATATTAACTCAATTCCTCTATCATTTTTCTTCTCACAAATGGAAATGGCAACCCACTCCGGTATCCTTGCCTGGAAAATTCCAGGGACAGAGGAGCCTGGCAGGCTACAGTCCATGGGGTCGCAAAGAGTCACACACAACTGAGCGACTGACATGCAACACAAACTCCAATGAAACTTTCAGTGATACAGGGAGCTGTGATGATATTTAAGCTTCCTTGTTTTGATACATTATTTATATGTGTCTGTTTTCTTTCATTCCATAGTAGCCCCCATTAAGGGAAGTAGCATTACCAAGGTGTTCATAAAGATTGAAATCAGATGACCATATTCAAGTGGTCATTCTGATGATACATATTAGGTTTATAATTTTTGGGCACAGTCATCAAAATTAAAGCCCCAGGTCTAAAATTCTGTTTTGACAAGTACATATTGCTATATTTAAAATAGATAACCAAAAAGGACTACTGGATAGTACATGGAACTCTGCTCAATAATCTGTAAAAATCTAAAGGGATCCCTTCTACACTGTTGGTGGACATGTAAATTGGTGCAGCCAGCATAGAAAACAGCAAGGAGGTTCCTCAAAAGCTAAAAATAAAGTTACCATTTGACACAGCAATCTCACTACTGGCTATACATCAGGAAAAGACAAAAAATACACATGCATGCCAGTGTTCACAGCAGTACTAGTTGCAGTAGCCAAAACATAGAAACAACTTAAATGTCCATCAACAGATGAATGGATAAAGAAGATACATATAGATATATAGATAAACACAATAAACTGTGGAAAATTCTTCAAGAGATGGGAATACCAGACCACCTGATCTGCCTCTTGAGAAATTTGTATGCAGGTCAGGAAGCAACAGTTAGAACTGGACATGGAACAGCAGACTGGTTCCAAATAGGAAAAGGAGTTCGTCAAGGCTGTATATTGTCACCCTGTTTATTTAACT
>NW_011495025.1:10250915-10251300 GCF_000754665.1 Bison bison bison | reverse complement strand
CATGGAACAGCAGACTGGTTCCAAATAGGAAAAGGAGTTCGTCAAGGCTGTATATTGTCACCCTGTTTATTTAACTTATATGCAGAGTACATTATGAGAAACGCTGGACTGGAAGAAACACAAGCTGGAATCAAGATTGCCAGGAGAAATATCAATAACCTCAGATATGCAGATGACACCACCCTTATGGCAGAAAGTACTCAAAAGCCTCTTGATGAAAGTGAAAGTGGAGAGTGAAAAAGTTGGCTTAAAGCTCAACATTTAGAAAACGAAGATCATGGCATCCGATCTCACCACTTCATGGGAAATAGATGGGGAAACAGTGGAAACAGTGTCAGACTTTATTTTTCTGGGCTCCAAAATCACTACAGATGGTGACTGCAGC
>NW_011495025.1:10241880-10250815 GCF_000754665.1 Bison bison bison | reverse complement strand
ATTGATGCTTTTGAACTGTGGTGTTGGAGAAGACTCTTGAGAGTCCCTTGGACTGCAAGGAGATCCAACCAGTCCATTCTGAAGGAGATCAGCCCTGGGAGTTCTTTGGAAGGAATGATGCTAAAGCTGAAACTCCAGTACTTTGGCCACCTCATGCGAAGAGTTGACTCATTGGAAAAGACTCTGATGCTGGGAGGGATTGGGGGCAGGAAGAGAAGGGGACAACAGAGGATGAGATGGCTGGATAGCATCACCGACTCGATGGACGTGAGTCAGAGTGAACTCCGGGAGTTGGTGATGGACAGGGAGGCCTGGCGTGCTGCGATTCATGGGGTCGCAAAAGAGTAGGATATGACTGAGCGACTGATCTGATCTGATCTGATAGATAAACAGATGAAAGATATATATTTTTATATATATACAATACTTTGGCCACCTGATGTGAAGAGCTGACTCATTTGAAAAGACCCTGATGCTGGGAAAGACTGAGAGCAGGAGAAGGGGACAGCAGAGGATGAGATGGTTGGATGGCATCCCCAACTCAGTGGACATGGGTTTGGGTGGACTCTGGCAGTTGGTGATGGACAGGGAGGCCTGGCATGCTGCGGTTCATGGGGTCACAAAGAGTTGGACATGACTGAGCGACTGAACTGAACTAAACTGAATGTATATATGGATAAATAAGGTATATATATAGAGAGAGAATATTACTCAGCCATACAAAAGAACAAAATAATGCCATTTGCATCAACATGATTGAACCTAGAGATTATCATGCTAAGTAAAGTAAATCAGATAATTATCATACAATATCACATATCTGGAATCATAAAAATAAGAATATAAATGAATTTATTTACAAAGCAGAGATAGACTCACAGATAGAAAACAAACTTATGGTTACCAAAGGGGATGAGAGGGGGAGAGATAAATTAGGAATGTAAGATTAACAGATACACACTACTATATATGTATATAAAATATATAAACAATGAAGACCAACTGCATAGCACAGGGAACCATATTCAATATTTTGTAATCATCTATAATAGAAAAGAATCTGAAAAAGAATATATACATATACAAATATGTATATGCATAACTCAATCACTTTGCTATATACCTGAAACACTGTAAATCAACTATACTTCAATTTTTAAGAAAGCCTGTGATAAAGGTCATTATGAAACACATACACACATACACAAAAATGACCCCAAACTACATAGTTATCGGTAGAGCTGAAGCTATGTCTGGAAGACCTCATTAGGTTCAAGAATGTTTGGTGTTTTCCATAAATGATGAATGTGTATTTTAAATAACAATACAGAGATATGAACAATATCTGTTTTCCTTATATACTTTTTTCTTAAAAAATTAAATTCTTGCTTACTTTGAATAAGAGTAGTTTCAAATAAGTAAGCAGTGTTTCCAAAAGCAGCTGAGATCAAAGAAGAGAAGACTAGAGGGAAATAACACAGAGAGGATGGTAGGGAAAAAACACATTTCGAGTTGCTCCAAAAAACTTAGCTATATTGAAATTTTAAATCTATCTGAATAATGTCTTATTTGATTTAGGATCTCATTAGATGTTGAAAACAATGGTGTAATTAAAAGAAATCACCATAATCATCCTGTCTACCATATACTAAGTATATAGTCAGCAACCAATTTACTTGGGTTTATATATATTATCTCACATAGCTCTCACCAAAACCATACTGAGGACATAAATATATTTAAATGGATGAAGAAACTGGATCTCAGAGAAATTCTGTAATTTAAATTTAAAATCATAAAGTTGGTAAATGAAAAAGCTGTTAAGTCAAAGTTCACTTGACTCCAAATCATGGTTTTATCCCCTCATAATCTCTCTACCCCTGTTTGATAATATTTTAACAGCCCTACAAATTAGATGAATATTCAAATACTACACAACAGGATTGAGTGAATTTACATTGAATGAACATTTAATAAAGGGGAATAGTTATACTATTTTTCTTTTTTCCTACAAGTTCTTCTGTAAATTGACTCAATTTTTTCAGATTCTGGGTATCTTAAAAGGAGTGTATTGTAGAAAGGTAACCAAGGAGAAACTAATAACTGCAGGGTGAGGCTGTGTCTCAAAGGAATTTTCACATGGTTGAAGGTAATTGGAGAGAACAGCAAATAGTCTCAAGTCAACAAAGACAGCTTTGTTTACAGATACTATGTTCTTAAAGGAGATGCATTATGTTTTGGTAGGCTTTGATTCAGATTTAAAATCAGAGCCCCAGACTGAACAAACTGCTTGGGAATATTTTGTGTGCCACTTAAAAGAATTTGATTTGTTATTGATTTTTAAGTCTTGGACACCCATGAGTTAAACTACACTGAAAACTTCCAAATTTGTATTTGCACTCCAGAATGCTACATAGAGATGCATGCTAAGCAAATTCAATTCTATGGGATGAGGTCCTCTTAGATTCAGCATATCCAAAACTAACCTCATTATCTCCCACTACATATTTCAAACAAACCCCATATGGTATAACATTAACGTTTGTAAACCTCCCTCCTAAAGAGATTTTCTAACTGCTATTCACGAGGATATACACAGGCAATGGTCCCCAAGAGTCATGAAGCTCATTCTTATGATTTAGGTACACTTGGGACTCTTGACCCTGGTCTTCTTTTGTGCCCCCCACCTTTTGACCTCCTTTACCTTTCAAAGGGAAAGATTTTCTTTCATTTTCTTTTACCAAACATCTTTAAAGAGAGCCTAACTTCAGTCACTTAAAGATCAGCATAAACCACAGTTTCTATGTTTCGGCCACCTCTCTCTATGATCTGAGCCATATTCAGATTATATTAATAGAATTTTTATAACCATAGTAATGTTAGTTTTATGTTTATACTATATGTTTTCAATAACTTTGCTGAGTTATAATGTATATACTTTAACGTTCACATATTTAAGTGTATAATTCAATGGATTTTTATTATATTTATCTAGTTATCACTACAAACAGGACATTTTTATCACCTACAAAGGAAACGTCATGTGTATTTAGCTACATCTACTCCTCGATCTTTCCCAGCTCCAAACAACCATGAGTCTACTTTCTGTCTCTATATATTTGCCCTTTTTTTTTTGACATTTCATATAAATGGAATCATAAATATGTAGTCTTTTGTTCCTGGTTTCTTTTCACCCAGCATAATATTGTTGAGGTTCATTTGTGTTAAAATAGGTATTAAGATTTTGCTTTATTCATTGTCGAATTATGTTTTCTTGTGTAGATGTAGGACATTTTGTTTATCTATTCACCTGTTGATGGGCATTTGGGTTGTTTCCACATTTTTACCACTCGGAATAAAGCTGTTATGAACTTTGCATAAGTGTCTTCGTTTCGATGTGTGTTTTCATTTCTTTTGAGAAGATACCTAGAAGTGAAGTTGTTGAATCATCATACGGTTTTATGTTAAGTCTATGTTTAACTTTTTAAGACATGCTATTTGCTTTTTTTTTTTTTTTGGTAGAATTGTATATTTTTCTGTTTTTCTTTTGAGGCAATCAGAGTTTGATGCCTGAATGGACATTGACAAAAGCTTTGCAGAAAATTGGAACTTTGTCATATAGTTTGTTCAACTTTGAATTGGCTGTGTGTTCTTGAGACTGGCCAGGTGCACAGACAGAGCATCCTTTGAGGACTTTCATTCATTCCTGCTCATGAGACTTTCCAGTCAGGTTTCATAGCTATTTATTTATTGTACAATGTAAAAACTGTAAGAAGCTTTATTAAACAAATAAACATTGTCTTCTTTTTAAGTTGAAATTATTCTGAGGTGAGAATTAGATGAGAATATCAACAGAAAATCAAATACATATTTATAAATGTATATATATTTAATGTCTAAAATATAAAATACAAAGAAATTTGTTTTTTATATTCAAAATAACTATTTTCAGATTAACTCTTGAAGAACCAGCATCTGTGCTTTTGATCATGATACTTAGTGGTTTCTCTAATGAAAATTATTAAGTTTGGTGTCCAGATGAGGAGATACCTGATTAAGACAACACATAGTAACAAATAGCATAAAAGTTTAATAAGATTAAAATGAGTATAGCTTATTAAACAGCTATAATAAGTGAGCATTATAATAGTGAGCATTAGGATCCATTTGGAGAAGGCAATGGCACCCCACTCCAGTACTCTTGCCTGGAAAATCCCTTGGACGGAGGAGCCTGGAAGGCTGCAGTCCATGGGGTCGCTAAGAGTCGGACACGACTGAGAGACTTCACTATCACTTTTCACTTTCATGCATTGGAGAAGGAAATAGCAACCCACTCCAGTGTTCTTGCCTGGAGGATCCCAGGGACAGGGGAGCCTGGTGGGCTGCCGTCTATGGGGTCGCACAGAGTTGGACACGACTGAAGCAACTTAGCAGCAGCAGCAGCAGGATACATTTAGAAATAAAATATGACTATTAATAAAATATGGAAACAGTAAACAGCAGTGACTGAAGATTAACTCAGGATTTATCAACATATTGATTTTTAGAATCTAATTTTTTTCTCCTATGCAAGTGAAATGGGAACAAAAATGGCCTGGCAGTAAGAAATGAGATTAAATCATGAGATTGGCAGTAAATCAAGACAGGATAGTAGAATAAGAGTATCCATTCATTTACCAACAGTTCAGTAAAGTTCATTGTTCAGGCCATTGTTTAGTAAATTTTGTTCCTCTATCATAAAAGGAATTCAACTTTCCTTGAGCATTTTGTTTTTGTGTATAGTAAATGTAAATCTCCCCAGAGAATCTTTGAGTTTTTAATTTTGTTTTAGTAAAATACAAAGATAAGCCAAGTGACATATTCAAATTTGCAAACACATTAAATAGGATATTGTCGTGTTATACATTATGTATTAGGATTTGTCAGATTTTGTTTTTGCTGGTTTCTTGGGAATTTTTGTTGTAGCATCTGTGCTGAATTTTCTTGGCTATTACCTGCAGTGGTGCATTTCAACTAAGCAGATATGAATACACACAGAACTCTTCAAAAATAACACCTGTGACATCTACTTTTCACAGCTCCCCAAAGAGAGAATCTTATTTATTAATGTGAACGACACATTAAAATGAAATAAAGTCACATACATTTGTGGAACAAAACACAAAAAATAAAAAGCTAACATTTCTCTTCGTGGTTATTAGCTATGAGAGAAGCATGGAGACGACATTAATTCTCCAACTAGAGTATTTTTTATCTTACACATTAATGAAGCACGGGATATACATTTGGAATATTCGTTTGTATTCCAGCTATTGCAAAGCAACCGGTCCAATTATTTTTATTTCACTGACCTAATTTAATTGGATTTTACTTAATATTTCTTTTTAAAGGGTCAGTTTTCTAAAAAATTTTGGATTTTGTCCACACCTAGACTGATTAGTAAAGATAAGATATGATCAAAAAGAAGTGGCATGAGGAAATGTCTTTAGTATGAATATTTTCATTTAAGAGAAGCCACCTTTTAATCATATGTTAGTGGTGTGAAACCTCTTTTTAATTCTTCTTGTCTGACTACTCCACTCACTACATTACTCTCTAGACTTGGTGAATAAATACCTGTATACATTCGTAAACACACACCACTTCCGAAGCTGCTAGCACCTGAAACACTTCTTAATTACCCTACTATTGTCCCTGTTACGCATATGTAAAAATTAGACTCATTTTTAACCTTCCCCCCAACCTCTCTAAAGCCCTCATATCCAAATGTTTTCTGAATTTTATTATTCTTTTTTGTTGCGGTTGTCACATTCATACAATTGCTGGCGCTTTTCCTTCCATTTTCTCCACTTTAGAGGCAGTACCATGTAGCGGATAAGGACACAGACTCTGGGTTTCTAATTCTAGACCTGTCACTTCCTAGTTGTGTAAACTTGGGCAAGACTCTTATCCTCTGTGTCGCAGTTCCTTCTTCTGTGCAATGAGTAAACTGTTGGCAGGAAGTTTCCTTTCATTTCCACATGGGCCTTTCCATGGGACTGCTTAATTTTTCTCACAACATGGCAACTGGTTTCCTCCGGAGCAAGTGATCATAAAAGTATAAGACAGAAGCCACAGTATCTTTTCTAACCTAGCCTCAGAAGTCAGAGAGTGCCATCTATGTAATAACCTGTTGGCTCTGTAGGTCAGTGTGGGACCTCTCCCACAAAGGTGTGATTAACAGAAGGTGAGGCTCCTTGGAGCAGCTGCAGAGCCCAGGTAGCTGTTCCTATCAGTGGTGCTCTCACTCCAAATCTGGCTTTCCTTTCCTTTCCTCTTGCAGGGTGCATCCAACTGAGCAGGTCTTTATGCCTCTAAGAGCTCCAGAAATCTTCTAGCCATCACCAGAGCTTTTCCTGATCAATTTTAGTTTGATATAATCCCATTTGTTTGGGCTCCCCAGGTGGCACTAGTGGTAAAGAACCTCCTGCCAATGTAGAAGATGTAAGAGATGTGGATTTAATCCCTGAGTTGGGAAGATTCCCTGGAAGAGGGCATGGTGATCCAGGCCAGTATTCTTGCCTGGAGAATCCCATGGACAGAGGAGCCTAGAGGGCTACAGTCTATATAGGGTTCCATAGCGTCGGACACGACTGAACTGACTTAGCACAAACACAATCCCATTTGTTTACCTTTGCTTTTATTGTCCTCGCCTGAGGAGACAGATCCAGGAAAATATCACTAAGACCAATGTCAAGGAGTGTACTGCCTAGCTTACCTTTAGGAGTTTTATGCTTTCAGTTCTTACATTTAACTATTTCATCCATTTTCAGTGTATTTTGTGTATGGTGTAAGAAAATATTCTAAATTTTCATCCCTTTACATGTAGTTTTCCAGTTTTCCCAACACTATATATTAAATAGACTTTTTTACCCATTATATTCTTTTCTCCTTGTCATAGATTAATTGATCATGTGCGCATGGGTTTATTTCTAGTCTCTATTCTGTCCCACTGATCTCTATGTCTGTTTTTGTGCCAATACTATACTTTTGCCATCAGGCAGCATGATACTCCCATCTTTGTGCTATTATCTTCTTTCTGATTAGCACATAGTGTGTCTAACTCAGTAACTCTAAAAAATGTAAACACTGTTTATAAATGTGTATTTGATTGAGTTTGGTCAAGCGACTGAGTTCTTTTTTCTTTTTCCCCACCTGTCCCTTAGTTAGTTCACAAATCTTGAAGTCAGAAGGGTTCTGCTGGATATTCTGATATATTAGTTGTGATGAAATTTCCTGCATGTCATCCTGGGGCACAGTGCCTACCATTTGTTTAACTGCTTTTCTAATTTTGGAGCACATTTTGTATTCAGGTTATGTTTTCCTTTAAATCAGGAGGAAAATGAGAGTCAACACTTTTATTGTTAGAATACAAGTTAAGTCACATTCTGATTTTAATTAAAGGCCATTAGGAAAATAACTCATTTTCCTGAAAATCTGATATCAGTTATGTCTGGCCTTGGAAGCACCACAGTATCACCCATGAATTATGTAGAGTAATGTCTTCTCTGATGATATGTCATAAACAACACAAAATTGTTTTTCTTAAATAGTGCTGTCTGCTCAATCTTAAAATTTTACTGGAGAAAGCCTCAAAATCAGCCTGTGTAGTACAAAGCAAATGATTTGTGCAGGGACAAACATCTATGCATACGTACATACAGGCTTTTCAAATGGCAACTCACTCCAGCATTCTTGCCTGGAAAATCCCATGGACAGAGGAGCCTGGTGGGCTGCAGTCCATGGGGTTGCAAAGAGTCAGGCATGACTGAGCGACTAACACTTAACTTTGCTTACAATATTATCTCAAAACCTTTACAGTTTTTGAGGTGTTTTCTGGTGGCAAGGTGCGTTCATGCCTTTAACTGATGAGTTTTAACCTCTATCCTACATGTCTACATGATAAGTTCTTTGCTAGTGCTTTCAGATGATTTCAGCCCATAAGTCACACTATATTTAGTCATTTGTACCTCTGTTTCCAGACAAAGCTTCAAGTTGATGCTTACCTGAGAAGTTTTCAGAGACCTAGCTAGTCATTACTTGAGCAACCTTGCTGTTTATTTCTATTGTGAAGCCATGCTCTCTGCATCTACTTGCCGTGTGGAATCTTGAGGCCTAATGCTGAGGGAAAGAAACCACATTTCTTCCTCCCTCATTGGCTCTTTCTCCTTCTGCCAGAAATCTCTACAAGTGGTTGAGGGTGGCCATGAGAGGGGAGAAGTCACAGCAGAAATTTAAATAGATGGCTCTGATTCCAGGTACTCAAATTCATTCTTTGCAATAATAAATATTTGCATAACAAAGTGGATAAAAAAGAAAAATAATGTCAACTGCTCTGGATTTGGAACAGGTAATGAATTGTATATGTGATTTGAAAATGGCATTATTTTTCTGGCTGATCAGTAATTACACATAGATGACTCTGCTTTTTAGACTGACCTCTGTTGAGTAATACAGAGAGCTTAGTCCTTGAATTTGCCGTCTTTAGGAGAGCAGATAGTGCTCAGGATGCTATTGGAATCCTGTGTGCGTGTATGTGTGTGTATGTGCTCGGTCATTCAGTTGTGCTCAATTCTTTGTGACCCTATGGACTGTGCCCACTAGGTTCCTCTGCCCACAGAATTTCCTAGGCAAGAATTCTGAAGCAGATTGCCATTTCCTTCTCCAGGGGATCTTCCCAACCCAGGGATCAAACCTACAACTCTTATGTCTCCTGCATTGGCAGGTGGATTCTTTACCACTGCACCATCTGGGAAGCCCCAGGTAATACCTACCTATTGTTTCTATGAGGGTTAAATAAGTTGATTCATGGGAGTACCTTTAAATTAACTCATAGGAAATCTCTTTCAGGAGTGCTTGGTACATTTCAAATGCTCAATTTTGAAATATTTGAGTT
>NW_011495025.1:10115072-10241780 GCF_000754665.1 Bison bison bison | reverse complement strand
TTATTTATGATAATTAAATTATTCCACAAATACATGGGATTGAGTGGACTAGAATAGATAGGAAGTTAGTGATTAGAGACACTGCATAGGTTTTGGGATGAGAAATACTGGAGTTTGAATACTGGCTCTGTTGTTTACTAACTCTGTGACTTGAACAGTTGCTGAAACTATCTGAATCTCAGTTTCCTCAACACATAATGAAAATAGAAAAACCAACAAGGGCTATCTAGACAGCACAGGGAACTCTGCTTAATATTATATAACAACTTAAATAGGAAAAGAATTTGGAAAATAGATAATGTATGTGTATGACTGAATTGTTTTGCTGTATATCTGAAACTAACACATTTTTAATCAGCTATACTCCAATATAAAGTGAAAAGTAAAAAAAAAAAAAGTGATTACTCATTTTCACGGTCATGAAGATTAAATGAGGTTTATGTAATCAGATTTATAGAAAATGGATGGCATGGTACCAGAGAAAACTCAGAAAAGGGAATTCCTCCTTACAGGAATTGCAAGACCTGAATTCAAGCCCCAGTCTTTGTATTCATTAGCTATGAAATCTTCAGAAAACTTTTTTATTCCCTTAAGCCTTAGTGTCATTTTCTGGAAACTGAAAAGCAAGATGAAATGGTATCCAATATTTATACATATGTTTACCACTTACTCCTTTTTTATTGGTGCTTGCCTTTAAAAAATAAATTGCTTGTTAATGTGTTTTTTGGCTATAACCCTTAGAGTTATTCATCTTTGCATATCCAAAGCCTAGAACTGTGCCTGCCATATAAAAGATGCCCAATGAATGCCGAAAGAATAAAGGGATGAATGAATGCATGGGTAGAAGCATACATATATTTTTGTAGGAATAATGCATTAGCAATATTCAAGGATAGAACGACCGCCCTCATTTCATGCAAGCTGCAGCTAGGCCTTAGAAAATTGGACGATGGTTGAGCAATATGTCCGCAAGGATATTAAAGATGAATAACATTTTCCTCTATATGAAATTATTCCTAACACAATTACATGTGTCAAAATCAAGTTTACTTTCACTGCCATTGACGCGTAAGATGTAATTGGCACTGATTCTATTAAAATCAGTCTGGTTTTTTGTAAATCTAGCATAGTGATGTTTTCTCATTAGTCATTCACCCAATATTTTCACAAACACAGTTGAGAAAAAATGTTATTTGTAATGTTCTAGTCTCATAATTCACATTTTATTTTGAATCTGATTAGTTTTCAAAATAAAACATAACAAATGATACTGAGGTCTATGAATGTGTTTGTTTTTTTTAATATTTTTATAAGAATAGATAAAATTATTACAGTAAAACTATGATTAAAATAATTTGAAATTGTCTGGGGGACTTCCCTAGTAGCCCAGTGCTTAAGATTCTGCTTTGCCATGCAGGAGATGTGGGTTTGATCCCTGGTCCAGGAAGATCCCACATGTCACAGAGCAACTCAGCTCCCATGCCAAAATTACTGAGCCTGTGCACCACAATTAAGACTCGACACAACCAAATAAATAATTCTTTTTTAAAAAAGAAAACATCTTGGAGAAAACTAAAACAATAAAAACTGCTTTCTTTCTTTCTTTTTCTTAAATGGAAGGTCCAAATTTACCTGAAATAGTACAATATGCATTAACCTTAAACAAAGCCTTTGGAAGGCAAGTTTATGTTTGTCCCCTGCCTAATTTTTGGAAAATATGTTGCTGTTTTCAAGCAGCATTCAACGTCTCAAATGATGTACTGGATTTCCTTTTGTCCTTGTTTTGGCAAAATGTGTCTATCCCATTGCCTCATTCACTCAACAAATAATCATTTAGCACTTTGATTTCTGTCACGTTCTAGAATGTGATGCCAAATGACATCACGGTGGCTTTTCTTATGAAGCTCAAATTTCAGTGAAAGGGATAGACATTATATACATTAAAACACTTGTATATATAGACTGAAGCTTGAGATGAGTGCCACACAGGAAAAGAATGAGGTGTGTGTTTGGAAAAAAAAATAATGTCAGGAGTGGAGGAAGGGGGTTGCTGATTTACAGTGGCAGGATCACACAGTGTCTTTCTGGGGAAGGTACATTTATACTAAAACCAGTAAGATGAGGAAGTGGAGAAAGATTGAGGACAGTGAGTTGAAGAATAGTCCAGGTAAATGAAAGAGGTGGCATATTTTAGAAACCCTATCAGAGGAATATAAAGTAAGAGGAAATGTGTGTGATATAACAGAGAAAAAATATTTAATAGCAGGTATGAGTTCATGCGGGCTTTCTTGGTATCTCAGGGGTAAAGAATCTGCTTGCAGTGCAGAAGACCCAGGTTTGATCCCTGGGTTGGAAAGATCCCCTGGAGGAGGGCATGGCAACCCACTTCAATATCCTTGCCTGGAGAATCCCATGGATAGACGAGCCTGGTGGGCTACAGTCCATAGGGTTGCAGAGTCAGACATGACTGAGTGACTAAGTAACAGTAGCATATGTTCATGCAGTATTTGTGTTATATAATCAAGTTTTCAATTTGAAATGATCACTCTGACTGAGTGGAGAATGAGCTGGAAGTTGAAAAATGCAAGGGAAGATACCAGTTAGCCAACTGCAGCCTCAATAGCTCAGGGATGATATCGTGGCTCTGTGAACCAAGGAGGGAGAGGTGAATATGGAAAGAATTATGAAGATTTAAGATATGTTTGGTATGTGTTGCCTTGTGGTCTTCCCCATTTTTTTGGTTTTAACATCTGGAAACTGGATGTGTCTTTTAGTCCATGGCATTTCATGGTTTATTTTCAAATATTATTTTTCTTTCTAGTTGTACTTAAAATAATGTGAACTGTTACAATCATTGAAATCTTATTCAATAGAATATGGTAAACCTTACTAAAAGTTTATGAGGGACATTGACTTTAATTTCCTTCCTTCGTATGGTTTCATTTTTAACCAAGATATCTGTTACAATAGGATGTGACAATGTCCAAAATTCTTTCTGTTTTCAAATATGTATTCATTTATTTCACAAATATTTGCTGTATCCCCAGCACTGAGAGGGCCCCTGGGGATACAACAGAACGTGACCTTCTTGGAGCTTCTCGTTTCGCTGGCAAGATAGACATTGAACAAATAATAAATGCTGCTGAGTTCTGAGAATAAGAGTAGCTTGCAATAGCAGGGAGAAAAATATGTGCCTGATGATCATGTCTGGGTAAAATAGGAAAAGTGTCTTGAGGAAATGACATTGAATCTGAGACCTGTAAGATGAGGAGTTAATGTGGAAGATGGAGGAGAAAGAATCATTCTATGCCTGTCTTCTGACATATTTGAGTAATGGGAAGGTTAGCAGGGCTGGAACACAGAGAGGGAGAGTCAGGGATGAAAGTTGAGGCTGCCAGATGCATGGGGCCAGAAACCAGTGGGTCTTCTCTTACTCTTGGCTTACAGTAATGTCACTGGGACTCCCTTAGCTTGTCTACACAACTCAGTCATTGATAGAAGGACCAAAGCTTGATTTTCCTGGATACACCTGGGAGCGTTCCATAGGCATCTCAGAAGTCTTAGCATCTGTGAGCTCCTGCTTCCTCATCAGCAATCTTGGCAAGGCACACTGATGTCTGTTTCTCTCCATCGTGTACCACTCTTCCTGATTCTTCACTCCTGCTTCCTGGGGTCACCTCCCCAGTAAACTTGTTGTTTCCAATTCCTTATCTCAGACTTTGCCTTTTGGGGAGCCCAAACCCATCAATCAGATAGAGCAGATGCCCTGATCCATCAGAATATATGTTTGTAGGTTTGGCCTCACCAATGTGTCCATACAGAACACACTTAGTCTATTTCCTGATTATCTTTAAGTAATGGACAGGTTAGTAATGTTGGAACACAGAGAGGGAGCGAGTGATGAAATACAAAGCTGTGAGATAAGTGGGGCCAGATAGTACTGGGTCTTATCTTACAGATAGGCTTTCCTGGTGGCTCAGCTGGTAAAGAATCTGCCTGCAATGCAGGAGACTGGGGCTCAATCCCTGGGTAAGGAAGATCCTCTGAAGAAGGAAGTGGCAACCCACTTTAATACTCTTGCCTGAGAATTCCATGGACAGAGGAACCTGGCGGGCTACAGTCCATGGGATCGCAAAGAGTCAGACACGACTGAGTGACTAACACATTCACTTTCTTATCTTATGGACAATGAGAAGGGTTGGAATAAGTTTATATAAAAATCTTGCTATAGTGTCAGGAAATTGGTAATTTCAAAAAGACATGAGAAGTGTGTATGGCTACAAAATAGACTCCAAAGGCAAGTCAGAGGTAGCAGCAGAGGCAGATGGGGTTCAAATTAATATATAGATTATATGGTTATAATATTGACATTATTATTCTTTATTTAATATAGATATAGGGCTTCCCTGGTGGCTCAGATGGTGAGGAATCTGCCCACGATGAGGGAAACCTGGGTTCAATCTGTGGGTTGGAAAATACCCTGGAGGAGGGCACAGCCACCCACTCCAGTATTCTTGCCTAGAGAATCTTTATGGACTGAGGAGCCTGGAGGGCTACAGTCCATGGGGCTGCAAAAAGTCAGACATGTCTGAGCAACTAAGCACACACACATGTGAATGTACGACTGAGCGACTGAACTGAACTGAACTGAACTGATGTGTAATTTTGCATATTTTTGCATACATAAAAATGAAATCTATATTTAATCTTGTGAGTGACAGGAAACTGCAAGAAATAACTTTTCCTTTGTTCTGTATGTGTGCTTAGTTGTGTCTGACTCTTTGCAATCCCATGGACTGTAGCCAACCAAGTTCCTCTGTCCATGGAATTTTCCAGGTAAGAATACTGGAGCAGGTTGCCATTTCCTACTCCAGGGGATCTTCCCAACCCAGGTATTGAACACGCATCTCTTGCATCTCCTGCATTGGCAGGAGGATTCTTTACCACTAGTGCTACCTGGATGCCCAGTTTTCCTGTGTTACCTTTATGTATATACACATTTTAATAGAGGAGTTATATGTTTGGATTGATTTTCCAGAAATTTTGTCCTGAGAATGTCTGTAGGAAGAGGGGTCTCTGAAGAAGTTGTTTTGGCCATCCAAGTGAAAGTCTCTCAGTCATGTCCGACTCTTTGCATGGAATACAGTCATGGAATTCTTAAGGCCAAAATACTGGAGAGGGTAGCCTTTTCCTTCTCCAGGTTATCTTCCCAACCCAGGGATCAAACCCACATCTCCCACATTGCTGGCAGACTCTTTACCAGCTGAGTCACAAGGGAAGCCCTTTGGGCATCCAAGTGGGAAGCAAATATCCAAACAGAGGCAGGGACTGGAGCCACAACACTGGGGATGGAAAGAAGAGAATATCTGTTCTAGAGAAAGTAAATTAATGGAAATGATGTTAAAAACATTTGGCAGCTGGTCTTGCCAGCACCCACTAGGAAGAGTGGACTTTGACTATAAAGTCCCAGGGTGGTGGACCTGGTGCATTCTGGCCAACGAGCTTCCTGGGTGTGGAGGATCCACACTAAAAATCGCCCAGTCTGTTTCTGGATCTGATTTGGTTTCTCCTAACTTTAGAAATACCGTGGGAGAATTTTCCCATGTAATACCATCTAGATTTATATATGCCCTGCCATTCCCATTTCTCTCACATTTTAAAGATTTCTGAAATATCTACTTTATTATATTTTAAAGAGTTACTTAATATATTAAAATATGTTTACCTTTGATGACTAAGTCATAACTGACTCTCCAAATTCAGTGTTACATCTCTCACTTACCTTTTCTTTTCTTCGAGTTACAAAGGTTGGCTAGTTCTAACATGTCGGTACCAGTCAGAGCAGTTGTTAGTGTATCCAAGAGAATTCAGATGAGAATTAACTCTTCTCTCAGGATAAATGACCTTTTATGCCTTCTTGAAATGTTCCAGTTCTGCTGGAGCCACTGCAAAGTCAGGCTGATTTGCTCAACAAATACCTATTGATCACGGGCTATGTTCCAACAATCAGAAGATTACCTTGGGGGACAGAAGGTGGAAAAAGACAGTCTAACTGTCAGGAGCTTTATAGGCTTATGCAGAGGTAAAGTGTGCCTATATTTCCTAAAGTGTGCCTATATTTCCTAAAGTTATCTGTTTTTACTATTTCTTCACAGGCTAGAAGTCAGCATTGTGCTGTGTTTACACTTCAATTTCCCCTGCCACCAATTTCAGAATTTGAAAAGAGGGGAGTTATATTAGTTTCTGTGATTGTCATAACAAATTACTATGAACTTGCTGGCTTACAACAACAGAAACATTTGTTCACCAGATGTGGAAGCCAGAAGCCTGAAATCAAGGTATTAGCAGGGCCACACTCCCTCCAGGGGCTCCTGGGGACAATCCATCCTTTCCCTTCCAGCTCATAGTAGCTTCAGGTGCTTCTTGACTTGTGACTGCCTTACACCAGGCTCTGCCTCTCTGGTTGCATCACCTCCCCATCTTCTGTGTATGTCACCCTTCTAGACCAAGAAACCCAGAGGGAGACAGACCTCTCCCTTATAGGAGTATATGTGGTTACGTATAGGGACTGTCTAGATATTTCACTATAAGCTCTTCCTCTTTAGGTCTTCAACTTAATTACATATGCAAAGACCCATTTTCTGAATCAAGGTAACCACAGCTTCTGGGGTTAAGATTCCGGTGTGTGTTTTGGGTAAGCCATGAGTCAATCAAAGGCCAGCTACTTAGAGGGAGAAGTAAGGGGAAAGAGATTGAGAGAAAGAATGAATCTGAATCTTCCATGGGGATAAAAATATTTAATGTAGCAAAAAGTCTTCACCTGTTATCAATTCTTACCTTTCCCTGGATAAGAAAGAGAGAGAGAGAGGAGAACAAAAGGTTGACCAATATGATGTAGAATAAAGACCACAGATTTTGAAACCAATGAGAACTGCATTCAAATCCCACCTATATGACTTACTAGCTAAACTATTCTGGGGGAGTTTTTCAAGTGGCAGTGACAATGTCTAAACATCATTACTTTAGCACTTACATGAAATCATCTACATCTATAATTTTAATTTTTACTTATTTATCAATGGGAACAAAAATGTGGCCAACAGGAACTCAACAGTCCTTTATTTATTCAGTGCACATTAGTTATAAGCAAATTTTCCACCAGGGGACACCAGATTTAGAGCCATCTTCTTCAGGTCTAATTGAACTAGTAATCTTGGCTTCACCTACTGCTCATCATTTCTTCATCTCTGTTAATGACTTTATGTAACAATTTTTTTTTTTCCCATAAGACTTTATTACTTCTGCCTCTTGCTCTAGATGCTGTAAATCCTAGTGGTATCCAAGAGAAGAGGAAGTAAGACTACTCTTTAGGACATATGTTTGTGATATTGCTGTGATAAAGCACATTGTTGGGCTAGAATATTAGAGGCTTGAGTTCATCATAACTCATCATAATCTAAATGACCTGTTAATAGAGTTGGTCTCTGAGTGATACATTGTTTTGAAAGGTGGGGCAAAAGGTATAACAATGCCTTTACAGGAGAAAAAAAAAAAAAAACTCTGGGTGTTTTTTGCTCTTAGTAGCTTTCTTTGCTTAAGTGCATCTAATAACAGCCTCCAGTGAAAATGGAAGTGTTTGGCTAATGCATTCTCCAAGTGGAGGTTGTCAACTCTTAGGGGAGTCTCATGTGCCTTGATGAGCTATCAACCCTTGTTTTCCTTTAAACACTTAAAAAGTCAGCATGAGAAGAAATCATTATGGTTATTTCTAAAAGAGTAAAAGAGAAATTGAAACAAATTTGCTCACATCAAAGGCTAAACAAATCTGAGAAAGTCAGCCACTGCATTAGTAGATCAATTCAGACCCACTAAAAAGAGTAGACTTAAATAGCAAGTCATGGGGATAGATGTAATGTATGGCTTAGGGAGTATAGTCAATAATATTGTGCCATGGAGATATATGGTAACTAGATCGATAGTGGTGATCATTTCATAATATATAAGAATATCAAACCACTGTGTTGTATATCTTAAACTAATACAATACTGTAAGTCAATCATACTTCAATAACAACAACAACAACAAAAAGAGTAGATTTCATATCCATGACATCATCAGTGGTCTGCCTTCTGAAAGGAAAATTAATTTTTGAGTGTGAAATTAGTGGTATCAGAAGTAAAGATGCATCTCTTCATTTGACACAGAGCTTTGAAAAGCTTGCAAACTGAAGGCACAGTTCCTTCATTTATAAAGTATGCAAGTTTCAAATATTGTCTTCAATATCTTAATGTATGACCCATTGCCATCTTTTTGTTTTATATAAAAAGTTGCCCAAGTACCTTCTCCAAAGTCAGTGAGTTCTTCATGTGAATGAATGTTCTATCCTCAGCATAGCATAAGTATGTAAAAAAGACTTATTTTTGCCTTATAGATATCTATATTACTTTTTCAAATATTATATTGGAAAATTAAAGTAATGATATGAAAGCAGAACCATGTGAACTGGCATTTTTATTAGAGTTTCTAAATAAGAGTTTATAGTGTTTAGAAGATTTAATTTTCCTTCCACTCAATAAGTAATTTTTTCTTCACCAGTTTTAACAAAATTTAGAACTGTTTAAAGAGTGATTGTTTGGTATTATAAAAAAATACCATCAAGGTTAATGACAAGTTGACCTCAGTTGAATTTCATTTCTTATGTCATGACAGAATTTAATAACCCTACAATAATTATTAATGTTTTGAGATTAACTGTTGATAAATCCAAGAAAATGAACACAGCCATTAATATGAATTTTCATTTTAGGACTTAAAATATTGATACCTGTGGCAATAACATTTGTACTTTTTTAATTCTGTTTTTGAAACACTAATCAGCTGACCATTGCCACCAGAAAACCCTCTGTAGTCAACTTTATAACAACACACACCAGTCTTAATGGAGAGATGCTAGAATTTCAGAAATGCTAAATTTAGGCATGTCTTTGCACAGAATTAAATTCAGCCCTCACAGTACATCATACTTGCCTATCAAAGAAATAGCCTTCAGAGTGGACTATAGAGAACAGACTTTATGGGCAAATAATTAAAAAAAAAAAACTTGCTCCAACATGTGGTTTAAATTAAAGCTGAAGATCTAGAGTAAACTCATCAAAACTCTGTACTCCCCACCAAATAACTGCAGATAGTGTTTTATATTAATTGTGTGACACATCCAGGCTTTGATTAATACTTTATATGAGTGTTGCTTGGCTGAATAATGGGTGATTTAGTTTGCTTCTTGAAATTGGTACAATTGGAAAATACCATTGGTAGCTCAAAATATGGTAAAGAATCTGCCTGCAATGAGGGAGACCCAGGTTCGATTCCTGGGTTGGGAAGATCCCCTGGAGAAGGGAATGACTACCCACTCCAGTATTCTTTCCTGGAGAATTCCATGGACAGAAGAGCCTGGTGGGTTACAGCCCAAGAGGTCACAAAGAGTCGGATACAACTGAACAATGAACACACAGCTCATAATACGTTTATTGAGTATTTGTGATATGCAAAATGCTAGCTCAGAAACTATGGGATAACAAGATTGATTTAAAGTAAAATGAACAAAA
This sequence comes from Bison bison bison, assembly GCF_000754665.1. NCBI lineage: Eukaryota > Metazoa > Chordata > Mammalia > Artiodactyla > Bovidae > Bison > Bison bison. The sequence continues at coordinate 10,232,174 of NW_011495025.1, read as the reverse complement.
ACACATATCAGTGACTTTTTGTAGGCTCTTGTATCTTAGGAGAGAGAGTTCAATATGTACAAAAGTGATTAAGTAAAAATTAAAGTGCCAAGTTCAATTAAAACTTGTAAATATAAAGACTTCTCTGGATTTAAGGAAGAGAAGAGAGAGTCATTTTTTTATGGAAGAAGAGAGACTTGAACTGGTCATAAAATAATTTGTATAGATAGATATAATACTGCATAATAACACACTTTTATAGTCTGTGTGTGTGTGTTTAGTCACTCAGTCATGTCTGACTCTGCGACCTATGGACTATAGCCTGCCAGGCTCCTCTGTCCATGGGATTCTCCAGGCAAGAATACTGGAGTGGGTTGCCATGCCCTCCTCTAGGAGATCTTCCCAACCCAGGATCGAACCCAGTCTCCCACATTGCAGGAGGATTCTTTACCCTTTGAGCCACCAGGGAAGCCCTTTATAGTGTTGACTATGTGCTTACTGTTCTAAATGCTTTCACATGTATTAACACATTTAATCTACTCAAGGAAGGTATTATTATAATCCCCATTCTATAATGAGGAAAAAAGGAAATAGTGGCACAAAATTAAACAACTTGCCTGTGGTCACAGAACGAGCAAGTGGAGAAGTGGAGGAGCCAAGGTTCATCTCTGGCAGTCTGGATGGGAGTCAATCAATTTATAAACTGTCACTCAGAGAAGAAGAACTTGTAGGGTGAGTTGCAGGGTATATTAGTTTTCTATTGCTGCTATAACAAACCACTACAGATTTAGCAGCTTAAAACAACACAAATTTATTATCTTACAGTTCTACAGTTCAGAAATCCGAAATGGGTCTCATGGGCTAAAATCAGATATCACTGATGTGCATTCCCTTCAGAAAGCTCTGTGGATGAATCTGTTTCTGCTACTTTTCCAGCTTCTAGAGCCTGACCCCATCGCTTACTTCTGCCTCCTTTCTACATTCAAAGTCACTGCATCATTTTGCTTTCTGCTTCTGTTAGCACATCTTCTCTGACTCTAACTCTCCTACCTTCTTCTTTAAGGAATCCAGAAAAGTCTCCTTAATTTATAGTCAGCTGATTACCAACTGTAATTCCATCTGCAACCTTAATTCCCATATAACAACATAATCACATGGTGTGGGAATTAAGGTGTGGTAATCTTTGGAGGTTAATTATCCCACCTACAACATACAGCATGAGCTTAGAACCTGCCTGCCAATGCAAGAGACATAAGAGATGTGGGTTCGAACCCTGGGTCTGGTAGATCCCCTGGAGAAGGAAATGGCAAACCACTCCTGTATTCTTGCCTGAAGAATCCCACAGACAGGAAGGAGCCTAGCAGGCTACAGTGCCTAGGTTCACAAAGAGTCTGAAGTGAGATAGCTGAAATGAGATAGCACAGCACAGCAGCACAATCTTTAGAGATCAATTATCCCACCTACCACATAAAGCATGAGCTTAAGTTCCTTGACAAAAAAGAGAAAAATCTAATAACAGAAAGCCAATCTAGTTTGTCAAAATTTGAAAGGGGGAAATTCACAAACTACTAATTCAATAAATTAATATCTTTAAGTTTCTCTAAAAGTATCTTTTCAGTCAGGATAATTACTTTCTCTCTTAATGTGAAATATGTAAACTCTATAGATACCTATTAAGCACTCATTATGTACTTTGGAGGAATATAAAAACATACAGCGTGCTTATAATTGGTTCAACATTTAAAAATTTAAATGAGTCAGTTGTTTGAGATGCCCAAGAGGGTGTCAGATGTGCACTTAAAATCATGGTAAGTTTCAGGAAGATGGCTTTGTCGTGTGGTGTCCGAAGAATCTTCAATAAGATACACATTTCCTTCCTGCCTCAGCACTAATAAATCTAACAAACAAGGAGTAAAGATGAAAGTCAAGCCATGACTAGGTTAAAACACACAGCTTACAAATCTGGGTAAGTGGGACTGCTAATATGAACCACAGATTGATCTGGACTAGGCAGTTTGTTCTCCAAAGGTCAGGCTCCTACACAACCTACAAATCTATAGTAAGGAGTAAAACAGGAGAGATCATGCTATCCAGAGGCAGATTTCTTCATAATGGAGGAGTAACTTGGCCCATGTGTCTTTTCCCAGTTTTCCAATCAAAGAAATCATTCCTCCCCAAGAGCAGAATGTGTAAAAAGAGAGAAAGTCAGAAGTATCATACTAGAGGAATTTTCTCTTCCTGGCAGGACATATGAGAAGTAGCAAGAAACATCTCCCCATAATGCATCTCAAGTTCATCCTGGCTCAACATAAACTCATCATTTCACTATATACTGAGTTTCCAAGACTAGACATTTGAGAATCATCCTTGACTCTTCATCCTCAGTAACTGACTCATTTCAGTCAATAAGGACATAAAGGCCGACGTTTTCTCATATGAATTCCATCTGCCCTATATCTCCTAACATACATCATTATTTTACTGAAATAACTTTCAGTGACGTTCTAATGTCATACTCTTCTCTCCACCATATTCCCTCCTGATAAATGTATCTAACATCTAAATATACCCAACCACCTTGTCTCCAGAGTCCCCAAGAGTGACTTTTTTTAAACTCTAACACTCATAACAAGAATTCTCTATTCCAAGTATGTGTATGCATGCGAGGTTGCTCAGTCATGTCTGACTCTTTGCAGCCTTATGGACTATATCCCACCAGGCTCCTCTGTCCATGGGATTCTCCAGGCAAGAATACTGGAGTGGGTTGCTATTTCCTCTTCCAGGCGTGTCTTCAGGTATACTTTCTGATAATTGAGTTTTGTGAGGCTCCCTCTTCTATGCTACTAAGGCATCTTAGTCTAGTTCTAAAATTTGATGATTTTTTACATTTTAATCAATAATATGTGCCCTCCTCTAAAGATGAGGTAAACAATAGTGATTATTACAATATTATGATAAAAAAGAATGGCTCTCATATGTGTGTGTGTGTGCTCAGTTGTGTCCAACTCTTTGCAGCTCCACGGACTGTAGCCCACCAGGCTCCTATATCCATGGAGTTTTCCAGGCAAGAATACTGGAGTGGGTTACCATTTCCTACTCTAGGGGATCGTCCCTACTCCAGGATCAAGCTCACATTTCGAACCCTCATCTCTTGTTTCTCCTGCTTTGGCAGGTGGATTCTTTACCACGAGTGCCACTTGGGAAGCCTCAATATAGAGAGTTACTTATTATTTATACTTTTATGTGTTTTCTTGAATAGTGCTAAGCCCATTTCTTAAAGGAGACAATGAATTCTCAGCAAGAATCCTGAAAACTAAATATTGCTTTGTCCATTTTACCCAGGAGAAAACTGAAACCATTACATTTAATTTGAGTGACATATCTACTAAGTAAGAAATCTGGAATTTAGACTCAACACTCTGATTACAAAATATATTGCCTTTGACTTTGAGGTGCTTACTGAAAATCTAGTAGATAAAAGAAAAAATAGTAAAAAAAAAAATGTTTTTTGAATGTTTTATAACTGATAAAAGGACCTTGTGACATTAAACATTGTTGTGTTAATTCTAGGGCTTCTGGTCTATAAGTGAGAAGACTAGATTAAATGATTTCCAAGATCCCAGTAGTAACTTCCTCAAAGATGTGCATTTTTTTTCTTGAAATGAAATAAAAGAACATTACAGATTTTTCCAAGAATCAGAAACTTCCTAATAAAATTCTTTTGTCCTATTTCCCAGGGATTCAATCCATGTGTGAAACAGGATAACACTCCGTTACAAATTAACCCTTCTGGTCTTCTTGATTTACTTTGAGGCAATAGATATTGAAAGGTTGATGCTAACATAAGTAAATGGTAGGATAGAATTCAAATATTTTTCTTAAACTAGTCTTCTCAGTAGATTATGATAACTCTCTCAAGTTCAAATATATGGGAGCTATTTTGGATGGCCCTTTAATTCACCAGTACTGTTTACTCTATCAACAAGATATCTCAGTAGCTGTCAGAGTCCAGATATATTGAATGACTTCATCATTTGGGGTCATAATAGGGCATCGGTGGTCTTGTTCTCTGTATTTCTTTAATATGGTAGAGCTAAAGATTTATAATGCGCCTATAAAAGTCATTTAGTCAATTAACAATTATTCCTTGAGCACCTGTTATATGCTGTATTTTCTAAATGCTGAAGGAGAAACAGAAATACATGAGACTTGGTCCTTTGCTAAGAAGTTACAAGCTAGCATAGGAGAAAAATACTCATGACACAATTAGAAAATAATGCAAGACAATATGTAATTAAATGCTTAAATTTGTGATACTGGCTATAAGAGCAATAAGATTTCAGAAAAGGATGAGTAATGTGGGCTGGAATTGTCAGAGAAAGTTCATGAAGGGGGTGAGGATATTGGTAGCATCCTGAAGAATGGGTAGGAGGGAATGAAGGGGAATAATGGAGTGGGAAGCACAGTGTATATTTAAAGAGACTGGCCTCATAGGAATAGATGTCTTATGTTGGAATGAAATGGGGATTAAAGTGAACAATTTTCCTTCTTCATGGTGTGTCTTTAAACTCCATTGGACAACAAATCTAATTTTTATATTTCCAGGAAAATTAATCTCATAACTAATTTCATTGTTTTATATAATTACATGTAATTCTTTATATCTTTGTGTATATATCATATTCTTACAAAATAAGCTCAAATTTATTGAATATATTATATGTACATTGCCTATACTTGTGATTGCTCATATTTCCATCCTAAAGCATAATTTTTATTGCTTTCCCTTCTGCTGGATAAGGAGAATATTTACAGCCATTTGAGTAATAATGATGAAAATGAAAATAACATATTTATAAATAGCTTAAAAATTTATAAAATATTTGCATATATGTTATCTTGTTAGATCTTTACAATAACCTTGAGAAATAAGCAAAGAAGGTGTTATCAGCACTTTTTTAAAAAAAATTTAAATTTATTTATTTTAATTAGAGGCTAATTACTTTACAATATTGTATTGGTTCTGCCACACATCAACATGAATCCACCACGGGCGTACACGTGTTCCCTCCTTTTTAAATTTTTAATTGGAGAGGATAATTGCTTTACAATATTGTGTTGGGTTTTGCTTTACAACACACCCATCAGCCACAAGTATATACATACACATATAAACACACACACACATATATATATATCACCTCTCTCATGAGCAGGTTTGTAAACTAACATCCAGAAAAATCAAGTGCCATAGTTCTAAGAAAAATAGCAAGACATTAGGAGAACCAGGGCTCTTAAATATTCTGTCAGAACTCAGGAACATGACTCCAACTGGCATATTTTCATGCAATATTGCTATATGGACAGTAAAACCAAACTTAGCATATTTTCTAACTTCTACCTGGATTCAGTATAACCCAGGCATTCGCGGGATTTTTAATAACAATGACTATTGTATTCACATGAAGAAAGTTCAGTCTTTAAAACTGTGCACATTTTAAGGACACACACACACTGACCAGATGCAACTGGATAGGGTACTTCCTTGTCCCACTTCCTCAGAAGTGCAGTGGGGTGAATACCAGCCTTTTCTAATAACCCAGTAAAGCAGAGAACAGAAGCACATATTGCAGAGAGATAATATTTGTTCTATAATTTCTAAGTTCTGTTTCCAAAGAGATGGATTACCTGTACTTTCCCCTATTCCTCCTGCTGCTGCTGCTGCTGCTGCTGCTAAGTCACTTCAGTCATGTCCGACTCTGTGCGACCCCATAGACAGCAGCCCACCAGGCTCCCCCATCCCTGGGATTCTCCAGGTAAGAACACTGGAGTGGGTTGCCATTTCCTTCTCCAATGCCTGAAAGTGAAAAGTGAAAGTGAAGTCGCTCAGTCATATCCAACTCTTAGCGACCCCATGGACTGCAGCCCACCAGGCTCCTCCGTCCACGGGATTTTCCAGGCAAGAGTACTGGAGTGGGTTGCCATTGCCTTCTCCGATTCCTCCTGCTAGGCATAACTAAAAACTCTGGAAGATTTTATATATATATAAAACAAAAGTAAGATGTTCTAATAGATGTAGAGTAGAAAGCAACCCAGGACCACAGGTAAGTGAGGAACCCAGCAACTTGGAACCACCAATAGGTGCAGACAAAAGAAGCCCAAAGCAAAGCTTGCTCCCTTTAGCCAAAGGACCAGGACAGGGCACCCAAGCAAAACAGAATTTCAGATAATAGTTCTATTCCAGCTAAACATCACCAAAACCACTATGACCCTATTCCCAGCCCTGACAGCAAAGGACTAGTGGACAGTCTAGACTTCTACTCACCTGGCTGTAACAAGTCACCCCAACACACCAGGGTGATGTTACAGAAGGCCCAGCAGAAATCCCCAACTCGAACAGTAACAGTGGAGATAACACAGGGAACCTGGGCACCCTGTGCCACTTGGCTCTACAACTAAAAAAATGCTGATAAAAGAAACTAAGATCTAAACAAATGGAGAAACATGTAAACTGGCAGGACTCAACATAGCAAAAATGTCAATTCTTTCCAAATTGATATAGGCTTAACACAATTTCTATTAAAATACTAGCAAGATATTTGTACACATAGGCAAGATCATTCTAAAGTTTGTATAGGAAACCAAAGAAACTACAATGGCTAAGATCATTTTGCAAAAGAAGAGTAAAGTAGCTGCAATCTTTCTACCTGACATCAAGATTTATAGCAGCAGTAATCAAGAATCTGTGGTACAGGCAGAAAGATAGACACACAAATCAATGTAACAGAATAAAGAACCCCAAAATAGACCTATACTCAAGTGATTTTTCACAAAAGGGCAAAAGCAATTTTTATAGAGAAAGAATCATCTCTTCAAATATATTGGAGAAATCACACAACAATAAGCAAAAGCAAAAAAAAAAAAAAAGCAAGGAGAAAGAACCTCAGCATAAACTTCACATCTTAAAAAATTAATTTAAAATAGACTATAGATTTAAAAGTAAAACATGAAACTCTTAGGAGTCAGCATTGGAGAAAATCTTTAAAACCTACAAGTTCTTAGATATGATCCATTAAAAAAAAATAACCAGCAAATAAACTTCATCAAAGTTAAACAAATTTGCTCTGTGAAAGTCCTTATCAAGAAGAAAACTGGGGAAGGATATTCTTTGCACTATCTTTGCAACTTCCTATGAATTTACAAATATTTCAAAATGAGACATTAAAAAAAAAGTTGCTAAGTAACTCTGTTCCATTTTTCCACATCTCTCCCATAAGCCTGATCCTTGCCAGCTGAGGTGTCCTTATTGCTTCATTTGTCTGCTTCTGGCCCAATTCCCTGTAGCCCTTGTCCTTCCTCCAACATGGTACATTCTTTGCAGACCCAGATGGGGCATTCACAGGCCTCTGCTAGTGATAAGAGAAAGAAAACTGCAAAAGGGTATTGAGTATCTTGGATTTTAGATGAAGGCCCTGGTTCCAAATATCCAAAATGACATTTAATGAATAACAAAATTGTCGTCAGCATTTTCAACAGTTTTCAGTCGTGTCCAGCTCCTTGCATCCTCATAGACCAGAACCCCACAGGCTCCTTTGTCCATAGAATTTTCCAGGCAAGAATACTGGAGTAGGTTGCTATTTTCTTCTCCATTCAACAGGTTCAGATAACATAATAAGACAAAATAAAGCCAATCCATACAAAACCCTATCAGTTCAGTCAGTTTGGTTCAGTTGCTCAGTTGTGTCCGACTCTTTGTGACCCCATGAATTGCAGCATGCCAGGCCTCCTTGTCCATACCAACTCCCGGAGTTCACCCAGACTCACGTCCATTGAGTCGGTGATGCCATCCAGCTATCTCATCCTCTGTCATCCCCTTTTCCTCCTGCCCCCAATCCCTCCCACCATCAGAGTCTTTTCCAATGAGTCAACTCTTTGCATGAGGTGGCCAAAGCACTAGAGTTTCAGCTTTAGCATCATTCCTTCCAAAGAACATCCAGGACCGATCTCGTATTTTGGACCCCAAAAGGCAACAGCATGAGCCCAGAAAGGTAGAGATGATATTACACAGCAGTACACAGAAAACGGGGGGCTTCCCTGGTGGCTCAGTGCTAAAGAATATTCCTGCCAATGCAGGAGACACAATTTCGATCCCTGGGTTGGGAAAATATCCTGGAGGAGGAAATGGCAATGTAGGAAATCCCATGAACAGACGAGCCTGGTGGGTTACAGTCCATGGGGTCTCAAAGAGTCAGACATGACTGAATGACTGAACAACAACAACACCAAAAAGACTCATAGAATTTTATATTATATTTCAAATATAACGTGAACAGCAGCATAGCTGTCAAACACTAAAAATTAGGCTGCATTACTATTAATTATTAAATGTATATGATAGTTATATATGCATTTCACACAAAGTCAGTTTATTTAATCCTTGCAATAAACTTAAGAGGAAAATAGCATTTTTATCTTCAATTTTTTTGGATATATAACTTCAGACACAGAAATGTTAAGTTGTTTATTCTGTGTCTCACCTCTAATAAGTATGGATCAGCAATTCAAACCCAAACTCTTAGATCTTAAACACTTGATTTATCCACAGCCATGAATCTGCTATCCTTTAGTCATACATGCATCCCTTCAACAATACTTATGTACCAAGAATTGCTTGGAATAAAATGATTAAGATTCCTGCTGTTTGCTATATATGTGTGCTAAGTCACTTCAGTTGTGTCTGACTCTTTGTGACTCCATGGACTGTAGCCCACCAGGCTCCTCTGTGCGTGGAGCCTTGTCCCTTCTCCAGGAAAGAATATTGAAGTGGGTTGGCATTTCCTTCTTCAGGGGATTTTCCAGACACAGGGATTGAACCCGTGTCTCTTGGGTCTCCTGCATTGCCAGGCGGGCTTTTTACCACTACTGCCACCTGGGAAGCTAAGATTCCTGCTATCATGGGTCTTATTCATAGAGAAATAGACAGTAAACAAACAAATAATAATATGTGAATGGTGGCAAGATTTATATCATTAACATAGGGTGACATGATAGAAAGTAATGAGGGAAGCTATTCTGTGTTCAGTGGCCAAGAAAAGCCTCCTGAGGAGGGCACAGGTAAACTAAGACCTGAATGGCAAGGAGGCAGCAATCCAAATTTGTGGTGAAAGAGATTCCATGTGAGAACAGGCAGTGCAAATGCCCTGAGGTAGAGGAAAATGTAACTAGACCAGAGCACTGTAAGTGGTGGACAGAGACTGAGCTAGGTGAGATTATGTAGACAACAGAGAGCAAGGAGTTAGATTTCATTCTATTAAAATGGAAAGTCTCTTGAGTGTTTCAAACAGATGATGACTTTATCTATTTTATGCTTTCAAAAGAGTCCTTTAGCTACTTAGTGGGGAACAAATTGTAGGCATGTATGAAGGGAAGGGGCTTCCCAGGTGGCATTCGTGCTAAAGAACCCTCCTGCCAATGCAGGAGATGCAAGAGATGTGAATTCGATTCCTGGGTTGGGAAGATCCCCTGGAATAGGAAATGGCAACCCTCTCCAGTATTCTTGCCCGGGAAATCCCATAGACAGAGGAGACTGGGGAGCTATAGTCCATGGAATCACAAGGATCAGACATGACTTAGCGACTAAACCACCACCGCTACCGTGAGGGGAAGAGATGACCAGATAGGAGCTTGTGCAGGTTGTCCAGAGAGATAATTGTGACATGGACAGGAATTGTGCCAGAGGATATGGAGAGAAGTTGGGTACAGAAGGAAGTAGCTGTCAGTTCTGCTCAGTTCTTTGCTGATCAAATTACATTCAGAGCAATGTATTCAATTCTTAGCATCATTTACATGAAGGATAGTGACAGGATAGGGTAAGGATGAGAGCCTATTAGAACAGCCAGAGAACTTTCTGTATATATACTATCACATTTTAAATATTTTAACAAATAATTTATATTTTAATATAAAATATTAACATTTAATAAATTTAACATTAAAAATGTTTCTCTTTACCTGAACAACAACCAAAGTCCCCTCTTTCATAATGAAAACTATAGGAAATAAAGCTTGATAAATTATACTGATGAGCCATATTATGAAAAAATTTTGAGAAAAATCAAACTAGGCCATGTTCAGAGGAGATGCACCTAGATAATGAGTCACAACCATGTTTAACAAAGAAAAGTTGATGAAATTGAGTGTTTATGCTGATAAGGAGAAAAATGGGACTAAGTATCTGCCTTCCAGTGGCTAAAGGACTAAGAAGCACAAGGAAAATAGGATTCTTTCCTTTAGCATCAAAATGAAGACTAAAATTTAATGAATGGAAGCTACAGATAAGTTTCTGCTCAGCAGAAGGAAAAATCTTGGGACCATTAGAGTTGTCCACAATAAAATGAATTTCTGGATGTTCCCCTTCATTATAGTTTATCCTATAAGCAATCCACAGAAACAATAAATGAAGCCAAGAATAGGGTTCTTCTAACCCATAGATCCTATAAAAGTGAAAAGGTTTTTAATTATTAACTTTTAATGTATTTTTCCTGAATTATACTATTTTCCTTCCATATTCTTAAGCACCTTGGCAAGTAGGGACTTTCTAAATGCTGAAAGTCACAAATATTGAAATATACTATTATTATTATTCCAGGGTCATGCTAAAAAGATCTCATCTATATTTATATTTTAATATTATTTTAAAACAGTAAATTATAAAATCTACTTTAACTCATTTGATGTTTGCATTTACTTTTAAAAAAAATAAAATTTTTGAGTTATAGAGATTTTACAAATAATACGAACACATAATTTCTCATTTCAGTGGTAACATTAAACCTTTCCATTATACTTTAACTTTCACAATATTGTACAGTCAGTAAGTTGGAAAGATAATATGGTTGTGTTACTCACACTTGTGGAAATTGGGAAGAAGTTTTCTTTAGTGGAGCATTAAGAAAATTGATTAGTAGTGAATTAAAATTTTAAATAAGGTGTTTTAGCATTTAAACATGAGAAACTCTGTTATCTTGAGCTGTAAATCAAACCAATTTCGATGGATGATGGGTCTTACCATGTGTATGAAATATTTGAGAGCAATTCCAATAGATCTTGATGTAATTATTTATCAAAATCTAGGCTCTCAAGTGGTTGTTTTCCCAAGCCTAGCCAAAACCATGTCCTATATTCATTTTCATGGCAGCCTCTTCAGTTAGAACTGGTGCTTTGATGACTTAGGGAAGCTTAATCTTTTGAAAAATATTTGTAAGTTACTGACAGACCATTCTGCTCAGAATGCTTCATAAACCCTCCCCAGAAGGTCAAACATGAAATAAGGAGTAAACTGACATTAAAAGGGAAGAAATATGTGACTATGTACTCCAAAAGAAAAACGTGAGACTGCTATAAAAACATAAAGGCCAGAAAGTGAGTGCCCAGAATAGAGTGGACACTTGTAAATGTTTGCTAAGTGCATGAATTGAATGCACTATTGAATTAATGAGCAAGAGCTCAATGTATTTAAGATTAAACTATTGACAGTATGTTTTTTTTAACGCAAAAGCCATAACATTTGTAAAATCTTTTTATTTTATACTGGAGTATAGCTGATTAACAATTGTTATGGTAATTTCAGGTGAACAACAAAAGGACTCAGCCGTGTATCCATTCTCCTCCAAACTCCCCTCCCATCCAGGCTACCATAAGTGAGCTGATGACCCACATTTGGGTATTAAGTTATTTCCGAGGACATTGGTAATCACTTGTATTGACAAATAATTTTTTCATTTATGTTGAGTTTCCTATTTTTCGATGTGCTTTCACGTATGCCCCCTCTTTTTTGCTTCACAACATAATTTGTGAGTGTCTCAAGAGAAATGTAAATTCTTCATCTTTATAGCCTCACACTCTAGCCCAGTACCTGGCTCTTCAGTAGTACTCAATAAGTAATGATCATAACCTCAAATAACAATTATTGAACCCATATTTTCAACCCATATTTTCAATTATTGAATCCATAGTTCAACAATTATTGAACTCTTCATCTTAGTTTCCCATGGATTGTATTGTTTATTCTTTTGAAACTCTTCCAGGACCCCATTTTAGAGCTGAAACAGCTAGGGCATAAGAAGGTAAACCATGGACCTAAACCACAGAGCTAGTTAACAGAAAATCCAAGATTTACATCCTGGTCTACCAGTTTCCAATTCACATACTGTTAATTGCTATGACCAAATATTTTAGTATTTTCTTTCATTTTTGTGGGGAGAGTGATATAAAAATGTCAAAGAACTATTTTTATTGATCAGAAATCATAAAGCAGTCCATTTGAATGCTTCAACAAAAAGTTCAGAAGCCACTTGACAGTATGATATATTTAAGAGAACTGTTCTTTTTCCAAAGCAGAAACGTAAATCATTAAAAGCCATATTTCTTGTCAGTGTATCTAATTTTGGCTTGGAAGTATTTGTATTAAAGTGTGTAAAGCTGTAATGTGATAGTAAATTCCCATGATGACAGGCTGTCAATATGAAATTGTTGGATTAGCAAGAAAGGAAAAAAACTTACTATTTTAGTGACAATCTTTGAAATGGAAAGTGAAAAATTTTATGGTTTAAAAATTAATTATGTCCAAGCTTCTATTCAATTACAGTTTTCTAATTCTGAGATGGTAGTATAACTCTTTAAACTTGTAGAAATTTAACTCAGAGTAGTTTCCTTGACACTGACATCTGGATACATGTGTTCAGTTTGTATGAAAATTAAATATATTTCACATTACTATAGACTCAAGGGTCATGTGAATAAGAACATCATACCTGAATACTGGGGCTCCCCGGGTGGCGCTAATGGTAAAGAACCCATCTGCCAATGCAGGAGACATAAGAGACTCAGGTTTAATCCTTGGGTGGGGAAGATCCCCTGGAGGAGGGCATGGCCACCCACTCCAGTATTCTTGCCTGGAGAATCCCAGGGATGGGGGAGCCTGGTGGGCTGCCGTCTATGGGGTCACACAGAGTCGGACACGACTGAAGCGACTTAGCAGCAGCAGCAGCAGGAGATAAAAGGAGTAGGGTATTCTTAACTCACAGGATAAGTCCATAAAAGTTTGATATCTCTTTTTCTATCACTGTTTATTATATATCCAGGAGTTATTCAGAGAAAATCTGGACAAAACAAAACAAAAAATAAATAAATAAAACCTTTTCCGTTCTCTCTTCTCTTCATTTTCCCAAGCACTCTAAAATAATCAGAAACTGTATTTTCTATTTTCTCTCCCACAGGTATCTACTTTATTTTGTGATTTAAGTTAACATAGCCTATCTGGCCTTTTTGGTCTTCTTGTCCCTCAATGAGTACTTAAAAGTGAAATCATTACCTTTTGGTGGAATATATGAAATTTCATTTAGGAAAATAAATTAGTTTCAGGTAATTGTTCCGTGTCTCCCTAAGAATTACCACATATTAAAATCGGAGGTTGGCATTTCCTGCTCAGTGGTATTTATTATACTTTCTATGACACAATATAAAGAATATGGATGAAGATATTACTCAATAAGCATTGGTTGAAAGAACAGGGGGTACATCGCTGAATGGCAGATGAAAAAACTGATGTAATACTGGCACAACTTACTCTCCTGGCTCTAATCGAGTAGCAGGATTTGTTTACTCACTCCAGAATTTAAAACACAACTTTTATTGTGGAACAGATGATGCATAATTTTGCTAGAGCTGCCATAATGACATTCCAAAGTTTCACAAACTGGGTAGCTTAAACAATAGAGATTTATTGTCTTGTGGTTCTGGAAGCAGGTTGGTCTGTCAGCAGGGTGGCTCCTTCTTAGAGCTGTGAAAAAGAATCTGTTTCATGCCACTCTCCCAGCTTCTGATAAACCCAGGCCCTCCACATAGATGGTGTTATCCATATAGATAGTGGTAGGAAAAGAGTTTGCTACAGAAAAAAAAAAAAAAAAATTGGGGGTTTACTGACTCTCAAAAGATGGATAAAATCCTTTGTATATATTTAATTAGTAATATAATTGGGCATTATGATTGGATTGCATGAGGGCTTGGAAAATGCCAGGCATTGTATCTTTAGTATTTTGTTAAATACCCCTAGTGTTATGTGGCAGGTACCATTATTCTCCCATTACAGGTGATGAAATGAGTTACAAAGGAGTGCTATTTGTGCTAAGTCACTTCAGTCTTGTCCAACTCATTGCAACCCTATGTACTGTAGCCCAATAGGCCAGGTTGCTATGCCCTCCTCCAAGGGACCTTCCTGACTCAGGAAAAGAACCTACTTTGCTAAAGTCTCCTGTATCGGCCTGCAAGTTGTTTACCATAGCACCATCTGGGAAGCCCAAGGAAGGGGTGTTAAAGTCATGTTGCAACTCTTTGTGACCCCAAGGACTGTAGACTGCCAGGCTCCTCTGTCCTTGGAATTCTCCAGGCAAGAATACTGGAGTGGGTAACCATTCCCTTCTCCAGGGGATCATCTTGACTTAGGGATCAAACCCAGGTCTGCCATATTGCAGGCATATTCTTTACCTTCTGGACTACCAGGGAAGCCCTATGCCCGTGGACAAAACTAATATCCCATGCAGCAGTGTTAGAAACCCATATGGGTCCACTCTAGAGATTGACCCTAGTGACTCTGATGTGTTACCTATTTAATTTCTGAACATTCACAGATTTATCTTCCTTTGTGTCCATAACTTGTAAAAGAGATAGGATTCTGAGCAATGAGGATCCATTTCCTTCTTGTCCAGTTTGGTTTCTTCTTTCTCTATTGTTCTAGGACACCAGTCTTTAGACTCAATACCTACTGCACCAAGTTATGCTTCTTGATTGGACACTGGAAGTTTTGTTCTTTCCTCTTTATTACCTAGCTAACCTCTAAACAGTCAGAAAGAAATTCAGATGATCTAGGTAGGTTTTTGGGCTTCCTTGGTGACTCAGATGATAAAGAATCTGCCTGCAATGTGGGAAACCTGGGTTGGAGACCTGGGTTCAATCCCTGGGTTGGGAAGATCCCCTAGAGGAAGGCATGGCAATCCACTCCAGTAATCTTGCCTAGAGAATCCCCATGGACAGAGGAGCCTGGTGGGCTGAAGTCCATGGGGTCACAAAGAGTCAGACGTGACTGAGTGACAAAACACACACACACACACACACACACACACACACACGCAGGTTTTTATTATTTGAACTCAGGTCATTGCCCTAAGCTATATATCTATCAAGCACTGACTACCTTTATGCACACTTTTATCTCTTTTCTGTTCCTTAGGTTATCTTTTCAATGTCTGTGAATATAAAACATTATCACAATAGGTTTAAACAGTATGTAATGTCTGAAACTCTTCAAATTGTTCTTTCTTGTTTGGATGTCAATGTGACACTTTTAAAATATGCTGTTTGAATGAGATACAGATAACCAACATGGTACAATAATGAGGACCTCAGTTTTCAATGTCCTCATATATTTTAGCTGTTATCATTGCAATTCTTATCCAGTGCTTTCCAAACAATGGTTTGAAATACATTAGTGAGTCATGAGAATTTTTCTGTGAAATACAGCCTAAGAGAGCTAATAAAACAGATAATTCTCACCTCTAAGATAACCACTATGCTGAGTTATTTTTGAAGCATTTAAAAAGAAGTTAAAGTTAATTTCAACCTCGTAGCAAAAGTCTCTTTCAAATGGAGATGCTATTGTTCGACTCTCACTGACTAAGATTATAAGAAACAATGGTTAATCTTTTTTTTGTGAAAAGTGGATTTCAGTCCATATTCACTCTTTGGGAAAATTTTTGAGGTAATCAAATAAGGTTTAAAAGCCTTGTGTTGAGGGTTTCTTTCTTTCTTTTTTTTGAGAAATAATTGTTACAGCTACATTTTAGGCTAACAAAGGTTTCTTTCACAAATGACAAACTATGAAAGGCATTGCAAGAGCTCTCCCAAATAAATGCAAATAAAAAATGATTGAAAATCGACTTCACAGCAGAACTATGTGCTTCTTTTGAATCACTAAGAATATTCTACATGGATGGTGGCAATGTAGGCAAATGAACAAATCATCACTGGTCCCTGGTTCCCTACACAGATACCCAGTGGCAATAACATTCATACTGTGAAATGCAAGAATATATTGTTAATGAGTTATAATGATTACATGTGAAAAAGAGTAGCCAAACAATAAATATTTCTGAGTATTCACCAAGTATAAAAAATTAGTCTCTACATACTGTTTGTCTTAATTAACCCAGGCTCTTATAACAAAATATCATAGACCAGAGAGGGTCATGTCCTCATCACAGCCTAATGACTTTCCAAAGGCCCCATCTCCTAATACCATTATATAGGGGTTAGAGCTTCAACGCAGGAACTTTGAGGAGACACAACCAGTCAGTCAATAATGTAGGTCAGTACAAAAAGCCTGAGAATTCCACTCACCCTATAGTTTATAATAATCCTCTGATGAAATATCAGGATATTAGACATACATTTATGATGAGTTCTGGAAGAGCAGAAAGCATATGATTCCCTGTTTCATCTTCAGTGCCAAATACAATAATACAAAGTGGGGAACAGGTGTTTGTAGGGTGAATAAATGAATAATGAAGAGAGATGAGACAAACACGTGAACATGGAAAAATAACAGCCACATCAAAAAAAAAAACTTATTGGCAAATATATGACACTTAGTCACGGATGTGGTAAAAACAGCATATTTATTGGTTCTAGAAGGAAAATTTCTCTCATGAAGGTAAATTACTTGGGCTTGGTAGAGTAAAGATATGGGTAAGGGAAGATGATGAATTATTAGCTGAGGAAACTTTATGAAAATAAGCCACAAAATAAGGAATCTCAAGGTGCTTGCCGCGGATACTAAATAGCCAAATTTACTACAAGTATGGTTGAAGAAAATAATTGAAAGGATTAACTTTACCCCAAATTTCATAAACCTGGGCCTGTAGAGTTTGCATTAGCTAAGGTATGTCTTATCTTTGTTCTTTTAAATGTTTCTAATTAGTTGTCAAGGCACACATCTTAGAAAATTTCACACACAAATTCATACTCTCAGCTTTTCACAGAAAGTATGTAACTTAACATTAATCTCTTGTCCAATCATTGAGATCAGTGGAAATGAAGAAGCAGCTGCTAGGCCTCCCTCTTGTTTACCAGTGGCCCCACTAGATGTCTCACTCAGTTATGCTTATTTGCATGGTCCCCTGTTTGAGAAGTCTGATGAGAATGTCGTTTGAGATTGTATCTCTCTCTGTCTGCCTCTCTCTCTGTATGTCTCTGTTCTTCTCTATCTCTCTCTGTCACCTACACACATGAATCACCGTGGACCTTACCTCTCCCAGCCCTAGAAGTTTGCAACTGTCCTGGCAACTCACAAGTGGCAGTGTCAAGTCAGCAATGATCACACCTCTGAACGTGACTCTGATTTAAGTCAACAGAAGGTTCTCTTAAGCCTGAGAAAGACAAAGCAGGTACAGAAAGCATAACAATTTGGGGAAGTTAGACTTTCACTCAATGCTGAAATTCTGGTAAGGGATAGGGAGTTATTCACTAGTTAAAGCTTTATAAAAGGAGTGATTCTATGGTCCCTCTTTTGGGTCACCAACTAAATACCTTCAGGAAATTTGCAAACATTAAATGCTGCTTTTTCACAGCATTAAAAAAAGATATTCTCACAGCATTAAAACATTATTAGACCATTATTCACAGTGGTCTAGAAGCAATAGAATTTCCAGTGCAGTAGAACAAGGACTCCCTTTGAGCATTTTACAAAAGCCATGGACACTAATCAAAGAAAAATTCATACAAATTTTGTATGTAATTTCAGAAGCTCCAAAGTTTTCTTGGAAAGACCGTCCATTGGCATTTTAGTTGCATGTATAAATTCTAGATTAAAGGCATTTTGTTCAAAGATATTATCAAAAGAGGATTTAAAGGTTAAACTGGAGACATTCAAAATTCTTAGCAAAAGATATGAGCATGATTCTCAATTCTAAAACTTGGAAAGTATGAGAAAATTTATCTAAAATATAAGGGTTATTGATGGAAGGAGATATGATGACAAGTTGGTACACTAGGAAGGAAACAGGGAAAATAGAAAGGACAAAATGGGGACAAGACATATGAAGGAAATAGAATTTGACTGATGTTCCCTCTAAATTCAAATCCCAATGTATTGAAGTTGTAGCTCTATCATGTAGTATCCAAGACAGTCTAGAATCCCAGCAACTCTAATATGTTCTGGAGCCAGTCTTTCCTGCAGATGAACTCATTTTCTGTTTGAAACTCGCTGCTCTTTTGTGACCTAAATCTTACTGCATGTTGTAAAGCAGATGTAGTGTACCTTTCTCAAACCCCTTTCCATTGGTATTAAACTGGAAGAGTTTGGGAGCAAAATCGGTCTTAAACTTCCATGAATCCCTTTTCATGGATCACAACCTCTTCATGGCAAAGGGACTTGCATAACTCAGTGAAGCTATGAGCCATGCCATGCAGGGCCACCCAAGATGGACAGGTCATAGTGAAGAATTCTGATGACACATGGTCCACTGGAGGAGGAAATGGCAACCCATTCCAGTACTCTTGCCCTGAGAACCCCATGAACAGGATGAAAAGGCAAAAAGATATGACACCAGAAAATGAGTCCCCGCCTCCCACCACCAACAGGTTAGAAGATGTCCAATATGCTACTGGGCAGAGCATAGGATACATAGGGCAATTAGCAAACTCCAGGTGATAGTGGAGAACAAAGGAGCCCGGCATGCTGCAGTCCAAGGGCTTGCAAAGAGCTGGGTATGACTTGGCAACTGAGAATCATCATCTTCATGCGTTTTCAGCACTACACGTTTGTACACTCTCACATTTTAGTAGAAACTTAATTGTTGTTCAGAAACTCAATACTTTAATAAGTTAAAGACTGTAATTAAAATTATGTTTTGGAGTCAAAAGGATTTCAAAACTCAGTAGAGGAATTGCAGTTCTTACTGCTTTTCTGAAACTGGTCAAACATTTTCCACTATGTATAATATAAAAGAAAAGGAACTAAATAATATTTGGATAACATCTACTCTACACCTGCACTTTATGATTCAAAGCAATGAGTATTTTTTCTCTACAATCTGACTTCTTGGCTATATCATCTAGTGACAAGTACGCAGTAGTAATATTTCATTAGGGAAAACAATTACCATTTTTAATTCTTTTTTAAAAAATCTGTCAATCATGAAACTGAATGGACTTGAAAATTCAAGTAACTGAAATATACAACAGATACTTCAGCAGAAAAGAATGTTGCCTGTTTACTCTTGGACTTGTCATTTATCTCACTTCTCTATCAGAATTTAACATTTTCTCTTTAAAACAACAAAATGCCTTGCAAAGATCTAATCTAGAAAAGGACATGGATGTGAAAAATAAGTGAAAGGAAAATAGCACTTTTTGCTTTTGGTGTTCAAATAAGCACTGCCCAAGTGCTGTGCCCCACAGAGGATCGAATGTGAATAAAACATGTGCTTTGCTCCTTGAAGAGCTTCTAGGCTAGCAGACAAACTAATGCCCAGAAATAATTGCAATTCAGAGGGGAAAATATAGAATTCCTGATGCATGCTCTGTATGGCAGTTTAGGAGAAGAGAAGAGTGGTTCTAGGAAGGAACCCCAGGAGCCATTTCTGAAGTAGGTGGCATATAAGCAGGTTTTAGAGAATAAATTGAGTCTGGATGTGATGCCCTTCAGTGAGCTGCTGAATCTGAACTGAATTATAGAAAACAGAAGAGGCCAATAAATTAAAAACATTCAATGATATTTTTAATTGGCTGCATACTTCTGATCTCCAACCACTCACTGTACTAAGTATTAATAGTTTTGTTCAATTAGAATGTCTCGAGATAAATTGGGTATTTTTGAATCTGTGTGATAAGCCAAAGGAAAATATCACTGTCATCACCCCTAATTCTTATTCAGTGTTTACGTGGCTGGGTTGACCTACCATATTTTCTGTAATGCTATATTGCCATATATTTGTAAAAGGATTATAGATGTTTGAAGCTAAAGGAGAAAAGGAAAGATATACCCATTTGAATGCAGAGTTCCAAAGAACAGCAAGGAGAGATAAAGCCTTCCTCAGAGATTAATGCAAAGAAATAGAGGAAAACAATAGAATGGGAAAGACTAGAGATCTCTTCAAGAAAATTAGAGATACCAAGGGAATATTTCATGAAAAGATGAGCACAATAAAGGACAGAAATGGTATGGACCAAACAGAAGCAGAAGATATTAAGAAGAGGTAGCAAGAATACACACAGCTATAGAAAAAAAAAGTCTTCATGACTCATAATCACGATGGTGTGATCATGTACCTAGAGTCAGACATCTTGGAATGTAAAGTCAAGTGGGCCTTAGAAGCATCACTACGAACAAAGCTAGCAGAGGTGATGGAATTCCAGTTGAGCTATTTCAATCCTAAAAGATGATGCTGTGAAAGTGCTGCACTCAATATGCCAGAAAATCTGGAAAACTCAACAGTGGCCACAGGACTGGAAAAGGTCAGTTTTCATTCCAATCCCAAAGAAAGGCAATGCCAAAGAATGTTCAAACTATTGCACAATTGCACTCGTCTCACACACTAAGAAAGTAATGCTCAAAATTCTCCAGGCCAGGCTTCGACAGTATGTTTGTGAACTGTGAACATCCAGATGTTCAAGCTGGATTTAGAAAAGGCAGAGGAAGAGATCAAATTGCCAACATCCATTGGATCATCAAAAAAGCAAGAGAGTTCCAGAAAAACATCTACTTTTGCTTTATTGACTACACCAAAGCCTTTGACTGTGTGGATCACAATAAACTGTGGAAAATTCTTAAAGAGATGGGAATACCAGACCACCTGACCTGCCTCCTGAGAAATCTGTATGCAAGTCAAAAAGCAACAGTTAGACCCGGACATGGAACAATAGACTGGTTCCAAATTGGGAAAGGAGTACGTCAAGGCTGTATATAGTTACCCTGCTTACTCTATTTATTTTTTTTTTCTTCTCTATACAAATTTATTTATTTTTTATTTTATTTTATTTTATTTTTAAACTTTACATAATTGTATTAGTTTTGCCAAATATCAAAATGAATCTGCCACAGGTATACATGTGTTCCCCATCCTGAACCCTCCTCCCTCCTCCCTCCCGATACCATCCCTCTGGGTCGTCCCAGTGCACTAGCCCCAAGCATCCAGTATCGTGCATCGAACCTGGACTGGCAACTCGTTTCTTACATGATATTTTACATGTTTCAATGCCATTCTCCCATATCTTCCCACCCTCTCCCTCTCCCACAGAGTCCATAAGACTGTTCTATACATCAGTGTCTCTTTTGCTGTCTCATACACCGGGTTATTGTTACCATCTTTCTAAATTCCATATATATGCGTTAGTATACTGTATTGGTGTTTTTCCTTCTGGCTTACTTCACTCTGTATAATAGGCTCCAGTTTCATCCACCTCATTAGAACTGATTCAAATGTATTCTTTTTAATGGCTGAGTAATACTCCATTGTGTGTATGTACCACAGCTTTCTTATCCATTCATCTGCTGATGGACATCTAGGTTGCTTCCATGTCCTGGCTATTATAAACAGTGCTGCGATGAACATTGGGGTACACGTGTCTCTTTCCCTTCTGGTTTCCTCAGTGTGTATGCCCAGCAGTGGGATTGCTGGATCATAAGGCAGTTCTATTTCCAATTTTTTAAGGAATCTCCACACTGTTCTCCATAGTGGCTGTACTAGTTTGCATTCCCACAAAGTATATCATGTGAAATGCCGGGCTGGATGAAGCACAATCTGGAATCAAGATTGCCAGGAGAAATATCAATAACCTCAGATATGCAGATAACAACACCCTTATGATAGAAATTAAAGAACTAAAAGCCTCTTGATGAAAGTGAAAGAGGAGAGTGAAAAAGTCGGCTTAAAGCTCAACATTCAGAAAACGAAGATCATGGCATCTAGTCCCATCACTTTATGGCAAATAGATGGGGAAACAATGGAAACAGTGACAGACTTTATTTTGGGGGGCTCTAGAATCACTGCAGATGGTGACTGCAGCCATGAAGTTAAAAGACCCTTGCAGCCTGGAAGAAAAGCTATGATCAACCTAGACACCATATTAAAAAGCAAAGACATTACTTTACCAACAAAGGTCCATCTAGTCAAAGCTGTGCTTTTTCTAGTAGTTATGTATGGATGTGAGAGTTGGACTATAAAGAAAGCTGAGTGCCGAAGAACTGATGCTTTTGAACTGTGGTCTTGGAGAAGACTCTTGAGAGTCCCTTGGACAGCAAGGAGATCCAAGCAGTCAGTCCTAAAGGAAATCAGTCCTAAATATTCATTGGGAGGACTGGTGCTGAAGCTGAAACTCCAATACTTTGGCAACCTGATGTGAAGATTTGACACTTTGGAAAGGACCCTGACTTTGGGACAGTTTGAAGGCAGGAGGAGAAGGGGAGGACAGAGGATGAGATGGTTGGATGGTATCACCAACACAATGGACATGAGTTTGAGTAGGCGCCAGGAGTTGGTGATGGACAGGGAAGCCTGGAGTGCTGCAGTCCATGGGATCCCAGAGTCAGCCACAACTGAGTGACTGAACTGAACTGATGATCCACTTAGTTTTTAAGATAGATTGCTATTTTTTTTTTTTTGAGAATATTCCAGGAAATGTATGATTCTTGCTTGAAATGATCTCTTTTTGCTTTATTCCCTTCCTATGGGAATTTTGATTTAACTTTTCCAAATTTACTTTATATCTTAATATCTAAAATGCTAGACAAATGTGTACCTTCTTTTTAATCTTGCCACCAAAAAGCCACAGAGCCATTGACTTGGGAGAGGGAAGAGAAATGTTCTTCCTAATTTTTTCATGTTAGTTTCCATCAAATTGCAATTATGACCATGTATAATAATATTTTCTTATATTTAAATGAGATTTAAAATAGTACCAAATATGAGACTGATGGTCAAGTGATTAGCACTTTGTCTTCCAATGCAGGGGGTGTGAGTTCAATTCTTGGTCAGGGAACTAAGATCCCACATGCCTTGTGGCCAGAAAACCAAAACAGAAAACAGAAGCAATACCATAACAAGTTCAATACAGACTTTGATAATGGTCCACATAAAAAAAGAAACTTAAAAAATACAATGCCCCCATAATTCAATTCTTTTGTACTGCCAGAATAATGATATTTTGATTGTATTATAGCTTCAAATGGCTTGAAAGTTACAAAAGAGATTTAAGAATACCTCCAAAATATTATTTTCAGCTTTTATGTCATTGCCAATTTTATTTGCATTTATTCACTTTTAAGCTTAAATATTAGTTTTGCTGGTTATCTCAACTGGGTATCTGTGACTCAGGGATAAATCATAAAGATTGAGTCAAATCCTTAAAGGTTTGAAGCAATAGGAACAGAAATGCTTTTGAACATATGCACATAGAAAGCAGCTACTCCCACCTCTGGCTGCTGGATAGGTGGGTATGTCCGGATGAGCTCTGAGATAAATGATGTTCAGTTGTAAATTGTGCCCACAAGTAAACTTTAACTAATAAAAGCAAATGTTAATGATTGGCTTTTAACATTGTCTCTAATACATGAGAATGGATTAAAAATTACCCTTCAAAAAGTATCAGTCTCATTTGCTTGTGTTTCAAGTTGTCTCCTTGGATAGAAGACAAGGGATGGGGAATAAGGAGGGGTTCCTGAGAATGTGCACTGGAATGTCACATGGTGAGCACAGCTATGCAGATCATAGCAAATAAATAACAGACATATGGAAGTGATCAGATGTCCTGAGTGCTATGAGAGATGCTCACATACACAACTTTCATACAGAGCTCTCAGAGTATCTCAGAGAAGACAGTCCTCAAAATCAGACCAGAGAGAAAGTAAAGATGTCTTAGTAAAGAATTATTTGTACATTAACATACAAAAGATAGCATCTTTTTAAAAGGCTGGGCCCTAGGTCCTGAGAGAGAATGCATGCATTAGGGCTGAGACTGTGGGTATTGAGACTGAACAGGCAAAGTCAGTCATTGTGAAGGATTAGTGCAATTACTTACTGTAGCATAATAAACCCGGAGAAGGCAATGGCACCCCACTCCAGTGCTCTTGCCTGGAAAATCCCATGGGCGGAGGAGCCTGGAAGGCTGCAGTCTATGGGGTCGCTAAGAGTCAGATACGACTGAGCGACTTTGCTTTCACTTTTCACTTTCATGCATTGGAGAAGGAAATGGCAACCCACTCCAGTGTTCTTGCCTGGAGAATCTCAGGGACAGGGGAGCCTGATGGGCTGCCGTCTATGGGGTCACACAGAATCGGACACGACTGAAGTGACTTAGCAGCAGCAACAGCAGCATAATAAACCAACCCCCAAATTGGTGGTTTAAAAAAGCAATTTATCATTATACATCTTATTTTGTAGATCAAATATTTAGACAGGGATGATGTGTTTTTGTTTCGCAATGCCTGTGACCTTAGCTAAGAAGAAATGAAGTGAAGAAAAGGGTGCTGAAATAGCTGGGGAGGCTGTTTGAACCTCTTTCTCTCTTCTCCTTCATGCATCCTCCACAAATGACTAGCTTTTGCCTCCTGACAGCATGACTACCGCAGTATAAGCGGACATCTTTCATTATTTTGTAGGGCTCAACTAGAAAAAAAGTAAAAACTGTCAGCTGTCTTAGAGTCTAGGCCTGCGGCTGGCATAGTATATGTCTACCATAGTTTTATGCTCAAAGTTATCATAAGTCAGTCCAGAGTCAAGGAAAGGGAACATAGACCCACTTCTCAATGAAAGAAAATCAAGTAATTTGTGGCCATCTTTAATCAATCATAAGTATTATCTAACAACTACTTATTGAGTGTCCACTGTATACCACCCACTATTCTATTTGATCTTGTTACCATAGCAAATAAAATCTATGACTATAGGATGAAATTTTCTTACAATGAAGAGAAGAGAAAAGCAAATAAATGTAAGTTTGATTGTAAGGTAGTATGGCAGTGATAGTGTTCACGAAATACACATGAGCTCCTCTACATTTCCCAGCTTTGTCTGCAATTTTTTTGGGCCATCTGACTAGTTCTGGTCTGTGGACTGAGCAAAAGCGAGGCATGTCACTATCAGGCCAAGCCAGTTACAAGGTGATATACCTCTTTCACTTTTTTGTCTTTAGAGTTTACATGTGCTAGATCATTTGACAACAAGATAGAAAAGTGACATTTAACCCACATCAATCTCTGAAGGAAGCAAGAAAAATCTTTGTTTTGACAATCCACTGAGGTTTGGAGTTTGTATATTACCATAGAATAATGTAGCATTACTTAACCTGGTGGATGCATATATTTAGTGCTATAAAGGAAAAAAAAATCTAAAGTAAGGGGATACTGAATGACTGTGGACATAGGAGTACAGTTGTAGACAGATGATCAAGACAAGAATTAAGACATGTTGTTATTAAAATGTCCTAGAACTTTCAAACCCAGTCCCAGACTGTTTCCAGCCCACCACACTGCCTGCCTTATACATTGGAGAGTGGCAAATGTCCTTGAATATTTGAATACACATGATACTAGCATTAAAAAAAAAAACTGGTCTGTTGAATTTTTAAAGGATAATAATAAATATAATGTTGGAATTATCTAATGGAGGAAGATCTTGAAAACCAGACTACCTAGTCCAGGATTTTTTAGCAAATTAATTTGGAAACTACCCCACAATTCTGGATGTGGGGGTACCTTTACAATGACATCTGGCAATGACTTTGGCATGTGGAATTAGAATTGATTGACAAAACAGCAGACTAAAAATGGCAGATAGTCAGCACTATAAAATTTTCTCAAATACTATTTTCTTCGATAAATGCTTGTCCAGCACTGATGGTGATGATGGATCTGTTTGGAGTTAGAGAAAATCCAGGTCTTTTGCTCAGTATTTCTGTGACATGAGACTCATCATTAAGTTCTCTGAGACTCAATTTACTCACATGTCAAAAACGAATAATAAAGCTGTCTCAGATGGGTTATTGTAAGAAATATCAATTATATGTGTACAACATTTATCAGAATGTCTTTCATATAGAGATTTTCAGTACAATGGTAGCCATCATTTTATTATAACTAATAATGTAGCTTGGCGTTCATGAGACTTTGCATGAGCCCAAGAAAGTCATGACATAGTCCTTACCCTTATGCTCAAAGTCTTGTTACAGATGATAAGAGAAAAAACCATGTTTATATAAATTAATGCAGTGGTAAGAAAAGTCTTAGAAAAAGAGATGCCATGATGCTCTAAATAAATTTTAATATAATGATAGAGATAATATGTACTTTGTCAGTGAGAAGATAATCTATTCTAAAGCCAGTGGAACTTCATGTTATTAATTTTAAATATATTATTACTAATAGGGCTTCCCTTGTGGCTCAGCTGGTAAAGAATGTGCCTGTGATGGTGGAAGCCTGGGTTTGATCCCAGGGTCAGAAAGATCCCCTGGAGAAGGGAATGGCTACCCACTCCAGTATTCTGGCCTGGAGAATTCCATGGACTGTAAGTCCATGGGGTCACAAAGAGTTGGGCGTGACTGAGCGACTTTCTCTTCACTTCACTTCTTGTATTATTAATAAGAACCATTCTAGATACTTTCTCAGGTAGAGAAAGTGACAGTCCTAAGATTGTGCCTTTTATGTTTTGTTCTTTTAGGGCTCATGCTCTTACAGTGGTAGGGTACAATGGATCTCATCAGGTTTTAGTAAAAATGTATCAAATGTATATTTTATCTTTAATAAATTAGCCAGGAACTCTCTCCCTCAAAGATCTCTCATTTTTCAAACAGAATATCCTGACTTGATTTAAAAGTCCAGATCCTACCTTCTTCTGCTGTTTACTACTCTGTGTTTGAAACCCAGAACAGAAATGTCAAAGTATAAAGAACTAACATCTTCACAGCCAGGACAAAAATGGAGAAGTGAAGATCCATATTTTATGATATGTTTTGGCAAAATAATAACTTTAAGAGATTCCAAAGGTTCAGCCCCTCTCTCTACTGATGTCCGGGGCTTTGCTCCTTTAGGAGGTCCATTTCGGATCTCTTAAATATGCCCAGTCATCTTCTATTTGAGATTCTCCTCATTCCTCAACACAAGTTGTACAAGAGTTTTCTTACTAGGAATCATGATAATTCCACGTTATGTTATTCTTTTCCTTCACTTTATACTCAAAGTAGGTCAGTGTGAATGAAAACCTTTTTGACTGCTTTTTGAATTTCAGTCAACACAGGTAATCTCAATAAATGCACTGAAAATTTGCTGTCATTGTGACAGCCCCATCAAACATCTTGTCAACCACATCAAATTAAAATTCCCCATTCTCCTATTTAAATGCCTGCCACTTTGCAGGCATGAAAAAAAAAAAAATTCAACAATGTCATACAGCACAAAACAAAGGCAATAGCTGCCTGAGCTTATCAAATTACTCAGATAATCAATCACTCATTTCTAGAGAATTTCATTACTCATGTAATGATATGCCAGGCACATGGGAAGTGCTTAATAAATGGCAGATATTATTTATATTTGGAAGGCAAATTGTATTTTTAATTTGTTATTCATATTATTTTCCTCTTCCGATTTCTCTGTTCATTTTTCCACAATTCCATTTTCCTAATAGTTAAAATATGCATTTGAGAGCTATGATTTCACATCAGCTATCTTATCTAAGAACACATCTTAAATGTGCCCTTCATTCAAACTTACCTACAATCTATGCTCAGTGGATCTGAGAGGAGAGTAGCATAGAGAAACCCAGAGAGTTGTTAGCAGTTTTTGGCTGTGATTCTTCCTTTAATTGCATGAAGCCTGTTAGGTTTAGGATTCCGAGTTTTGCCAATAAATAAGGGCTACTGAAAAATGGAAGAAAGGAAATATTTCAAAGCAAAGTAGATCGTGGATATTAGAAGTCATTGGAACTGTTCTGTTTTTGCTACACAAAGTGTGGTCCATGAGTCAGCAGCATCAGCAGCATCTGGGAGCTTGTTGGAAATGGAGAATCTCAGGCCCTACCCAGACCTACTGAATTAGTCTACATCGTATCAAGATTCCCAGGGGATTTGTGTGCCTGTTAAACATGAGAAGCACTATATCCAAAGATGCAAACATCAACCATAAACTTCAAAAACTCTGTTATAAAATAGAGAGGAAGTGCTCTGTATTGAGGGACAACTCAAGGAGAAAGATTTCACACAAAGGTAAGGAAACTAGAACCTGGCTAGCTGTGTGGCTTGCCAAAGTTAGATGGTTGTTAAGTGGTGGAAGTAGGATGTGAATGCAGACCTGAGCTCACTTTGACCTTTGACCTATCTCACCTTGGAAAATAATTGTATTGATAATCCCTGTGAGCAGGTTTTTCTTTCTCTTCTTTTGAAATTTAGTTAATGAAACTAATGTGCCTGACTTAAACTTTTTAAACACACATTTCTCCTGGGTATTAAAGCAATGCCTATATAAGAATGGACTTCTCTCACAGCTCAGTTGGTAAAGAATTCACCTGCAATGAAGGAGACTCTGGTTCAATTCCTGGGTCGGGAAGATCTGCTGGAGAAAGGATAGGCTACCCACTCCAGTATTCTTGGATTTCCCTGGTGGCTCAGCTGGTAAAGAAGCCACCCGCAATGCAGGAGACCTGGGTTCAATCCCTGGGTTGGGAAGATCCCCTGGATAAGGGAAAAGCTACCCAATCCAGTATTCTGGCCTGGAGAATTCCATGGACTATACACTCCATGGGGTCAAAAAGAGTTGGACATGACTGAGCGACTTTCACTTTCTATTTAAGAATAGCAATTTAAAAGACCCTAAAAGTTATTTTTAAAGAAATTACACAATCCCTTCCATTTTTTTTCTTTATACATACATCTAATGCTCAGTCTTCATATAGTGTACATTTTCAAACTCATCAACTCACTGAAGTTTCTTTGTAACCCCATCGATATTCATGGCACTTTTGTGGTCATTGTGGACATCCATAGAGCATGGAAAACTTTGAGTCTGATGCGTGCATTCCTAGCTGAGGTTAAACATGGAAATGCTCTTGTTTACATTCTCACACTGTCAACAAATATCCTTTTCACCATCTGTTTAATTTCATGTTTTTCACATTTTTGTGCTTTTTTTTTGGTGATTCCACTCTTTTAGATGGTCCTCACACAGCGTTAGAGTGCCGAGTAGTTTTCTACACTTTAGAAGGTTGTGAGTTACCTTCTGGAGAAAATACATATGGCAGACAAGTTTTGTTCAGGTATGAGTTATAGTGTTGTTGCTATGAACTCAATATTAATGAATTAACAATGTATATGAAATAATATAACCTTAAATAGAAATACATATAAAATAAGGTTATGTATTGATGGGTTGATGAAAATCTTGTGACCAGAGGCTCACAGGAACCTAACCCTGTATTTCCCCTAGAGCAGTGGTTCAATATTTTCTAATTCAGTGTTCACAGCAATTTTATAGAACATAGCTACTGCAAATAATGAGAATTGACTTTTTGTACTTTTTCTTGTTGTTAGAAATACACAATGTCATATTACCTTTCAGTCACCTTTCTGTGCCATTTTTAGCTGGTGGTTTAGTGGCTAAGTTGTGTCCCACTCTTGCAACCCCATGGACTGTAGCCTGCCAGGCTCCTCTGTCCATGGGATTCTCTAGGCAAGAATATTAATGTGGGTTTCCATTTCCTTCTCCAGGGTATCTTCCTGACCCAGGTATTGAATCTGGGTCTCCTGTATTGCAGGCAGATTGTTTACTGATTGAGCTATGAGGGAAACCCCTCATATATACAGGTACTCTCCATACATTATTTTTTTTCATGAACTATTAAACCTATCAAGAGCATTTTCAGGCATAATTTCCCCCTGGAAATGACAGTTGAATTTAATGATGTGATGTGCATATGATACTTCATTATGTAATACAGGCAATTAGTGTTCAGGACAGAATAATAAATAATCCTGTTGAGTTGCCTGATCAGTGATGTCTGGAGTCATCATAAAAGTCTCTTCAGTGGAGGTAGAATTTAAACCAGACACTGATGAGAAAGTAGAGTTGTCTTAGTTAATGAGGAAGAAGTCACAAAATTTACACATGGGAAACAGGAAAACTTACCAAGACCAAAGATGGCATGCTCTGGAGTTGTACAGAGGACATTCAGAGGGATAATAAGAGTAGGATATCTGTGAATAATAAAAATTAGTGGGAATAAGAGGCAGATAGACATGGTGGGCACACAATTCTGGAAAGCCTGGAAAACCCCACTCAGAGACAGAGACACTTCTGTAGGAGAGGATAAAATAATTTTCCTTTTACCATTCTAAGTTATTATCTGAGATCTCTATATGAAAAGATAAATTAATCAGACAAAAGCAAGCAGAATTTTATAATATATACCTCATGTATGCAGTGAGATACCCAGAGAAAAATGAGGTCAAAGAAGTAGTTTAGAACTCTGGATTCTATAGCATCTTTATCAAAGAACAATAAATTTTCAGAGAGATGACAGGGCAGAGGAAAGTAGTTTTAGGCTTCCAAGAGCAGAGACAAAGGCTAGTTAGTAAAATGTGTTTTATACATACCTCTGGTGCAGTCTCCTGGCTGGTAGGGTAAAAAGTTGTCTCCAGTGATTAACTTTTGTTCTTCCGGGTAGAGAAGGACACTTGAAAACTGTATGTCCTGCTTTTAGGTAAACAGGAACAGGGCAGAGATCTTTACTGTTGCTGCTGCTGCTTAGTCGCTTCAGTCATGCCCGACTCTATACAACCTTATAGACTGCAGCCAGCCAGGCTCCTCTGTCCATGGGATTCTCCAGGCAAGAATACTGGAGTGGGTTGCCATTCCCTTCTCCAGAGGATCTTCCCAGTTCAGGGATCGAGCCCATGTGTCCTGCATTGCAGACAGATTCTTTACTGCTGAGCCATCAGGGTAACCCAAGATCATAACTAGTATCTGCTTATTCTCAACTGCCTTCAGCTCAAAATAATCCTTATGCCAAAGTGGGATATCTGGGGGTAGCATATTCTGCTATCCTCAGCTGCTTCTTTGCAGCTCAATCCAAAACTTACTAGTTTGAAAAATAGAACAGGATTTCTGTGTCCCTCAAGAACACACTATAGCGCTCTTATTCATAAAGGAGCATGAAGTAAAATAAAGTGCTAGTCTCAGAATAAAACTGAAAGCAAAAATTATGCATCCCCTTCATTGGAAAATACATAAGACCCAAAATAAACAATGAGGATGTCTTATATTTGTTTAATAACCCTTCAAAGGCACTTCCAAATGCATGATTTCATTTATCCTCACCAAAAACCTGGAAAGTGTGGGTTGTGATGATCATCCCAATGTTTTCAAGATGAATATTAGCCAGGTCAAAGAGATGATGGTCCCATATCTAATCCTTAGCTATGTAAGGATCACTTAACAGTATTGAGGAGTGGGAGAATACCCAGGGCAAGAGAAATCTACAAACTCATCAAAGTGACTTAGATGATAGAGAAAGGTGTGAGCAAGAGGGCAGAGAAAATGTCCCAGAAGGAGGACAAGATGTATCCTGGCAAGTGAATTTGGAGATAAATATTGGCAGTTTAGGGGGTTAGAGTTCTTGCTATGGGGACATTTGGGGGCAAGTCTGCATTTCTTTCAACAAGAGATGAGATGGAACACAGGTGCAGGTTATTGATGAGAAAACAGAGGCAATAAGATCATTTATTGGAGAATTCAAGTAAGAATCTTACAACAATGATGTGGGGAAAGATTGTTGGGGAGATAAAAGTGAGTTAAATGAATAAGAAGATGCCAATTGCCCCTTCCAGGAGATGCTATGGATTCTGTGACTCTATTAGGATCATCCAACTGTGAGCAGGGCCAGTCATAAAGTTATCTGCAGATGTTTGTAGAGGTCATATCTGCCAGGACCACAGTGAAGAACTTCTGCTCCAGGATTATAAAACATGGGATGATCTAACCCAGCTATAATCTTAATTCATCCAATAGAGATCAATTACATTTTGCTCAGTTTTAATAAGTGTTCTGGACAACATAGTACAGTAGTGAGATGTAGTATGTTTTGTGTCTTTGGATTTGAGTTTTGGCTACCCTTAGCAAATGTCCCTTTCTGTGCCTCAGTTTCTTCCTCTGCATATGAGGATGAAGGGACACAACACATGCAAAACACAGGGCACAGTACCTGATACATAAATGATCATTTTTATATTATTAATCTGAAAAAAGTTTAGCAGTTTATAGTACCTGCTGCTGCTGCTAAGTCACTTCAGTCGTTTCCGACTCTGTGCGACCCCATAGACGGAAGCCCACCAGGCTCCCCCGTCCCTGGGATTCTCCAGGCAAGAACACTGGAGTGGGTTGCCATTGCCTTCTCCAATGCATGAAAGTGAAAAGTGAAAGTGAAGTTGCTCAGTCGTGTC
Organism: Bison bison bison; assembly: GCF_000754665.1. NCBI lineage: Eukaryota > Metazoa > Chordata > Mammalia > Artiodactyla > Bovidae > Bison > Bison bison. The sequence continues at coordinate 10,199,660 of NW_011495025.1, read as the reverse complement.
CGACTCTTAGTGACCCCATGGACTGCAACCCACCAGGCTCCTCTGTCCATGGGATTTTCCAGGCAAGAGTACTGGAGTGGGGTGCCATTGCCTCTCCTTATCAGTCTTCAAAAAAAGTTGGTTCTATTTTCTCCTATTCTGTAAAGCAAAAACACAAGTACAAAGTAAAACATACCACTAAAAACTATTGTTTATCTCTGTCATGATTCATTTGTATTATTTTATTTTAATCGAACTAGTTAAGAATCTCTTCCCCCATTAGGTAAATCTGAGGATGAGAGACTACTGTACTGTCACAGGCCAAGATAACTTTCTTTCCTGATAATACGGCTCTTTCTTGGTGCTTCGAAACACCTCCAGTAACTACTTCCCAAATAATCTCTGCAAAGTAAACAGACTAGAGAAATACATTGAATGTTCCTCCAGGTAGCCTAATGAAGCCTTTAAATATAGAGTATGAAATGAATGAATCTGCCTAGATAGTAAATTCTGCATGGTTATAAATATATTTATGCCAGTTAGAATTCTGATTTCTCTTCTTAAGGAAAATTCTTCCCCTCTTCTTTTTAGGGTCGTAAGACCTATCTCTATCTTTTCTATTTTCTCCCAAGCACATTCACATTTCTCCCAAGTAGCATTGTGAAGTCACATTCTGACCCTCATTTTAGAGTCATAGGACAACAAAGAAGACCTGTAAGACTGTTCCCGTTTCACAGGTGTGAAGACAGCTCTGAAGCAGTCCAAAGATAGGAGGAGGGAGGCAGAGAATGGGCATGGATGTAGACTGAGAGTGTGGCCTTACGCAGTACTGTGCTGGTTGTTTGCACTTGGATAATCTAACCTAATCCTTTCACCTGCTCCCCAAGAAGATTAGGTATCTTGCCTGTATTTTATAGGTAAGGGCACAGAGGCAAGTGGCAGGGATAATGTCAAACCCTGTTCTCCTGATCCCAACTTCCTTTGCTTCATGCTGATTTCATCACAGAAGCTGTTGGCTGCCAAATCCACAATATGTTTCATTTAGATAAATAATGTTTGCCTTCCAGATATGTATACATGCTCTCTACTTATGCTCCCTTGTTTTCTCCGAAGTTGTTTTCTCTCTAGTTACGGTGAAGACCAAAAAACTTTATCATTTCTGGGTTTTTTGCATTTCCCTAGGATGAGTTCCTCGGAGAAGGCAATGGCAACCCACTCCAGTACTCTTGCCTGGAAAATCCCATGGACGGAGGGGCCTGGTGGGCTGCAGTCCATGGGGTCACTAGGAGTCGGACACGACTGAGCGACTTCACTTTCACTTTTCACTTTCATGCATTGGAGAAGGAAATGGCAACCCACTCCAGTGTTCTTGCCTGGAGAATCCCAGGGACGGGGGAGCCTGGTGGGCTGCTGTCTATGAGGTTGCACAGAGTTGGATACGACTGAAGTGACTTAGCAGCAGCAGCAGCAGCAGGATGAGTTCCTAGCTGGTTGAAACAAAATTGTGGTCAATAGCAAATAGAGCGCAGGGAGTAAAATTGTATTTGTGTCTTTCCCAGATGTGTGATTTTTAAAATAGGAATAGTCACTTATTTTAGAAGGCCCTTCTTCTGGCTTGCTTGCTCCATAATCCAAATTCAATTACTTTAATATGAAATTGCTTTGCATGGTTAGTTTTTGGAAATGTGAAGTTAAATCTTTAAGTTTGAGGCTGCCTGAGAAATCTCTGATAGAATACTTCATTGGGCAAGGAAAGTGGAGAGGGGACACATAATAATTGCTAATTCTCACTAATGGGCCAATTTTTCATGAAATATACAGGCCTGAGAGAAGTTAAAAAAAAAAAAAGGCTTCAGTTCACCAAGAATCAACAATGTATGTCGAATGTGTCAGCTGTTCGTATACAAAACCTAAATCCTCACTACCTGACTCTACAATATCATCTGTCACTCTTTTGTATCTGTAGATATTCATAGACATTATCAGGTATCCTTTGTATAAAACTTTAGGGTTGACACTAAAAGCATATTTGTAGTTAAAGGTTGAAGAAGACAAGCTGAGAAAATAAAGATACGTAGAATATTGTTTGGCCTGGCCTTATAGGATTTTTTAAGTTCTTCAAATCTCAGTCTTATTTCAAGAAAAAAATGCAATTATTTTATCATATGAAGAAAACTAATCATAATAGTAACATAGATAAAAAGGAAAATGCATGCTATTAAAAAAAAAAAAAAAGACTCCATACATTTTGAACAAGGCATTTGAAAGATTCTCTAGCCATTTCCATCCACACACCTGCAGTCCTGTGTGCGAATTTTCAAGGTGCCTGAGATCTGATGCATTAGTCCTTAGTAACTTCAAATTTTGACTTGGTCAAGGCTAAGCTGAAGTGCAGATTCTATGTTTTCTTTAACTTGTCTTTCATACAGATCCTGCCTAAAGCAGCTTTGTAGTAAAGAAGAGTATAGTTACATTGTGAAAGCAGTGCTTTGATTTTAGGTCTCACACAATTTTTAAAAGATAAGTGGTAGGTAGAAGTTAAAATGCACTTTTAAAATGTGACTGTTTTCCCTTTTGTAAGAGAATCAGCTGCAACATTTTTACAGTTAGCTTGCCTTCTAAACCCAACAAAGAAACCCCAATCCCCTAGGTCCAGAAGCCCTAAATCAATATTCCTTTATAATTATTTTTAAATCATTGCTGTCTAATAGCCAGTTTTGACCTTGTTCCCCTTAAAGTGTTCATGGACAGTGATCACTAGTGGAAAACGTGATAGTCAAGTCTCCCTTTTATTAATATTATGGGAACACCAACCATTTCAAAGACAGAAAGTCTGAAAGCATTTGGCTTCAATTCAATGGAGAGAATAGGAAGGCCTATTACTTGAGCTACTTATTCTTCCTCCTCCAACAAACTTTTGGAGAATTGTATGAATAGCCTGCTTCCTATGCTCACTAGTCTGTCCATTCATTAAATGATCACTTACTAAGTACCTAAAATCATGCTAGATATTAGGCATGTGTGTGCATGCTAAGTTGCTTCAGTTGTGTTCGACTCTTTGTGACCCTATGGACTGTACCCCACCAGGCTCCTCTGTCCAAGGAATTCTCCAAGCAACAGTACTTGAGTGGGTTGCTATACACTCCTCCAGGAGATCTTCCCAACCCAGGGATCGAACCTACATTTCATTATTTCTCCTGCATTGGCAGGTGGGTGCTTTACCACTAGCACCACCTGGGAAGCCCATCAGGTATATAAAGATGAATAAAAAATGAAAGAACCACTCCCAGGAGTTCACAGTCTATTAGTGAAAACAGACTTGAAAATAAATATGAGACATGAAATGTTACGCCCCATTGTATCATTATTTCCTTAAAATAACAGTTATAACTACCTGAAATAATCTAGTTTATTCTTTCCAATTAGAATGTAGATGCTCTGAAGTCAGAGATCTGGCTTATAGGCTTCCCAGGTGGCTCAGAAGGTAAAGAATCTGTCTGCAATGCAAGAGACCTTGGTTCAATCCCTGGGTTGGAAAGATCCCCTGAAGAAGGAAATGACAACCCACTCCAGTATTCTTGCCCAGAGAATTCCATGGAGTGATGAGCCTGGCAGGCTACAGCCCATGGGATTGCAAAGAGGTGGAAATACCCAAAAGAATGAGCTTAATAAATAGAATAGTATAAATTGGAATACTGGATTCTTATAGAGGATTCTAGGATCCAGAAATGATAAACCTATTGATGCCTATAAAATATTTTCTGCTACACTCTCTCTTGAAGCTTGTTTCCGCAGATATATCTGCCCCCATGTCTGTCACTTGCAGCTTCACTTTAAGGCAGTTGGCAAAATTGCCTCAACTCACCTAGGTAAACATGGGATGGTGACCTGGAGAATTCCCCACGGCCTCACCTGAGGCAGCCTTTCCCATTTAGGACAGTCAAGGCCAACGGTACATCCTGAAAGAGCTGAGGTCTTGAGTTCAGACTGGAGATTTATGGCTTCGAGTCTCAGCTCTTCTGCTAATTGGAGTGAGCAAGTTTTCAACCTCAGACTACTCACCTGTAAAGTAATCACACTTTCCTCACAAAGCTGCTTATAAAATCCTTAGCACTTCATGTCTATTAGTTGAATCTGCATTTGTGCAATCAACCTTTAGAGATTATCAACCCATTTTCTGAGAGTTTCATGACTTATAAGTCATCTCTTTTACTGTGTATTAGGACTCTGACTTCAGAACTCTTAGTGTCCCCCCACCCCTCACCCATTGCCATCACCTAACATTGGTGAAGGTGTTCAAAGCCCTTCAACGGAAAGTAAAGTGGGCGTGTTTATTTGTCTGGCCTGGAAGCTCCCAGAAAGTGGGAGGAGGAGGCCAGGCTCAAAGTCATAGCCCTGAGACTGTAGGCAGGGCTTCTCATGTGAGTCATCAGCTACCCTGCATTTGGGGCATCTCTAAATTCCCCAAGAACCAAATTTGAGGAAGAAAAAGAAGCAAAAGACAGTGGAATCTTTAGGGTACATTTAATGACAATAGAAGAGGAATGTTTTATTGTGAAAGTTGTGGAAAGCAACTCTTTTGTTTGCTTTCAGGGCTATTTTGTAAAACTGATTGTGGCAGACACAGTGGAAGTAATTAATGAGAAAGATCAAGCTGAATGGGAACTATAATTCTACCCATTTGAGGTCATTAATTTGAACTAATTTGCTATAAAAAATCCAACATGAAGGTTTTCTAGATCTTCATCATTTTCTGCCAAGCTTATTAACTTCCTTGGTATGGAGCAAAGGGCGACATTATTGATCTAATTTTTGCAAAGATTTGTCTCCAGTGGATCCAGCAACTTGTATCTCAAGCACTTTATTTTTAAAAGTAGGCATGAAACAACTTGAGTAGCAGTTTTTAAGATTCATTTTGCTTCCAGTGCCAAGAGATATGCGTGATGCTTTTTCAGCAAACACAGAATGCAAAACTGGTGCTTATCCTTTGCTTCTCAAATGATATCTTCTTGGTAAACAGTTAGCATTTTTATCAGGCCCTGTTCAAGGAAGCCATCTATCTCCAAATGCACTTATTCCCAAAGTAGCCTTTATGCATTCCATATACTTTGCCATGCTGAGGAAATGCAATAAAAAAAGAGATAAGACTAAGGTTCAGGAGACACATACTCTAATATCTTATAGCTCTGTGATATTGGACAGGTTAAATAAAATCATTGATCCTCAATTTCCTCCTAGAACTGTGCAGATTAAAATACTGTATATAAAAAGGCATCAGTTCAGTTCAGTCGCTCAGTTGTGTCCAACTCTTTGCGACCCCCTGAATCCCAGCACTCCAGACCTCCCTGCCCATCACCATCTCCCGAAGTTCACTCAAACTCACATCCATCAAGTCGGTGATGCCATCCAGACATCTCATCCTCTGTCGTCCCCTCTTCCTCCTGCCCCCAATCCCTCCCAGCATCAGAGTCTTTTCCAATGAGTCAACTCTTCGCATGAGGTGGCCAAAGTACTGGAGTTTCAGCTTTAGCATCAATCCTTCCAAAGAACACGCAGGGCTGATCTCCTTCAGAATGGACTGGTTGGATCTCCTTGCAGTCCAAGGGACTCTCAAGAGTCTTCTCCAACACCACAGTTCAAAAGCATCAATTCTTTGGTGCTCAGCTTTCTTCACAGTCCAACTCTCACATCCATACAGGACCACAGGAAAAACCATAGCCTTGACTAGACGTACCATGGTTAGCAAAGTAATGTCTCTGCTTTTGAATATGCTATCTAGGTTGGTCATAACTTTCCTTCCAAGGAGTAAGTGTATTTTAATTTCATGGCTGCAGTCACCATCTGCAGTGATTTTGGAGCCCAGAAAAATAAAGTCTGACACTGTTTCCACTGTTTCCCCATCTATTTCCCATGAAGTGATGGGACCAGATGCCATGATCTTCGTTTTCTGAATGTTGAGCTTTAAGCCAACTTTTTCACTCTCCACTTTCACTTTCATCAAGAGGCTTTTTAGTTCCTCTTCACTTTCTGCCATAAGGGTGGTGTTATCTGCATTTCTGAGGTTATCGATATTTCTCCTGGCAATCTTGATTCCAGCTGTGCTTCTTCCAGCCCAGGGTTTCTCATGATGTACTCTGCATAGAAGTTAAATAAGCAGGATGACAATATACAGCCTTGACGTACTCCTTTTCCTATTTGGAACCAGTCTATTGTTCCATGTCCAGTTCTAACTGTTGCCTCCTGACCTGCATATAGGTTTCTCAAGAGGCAGGTCAGGTGAGCTGGTATTCCCATCTCTTGAAGAATTTTCCACAGTTTATTGTGAGCCACACAGTCAAAGGTTTTGGCATAGTCAATAAAGCAGAAATAGATGTTTTTCTGGAAGTCTCTTGCTTTTTCCATGATCCAGTGGATGTTGACAATTTGATCTCTGGTTCCTCTGCCTTTTCTAAAACCAGCTTGAACATCTGGGAGTTCATGGCTCACATATTGCTGAAGCCTGTCTTGGAGAATTTTGAGCATTACTTTACTAGCATGTGAGATGAGTGCAATTGTGCGGTAGTCTGAGCATTCTTTGGCATTGCCTTTCTTTGGGATTGGAATGAAAACTGACCTTTTCCAGTCCTGTGGCCACTGCTGAGTTTTCCAAATTTGCTGGCATATATGTAATATACACAAAAAGCATAACATGTATTAGAACACAAGTAAAATGTCCTGCAGAGTATATTTCAAGCAGAACCTGAGACAAGGGTTCTGAGACAAGTGATTTCTTCAGAAAGTAAGTGCTCCCCAGGGAAAGGAGAAGGGAAGTTGGGGAAGGAAAGTTGGGAAGGGAAATTCAAGCAAGGATATGATTCCAGTCAAAGTCCCATTCTCAGCATGACCCTGTAGAGAGTAACTCTATTGTGCAAATTATGCATCAGAGCTTGCCATGACCTAAAAAAAAGCTGGGCCTCCTTTCTCCTTCACTAATCAGTGTGGCTACAGGGTACAGTGGAGCCATCAACCTAAGGCACTTCTTACTGTCTGCCCCTGTGGACACAAGGGCTCCAGCAACCCAAGGGCCATTCACCCAAGATGAGTCACAGATGCAGGCCAGTAGAGGAAGTGAAAGTACTGAGGCAGCCGGAGGCTCTAAAAGGCAGTTACAGGGACCCCCGGGGATCTAGGCAGAGCACAAAAGGTGCCCACTACAATAACACAGTCTAGTCTCAGTCAGTCAGTCAGTTCAGTCGCTCAGTCACGTCTGAATCTTTGCGACCCCATGAACCGCAGCATGCCAGGCCGAGCTGTCCATCACCAACTGCCGCAGTCTACACAAACCCATGTCCACTGAGTCGGTGATGCCACCCAACCATCTCATCCTCTGTCATCCCCTTGTCCTCCTGCCCTCAATCCCTCCCAGCATCAGGGTCTCTTCAAATGATTCATCTGTTCGCATGAGGTGGCCAAAGTATTGGAGTTTCAGCTTTAGCATCATTCCTTCCAATGAACACCCAGGACTGATCTCCTTTAGGATGGACTGGTTGGATCTCCTTGCAGTCCAAGGGACTCTCAAGAGCCTTCTCCAACACCACAGTTCAAAAGCATCAATTCTTTGGTGCTCAGCTTTCTTCACAGTCCAACTCTCACATCCACACATGACTACTGGAAAAACCATAGCCTTGACTAGACAGATCTTTGTTGGCAAAGTAATGTCTCTGCTTTTTAATATGCTATCTAGGTTGATCATAACTTTTCTTCCAAGGAGTAAGTGTCTTTTAATTTCATGGCTGCAGTCACCATCTGCAGTGATTTTGAAGCCCCCCAAAAATAAAGTCTGACACTGTTTCCACTGTTACCCCATCTATTTCCCATGAAGTGATGGGACCAGATGCCATGATCTTCATTTTCTGAATGTTGCATCAGTAAATGTTCTTCTTCCTAAACAGTCTCCACTCCTACCATAACTAGCCTCCTAGTTAATGAAGCTTTGGGGTCAGAGATTGTATATTTTTTGGCTTTCCAGTGACTCTATATCACCAGCACTAAGTAGTGGTGGGCCCACAGGAGTATGAACATGAGGCATAAACTGTGAAACTAAGGTCATCATTCATTTCTGCTTTGCTGTAAATCTCAGAGGTACATGGGGATGGTCGACAAAGATGATCACTGCTTGTTGGTAGTTGTTACAGAGAATATGGCAATTCCAACCATTGTGCTTTCTATATTTGAATGATCAATGGAATATCATATTTCCAACTTTGGAAATATGGATACTTTGGAAATATGGAAACTTTGGAAATATGGAAATTTTGATACATATTGAAATTAGCTTTAATAATTGCAGGCCAGGTAAAATATTCAGTATTTGGGAAACTAGCAGTTCTGACAAGTTTATCAGAGAGGCAAATTTTCTTCAGTGTATAAAAGATGAGGAGAGGAATCGACTAGCCACTGAGATGGGAAATGAAGCTTGAGGCACTCACATGAAAAGTTGCATCTGAGAAACTTTCAGCAACTGCCAGCCCGGTTTCATGTCCATTAAAAGCTAATGTAACTGGAGCCGAAGATAAAAGAAGGGAATTGCATTGGGCCATTATGAGGTTATCCTATTGAGTGTGTTGGACTGTGTCGTGCTGTATGTGGATCTCATGTAGGCTTCCCGTTATATGCTCTGTAAACTGGTAGTGAGAAATGGGCTTCCCTGGTCGCTCAGATGGTCAAGTGGGTGTCTGCAATGTGGGAGACCTGGGTTCCATCCCTGGGTTGGGAAGATCCCCTGGAGAAAGAAATGGCAGCCTGCTCCAGTAGTCTTGCCTGGAAAATCCCATGGACGGAGGAGCCTGGTAAGCTACAGTCCATGGGGTCACTAGGAGTCGGACGTGACTTCACTTTCACTTTTCAGCGAGAAATGACCATCCAGTGATCCTTAGCATCTGGGGCAGGGCAGCTGTGAGGTTCTCCAGCTGTGAACCAGGTCTGAAAGTGCCATGTTGCCCAACTCCAATGCTGTAACTCAGGCGAAAAGAAATATTTCCCCAAGCTGTGTTGACTCATCTGAGTTTGGGGAAGTGACATTTACTTTTAATTCATTCAGTAACTCTTTTGTCTGGCGTGTAATCCCCACTAACACTTAGGATAACAGATGGAACTTACACCATGCCTTGAAAATGAATGTGTCCCTCTGCTGGTGGACTGACACAGGGAAGCCATAGCTAGAACTAAGGATCCCTAAGGCTGTGCCAGCCACCCAGAACTCAACTTTGAGAAGCATCACAGGCTACCGTGCTCCAGATGACCAGGGTAAAGACAGGGATACCCCTTGATCTTAGGGCATTGGAGACTTTGGCGGAAGCTAGAAGTCATTCTAATTTTATTCAATCTGCATTTGGAAGTGGAAACAAAGCAAAAGAGCATACAGAGCCCAGAGAGAACACTCAACACAGTTTGTGTTATTGAAGAGTCAGTCTCCATCCAGGACAACTAAAGCCTCTGGCCGATTTGTTTTTAATACTGATCAGTAAAGAAATATAAGTGATTCTCCTGCTGAAGCTCTAGGGTGGTAATAATTAGGTTTGGTTCTATTCTATGCCAGAGCTCTAGGGTTCAACAAAGGGACGCCTTTATAAGTGTGAACTGAATCCTAGAGATGATTTGTGAAAAATATCTCCCTTTCCCGCCTGCCAACTGTTTAGGTTTTACATGGCAAACACAGATTTCTTTCTGTTGTTGTTCTTATGGCCCTGTGCAAACATTTAAAACATTAATTACTCAAAAAAATGGAATTATATTTGTTTACCATGTAGCTATGTGTTTATGACACTTGCCATACAAAACAAATTTCTTTTCACCATAAATTCACAAGCTTTTGCCAGAAAAACATCCGTAGTTTCCTTCAGAGCCTGCATAATAAGTAAGTCAATATTTTTCATTAGTATTGGCTTCCACATAAGCAGAATGCCTGCTTATTGCTTTAAAGTTTACCAGTAGAAGCAGTTTACCCAAATTACTATTAGACACACACACACACACACACACACACTGTCCCAAAATTTAAATTAGAAGATGTTTGTTTCAGATTGTTTCTTTTTATAAAGGATTTAATATAAATAGTCTTTAATAGTGACCTTAGTCATTCATTAATTCAGTACATTTTTATTGAGTTCCTACCCTACTTGATATATGTTTGATGGTAATATTTTGGGTTTTTTCACTTTATGCTAATACCTTCCTACTTTTAATTGATTTTATTTTTTTTACCTAAGAGAGAAATAAATCACTGTCATTTAAAGAAAAAAGAGAAGAGTCTCTATAGACTTTTTGCCGATTCTATTTTTATTTGGGAGAATCTCAGCTTTCAAGATGGAGAAACATTTAAAAGTCAGGTGAGGAAATACCACAAATACTGTGTCCCTAAGGCTGCGGTAGGCCTTGGTTATTAACTAAAGGTTTCCTTTTGTTCCTAAAGGACTGTGTTCTCTATGAACACAGCTCTGCTTGACTTTTGAAGAGTTTACTTATTAATGATGGTCAAAACCTTAAACCTGACGGTTATTTCCTATGAATGCAAGACCTATAGGGAATTTCTTGCTCTTTCATTGGAAGTCAACTATAAAATTTACCAAAAGTAAACAGATTTCATACTTTCCAAGTGTACATCAGGGGACATTTCAGGGAAAGACAGAAAGGGAAGAGTTCGAGTTTACTCTGTGTCAAAGCCTACTTGTAGGAAATTTAAAATCTTAAGAGTTAGAAGAACTTGAAATCTCTTCTGCTTTAAAATGTATTTTCTTTATTTAAAAACAATATTATTAGTATAGTGAGTGAGTGAGTGTTGCTCAGTCGTGTCCATCTCTTTGCGACTCCATGGACTATAGCCCACCAGGCTCTTCTCTCTGTGGAATTCTCCAGGCAAGAATACTGGAATCAGTTGCCATTTCCTTCTCCAAAGGAAACATCCTAAATGCCCCAAATGTAAATTGTGTAAAAGCAAAGCTTCTCCAATTCAAGGAGGAAATGGGAGGGAAGGCAAGGTGTGTAGTCCAGACAGATTTTTCTGGCCCCTCCCTCAGATCTCCCTAACAGGTGAGTAGGTGGGGCCTTGGGAGCCTATTTGCTCAAACCCTCACCTAGTGAAAAATCTCTAAACAAAATCATTGGTGCATTCATATTTAACTTCTCCTTGATTACATCTAATGACAAGGAACTCATGGCTTCAAAAGGAAGCCTGTTTCATTGTTCCATAGTCCTAAGATACTTACATAGGTTTCCTGAACTGTCATTAATTATAAGTCACTAGTCTAGAAGACATTCTTAATACTCATTGGATCAGAAATAATTTTGGACTATGTTTACTCATTGTCAGCTCAGAGAGCTGACTAAAAGGCAGCAATTTCTTTAATAGGGTCCTATGGGTTCTGTAAAAAAGGCTTAGGGAGTTTTTCATGGAAAGTTTCTACAAAGAAATGTATCTCTTGAAAAACATTAAGTATGCCACATTCAAACTCAAGAAAATGTTTGTTCTGAGTCATCAGTCCTTTGAAACAGCTTGGTGTTAGAGAGGTTATAATGAAAATGCCAATAATAGACCCATAGCAAGCAAACCTGTTCAGAAACTTTGTTCAAAAGAAAAGTACATCCCAAATGCAGTATTTATGTGTTTTCCAGATGACAGCGACATTGAATATTGACTGTTCTCAGCCTTTAAGCCTAGCACAAACACAAACACAAAACACGCCCCGTCAAATAAAAGCCACTCAGATAGGCGCAGACGAGGAAGAAAAGCTTTCTTTTTCCTTTGTTTCTCTGAGGAGCTCTATGAGAAGGCTCTCCAAACTTTCTAGGAGACCAGGAAGACAGAAAATAAAAGCCACATTTGGAATGTTCCTGCCATCTCTCATCTGCATCTTTTGACATGAAGGCCTCAGGAAAGTGTTTTCTGTGTGCTATATGGAGACTGTCCAGAGGCTTGGCTGCCTGTTTTAGTATAGTTTCTTTGGAACACATTTGTTTGTGTATTGTCTTTTGAGGCTTTCCAACTACAGCTGCTGGATTGAGTCACTGCAGCAGACCCCTCAAGGACCACAATGCCTAAAATACCTTCTGTCTGGCACCTCACAGAAAATGTTGCTGATCTCTACTTTAGAAGTGTTTTTAAAGATAATTCAACATAAAAAAAAAAAAAAACCAAAAACCTAGAGCAGTAGGATTGGCTAGAGGGACTAAACTACACATCATTCAGGTTTGTATAACACTGACTCTTTAATGGATCCCAAAGATCATTTAGATCAAGGCTTTTCATTCCCCATCTGATGAAAATGAAGCCATGAGCAGTGAGTATGTGAGGTACAGAGTTCAATGGGAGCTTGTCCAGCCAAGAGGAGCCTTCTATGCTTGTGTCACAGCAAAAAGACACAACTTTGTGTCATTTAGATCAAAACCCACTCAGAAATTTGAGCTTTAGAGAATGCAAGTGTGTAACAATGTAGTCCATGTTCACTTTATGAATCAGCAATCACAGCATAAAAGCAAAGGATGGCAATGGAACAATAGAAGCAGTGGAAGAATAGAAACTGATTCTACGCTTTGCCACCTACTATGATTTATATGTTATCTTAATCTCTTTAAATTTCCATTTATCCTCTGTAAAATGAGTATTAAAATAATAGAACTACTGTTGCTGAGGTTTCAGATATAATAAATGAAAGACGTTTGGCACAGAACAAGGATTCAATAAATCTCAAAAAAAATTAACAAGTAAATGTCTTGGTTCAGGTCCCCTGAATCAGATGCCAAGATAAGCATGTGGGTACAAGGAGTTTGTTTGGGAAGTCACCCCAGGAAGCCATCTTAAGGAATGACACAGGGAGACAAGGAAGAAGGGAAGATTAGTAGAGGGTAATGGGCACGTGGGGCTCAGTCTCACAGAGAACCTCTCAGAGACTGCCCAGTAGGGCAGTGCTATATCTTGTTGGGTGATTGTGAGTTACTGTTGCTCCCATGTCGTTACCTCCCGGGTAGGCATTTTGCTGGGTTCCAGGAAGGAGCACCCTCAGGCAGCTATAGTGTCTTAGATGACTTACAGAATAAGTCAAGGAAATATGGCTAAGACATTGGCTGTATTTGTTATAGTAAATGAACAGACAAGTAAGTTCCTTTTATCCTAGTTCAGTTACATAAATTCTAGTCAACAAATATTTTAATCTAGATGCAATTATTAACTATACATTTTATTGAGCTGAAGTAGTTGTCACATTTATTATAACCATATACAATTTATATATGTAATTTAATAGTTCAGCTCAGTTCAGTTCACTCAGTGGTGTCCAGTTCTTTGCGACCCCATGAATTGCAGCACGCCAGGCCTCCCTGTCCATCACCAACTCCTGGAGTCCACCCAAACCCATGTCCATTGAGTCGGTGATGCCATCCAGCCATCTCATCCTCTGTCGTCCCCTTCTCCTCCTGCCCCTAATCCTTCCCAGCATTAGGATCTTTTCCAATGAGTCAACTCTTCGCATGAGGTGGCCAAAGTATTGGAATTTCAGCTTCAACATCAGTCCTTCCAATGAACACCCAGGGCTGATCTCCTTTAGGATATACTGGTTGGATCTTCTTGCAGTCCAAGGGACTCTCAACAGTCTTCTCCAACACAATTCAAAGCATCAATTCTTCAGTGCTCAGCTTTCTTCACTGTCCAACTCTCACATCCATACATGACTACTGGAAAAACCATAGCCTTGAATAGACAGACCTTTGTTGGTAAAGTAATGTCTCTGCTTTTAAATATGCTATCTAGGTTGGTTATAACTTTCCTTCCAAGGAGTAAGCGTCTTTTAATTTCATGGCTGCAATTACCATCTGCAGTGATTCTGGAGCCCCAAAAAACAAGAGTAGTAGATTAAAAATGATAATGATAAAAGCAAACTACCAAAGTTCTGAAATCTTCCAGTTAGAGCATTTGTAAGTCAGTCAATTCATGTGTGGTTGGACTAAAAACAGACTGTTAAATCTTGGGTATTAGATGACATCTCCCACCAGACCATTTATCAAAAACAAAGTTTAAGTTTTAATTCTACAGAAAGAACTGAATAATGAATGTGTTGGGTATAGAAGTTGTGTAAACTATTAGGACTAAAATTTTCATATGATATAAGTTCAAGTAAAATAACAATGAGTGAAGCTGACTGAAAAAGTCATCATTTACATCCAGTGAGAGGTCTCTCTGCAATTCAAGGCTCCCACATCAATATGTTAATAAAAGTGTGAAAGTGGGGAAGGGTGGCCCATTCATGTTCCCTACGGATGCTCACCAACCAGTGTAATTAGATGCATATTTGACAGTGACCTTCCTGAAGGATCCTAACAATGGAGGCTCAGCAGCAGGAACGAGATTCACTGGTTTCCCTCCAATCTGGTTTCCATGGTTAGCAAACCTCAACCTTAACAGAGAAGGAAAGCATTTCAATCCACCCAGTGGGACACAGAAACTCCTGTTTCTGCTCTTCAGAACCCTAAGGAAATTTTCAAGTGCATCATTAGTTATGTCCAGTTTTGAGTGGGTTGTTTAAGAATCTAGTGGTACATTGGATAAGAATCCGCCTACCAATGCAGAGAATACAGGTTGTATCCCTGGCCCAGGAAGATTCCACATGCCATGGGGAAACTAAGCCTGTGAGCCAGAACTACTGAGCCCAGGTGCCTAGAGTCCATGGTCTACAAGTAGAGAAGCCACCACAATAAGAAGCCTGAGCCCCACCCTAGATAGTAGCCCCTGCTCTGCGACTAGAGAAAGCCCATGTACAGCAACAAAGACCCAGTGCAACCAAAAATAGATAAATGTATTTTATTTTAAGCAGAATCTCTAACTTTGAATTTACAGTGAAGAACAGATTGGCTGTGGGGCATGGGAGAGACTAACTTTTTCTGAGTCACTAACACATCATAGAAAGTGTCCTACATGTTTCAGATATTATCACATTTAGTTCTCAAAACAATCCTCTGAAGTAGGAATAAATGTAATAAATTAATACTCAGTAAACCAAACATTTAAAAAGATTAAGTGAGGGTCCCTCATCATCTGTGTGCCCTAGGGCAGATTCCTTACCATCTCTACCATCTTCAATTCAACATTAGACTTACCCTCATCTTAGAAGGAAGGCAATCTGATAGAATAATTTAACTAAAATGTAGGCTTCTCTTGGAAAGGCTGCATTTACATTTTAAAGGTATAGGTAATTAAGTCAAATATACTCTTAGAGAAATGTTTGTGACTTAAGATGAGGAATATATTTTAGAACCAAGGACTAAAAGGGGCAGGACAAATTCTGAAAGGTCGTTTAGCCCTGTTTATCTCAGCTCATTGTTACCACATGCAAATATCTGGGCACACGATTCTAATTTTGTATCTTTTTTATTTATATTCATTGATTTATCTTTTAGCATTTGGTAGAGATGGAGACCTCTGGTTCTCTATTTCAGTGTCCCTTCTGAGTGGCTAATACATATACCATATAGGATACTACATGTGTTTTGTTATTGCCGATTAATAAACACGAGACATTTCTGCATATTAATAAGAAGCTCAAAGTATGGATATATTGGAGAAATGGTGACTTTGTAGCATTGTGGAGGAAACCAGGGCCTAAAAATATTTTTTCTAAGTTCTTTTGTCTCAACTCACAATAAGAATACATTTGACAAGGAAATTCAGTGAGCATCTATGTACATGCCTGTGTTCTCATATAGCTAAAACAAGTTTTTAAAAAACAGTGTTTACTATTACCATGTGCAGGACATTCTGATATTTTCTCCATTAATCTGTTTATTTTGGCTTTGTTAAATTATGATTGACAAAGGTATAATATATTTTAAGTGTATATCATGATGATTTTATATATATATATATACACACACACACACACACATTGTGAAAAGATTTTCTCATATATTTAATTAATATATCCATCACCTCACATATTTATCATTTTCTTTGGTTTTTCAGTGAGAACATTCAAGTTCTATTCTTTGAAAAATTTCAATTATACAATACAGTGTTATTACCTATAACAAGCATTCTATGCATTAGATTCTCAGACCCTATTCATCTTATAAACTGAAAGCTGGTACCCTTTTACAAACTCTCCCTATTTCCTTAACTCCTAGGCCCTTGCAACCACTTTTATACTTTCTGTTTCTATGAGTTTGACCTTTTTAAATATCGCATGTGTGACACCATACAGTATTTATTTTCTCTGTCTAGCTTGTTTCATTTAGTATAATGTGCTTAAGTCCACCCATTTTTCAGTATATTGTATTTCTATTTTCATTTGTCTCAAGATATATTTTGACTTCTCTTTTGATTCTTGTTTGACCCATTGGTTGTTCAGTAGTATTTTATTTAACCCCCACATATTTGTGAATTTTCCAGTTTTCTTCTTGTAAAAAGATACTTGATATGATTTCAGTCTTCTTGGATTTACAGTATCTACTTTTATCGGCTGTGTTTGCTTGCCTTCATGCATCACATCCTTAGTTATTACTATGGAGTAGGTATATGACTGGGCTTCCCAGGTGGTGCTAGTGGTAAAGAACCCATCTGCCAATGCAGTAGACATAGGAGACTTGGGTTCGATTCCTAGGTTGGGAAGATCTCCTGGAGGAGGGCATGGCAACTCACTCTTGTATTATTTCCTGAAGAATCACCATGGCCAGAGGAATCTAGCAGGCTACAGTCCATAGAGTCACAAAGAGCTGGACAAGACTGAAGTGATTTAGCACACACGCAGGTATATGACTAATTATATATGAACGAATTTTGCTGAAAAGATAATTTAGAGATATACTTTGAAATATATACAGAGTCACTCAAAATTTGTTTGAAGCCTGTTTTTTAAAAAAATTTACAAAATATTCAGATTTTAATGTCAGAATATTAGACATCAATTCTCTAGAAAGATAAAATGTTTAACACTCTTTTATCATAGATGCTAAGAGTTAGGAAAAAATCTTGTTGTTTGTGAAGGGAATATACTGTATACACGCCTTTCATTTTCCATTTTCTTGGGAACTTTGCCTTATAGAGAAAGTCATCAAAATTTGATTACAGTTTGGTTCTCAAGTTATCATTATTCAGCAAAGCATTTTAGAGAGGTGTTAATTAAAACTGTTCTCAGACTTCTAGTCTCAGTATGATTTCAGAATGGCAGTGCTCCCTATAACCATCATCATCCCTAACTCATGAAAAGAAAAAAATATAGGAAATTATAATGTTCTAGCATTGTGACAAAACAAACAAAATTCAGTGGTTAACTCATGCCTTGTGAGAGAACACTGACATGGCTACTGGGGAAATATGTTTACCATGTAGAGCTTCATTCAGATCACTGAATAATGTAGAATATCTGGGTACTTCCACACTACAATGGTTAGAATGATCTTATATGGTAAAGAATTATTGTCCCCAACTTTGACATGCTGTTCTTTAATTGCACCCTATAATTCTATGTCTGCATTTATTACATTGCTTTGTATTGGTTGGTTTACATAAGAGTTTTCCCTTCTGAATTGTGAATGCTGGTATTTTATTGATTTTCCTATCTCTAGCTTCTATCAGCTGCATAACATGTATGAGAAGGTACCAAATGTTTTACCATATGAATTATGCAAGGAAGTTATGAAGGAAGGAAGGAGGGAGAGAGGGAGGAGAGACACCTCTAGCCATCTCACTAGTCCCTCTCTGGGGGTTGCATGTACTTCCACTCCTGTATTACAGTATATCTGAAGTAGGAACATATTCATTCAAGGAGGTTCTCATGAATGCAGTGGAGTAAAGGATCAGAGGGACAAGTGGTGGCCAGGTTACATCAGGCTTTATGGACAATTTTAAGGACTTTGGCTAAGTAACTGAAATTGGAGGCTCTTGCATAGTTTTATACAGCTAAGTGACATGTTCTGACTCCATGCTAAAAGGCTTATTCTGCTGCTTTGGAAACAGCACATCTAGAGAGTAGAGATAGAAGCAAGTATACCTATTAGAAAGCTATTACAGAAACTCCGGTTGGAGAAGATAGGATTTCTGATCAGAGTAGCAGCAGTGGAGGTGATGGGAAGTGGTAAAGGTAGGGATAGCTGATCTGAAGGTAGAGACATCAGGGTTCCTAAGGAGGACTCCAGTGTTGTTGACTTAAAAGACTAAAAGTATTCAAGCATTTCATTAATGGAAAGGAGAAAGCCTTGGGAGGAGCTGGTTAGGGAGGAGGGAGGTCAGGAATTCAGTTTAGCACATGTTGATTATGAGACGTCTACTAAATATTCAAATGAGAATATCCAATAGGCAGTTAGTTATAAGTCTAAAGCTTAAGGGCTTAGAGCTAGAAATGTAAAAGGTGAATCTTCTCCATATACAAGTTACTTATATCCATGAGGTTGGATAAGATAAAAAAGGAGTGAGTATATAAAAAGGCCTTTTTTTATATCAAATTAAACCTGCTCCAGTGTTCTTGCCTGGAGAATCCCAGGGACGGTGGAGCCTGATGGGCTGCCGTCTATGGGGTTGCACAGAGTCGGACACGACTGAAGCGACTTAGCAGCAAAGAGCTCTGATACTGTTCTTCAAAGGAGAATCTGAATTTATTTTAAAATTTCCCATTAAACTAACAAAAGAGCAATGGAGTCTTATTCGGCATTGGAATGATTTGGTGCTAAATTCAAGAAGATTAGAACTCAAAATGATGAGGGATCCTGTCTGAAATATCAGCACAACTGTCAAAACCATCTCTGAATAAGTGACTGCATCAAACACAATATTTATAAAAATCTACTCTACAGATATCACTCTTCCAATGAAAACAATCCTTTGGCATACCATTCCCACTACTGGAAAATTACCTTGGTGCCTCGTGCTGCCTACAAGCCAGTGATTCCTGTATTAATTTCCTCTTGTTGCCATAACAAATTGCTACCTAGAACCGGCACCAACCATTGATTGAATCTAACTGAAAACCAGAAGGAAAGGGATCCTTAGAGATGCAGTACGTAGAAGTCATATCTCCTCTTTATATGTTCTTATAGCAACTTTTTCCTTTGTCACTCTTTATAATTGTAATTTGATTTTATTTTCAGAACTATTAGATTAATATTTTTCTTTCTCCTAGAATCTATTCCACATGATATCAAAGATTGTGCCAGTGTTACTTATAATTATATTACCAAATTCTACTGTAGACCTGGCATATTGAAGATATTCAATAAATAGTTATTAAATATTTGAGAGAAAAAAAATAAATCAACTTTTTTCAGTTTACTCTCTCCCTTAGTTGTTCTCATTCCATGCTCCACACTGGTGTCTGCTTGGCATCTGGCAAGTTCTGTCTGTGTCTAAGTCCTTTGCTAAATTCTTTGAGTTGAGAACAAAAGTTGACTCCAACTGCTATGACAATTGGCTCATCCTAGGATAAGATTTCTAACTCCACTGGCCACTTAGTTCTCCTTCACTTCCTAAGCTTTGACCACCTAAGCAGGCACCAGAGACGGACCCGCCCCTTCTCTTCTCCCCTGCCTCCCCCTCCTGTGTAGAGATCAGACAAACCCTATATGACAAATGATGAATTATGACAATTGACAGCAAATTAAATGATGGTGACTATGAAATGGCAACCCACTCCAGTATTCTTGCCTGGAAAATCCCATCGACGGAGGAGCCTGGTAGGCTACAGTCCATGGGGTCGAAAAGAGTCGGACATGACTGAGTGACTTCACTTTCACTTTCATATAACTATTAACACACTAAATTCTTGTGCTTTTATTTCCTGAGGAAATTGTTCATAATCATAAGTCAAGGTCAAAGCTCTTTTTGGCCTTTCCTGTAGATCTCCTCTCAGATTCTACTTGGTACCATCTCACATTCTCTTTCTCTTTTCAGGGAGTTCAATGAAATTTGTATATTTAAACAATGTTTCACTTCTCTATTTCTTCTTAAAATTTTTAAAAATTTTATTTACTTATTTTAACTGGAGGCTAATTACTTTACAATATTGTACTGGTTTTTGCCATACATTAACATGAATCAGCCATGGGTGTACGTGTGTTCCCCATCCTGAATCCCCCCTCCCACCTCCGTCCCTATCCCATCCCTCAGGGTCATCCCAGTGCACCAGCCTTGAGCACCCTGTCTCATGGATCAAATCTGGATGGATGATCTATTTCGCATATGATAATATACATGTTTCAATGCTATTCTCTCAAATCATCCCACCCTCGCCTTCTCCCACAGAGTCCAAAATTCTGTTCTTTACATCTGTGTCTCTACTGCTGTCTCGCATATAGGGTCATCATTACCATCTTTCTAAATTCCATATATATGCATTGATATACAGTATTGGTATTTTTCTTTCTGACTTACTCCACTCTGTATAATAGGCTCCAGTTTCATCCACCTCATTAGAACTGATTCAAATGCATTCTTTTTAATAGCTGAATTAATATTCCATTGTGTATATGTACCACAGCTTTCTTATGCATTCATCTGCTGATGGGCATCTAGGTTGCTTCCATGTCCTGGCTATTGTAAACAGTGCTATGATGAACACTGGGGTACATGTGTCTCTTTCAGTTCTGGTTTCCTCAGTGTGTATGCCAAGCTGTGGGATTTCTGGGTCGTATGGAAGTTCTATTTTCATGTTTTTAAGGAATCTCTACGCTTTTCTCCATAGTGGCTATACTAGTTTGCATTCCCACCAACAGTGTAAGAGAGTTCCCTTTTCTCCACACCCTCTCCAGCATTTATTGTTTGTAAACATTTTGATAGCAGCCATTCTGTCCAGCGTGAGATGGTAGCTCATTGTGATTTTGATTTGCATTTCTCTGATAATGAGTGATGTTGAGAATTTTTTCATGTGTTTTTTAGCAATCTGTATGTCTTCTTCGGAGAAATGTCTGTTTAGTTCTTTGGCCCATTTTTTGATTGGTTCATTTATTTTTCTGGAAACTGCTTGTATATTTTTGGGATTAATTCTTTGTCAGTTGCTTTGTTTGCTATTAATTTCTCCCATTCTGAAGGCTGTCTTTTCACCTCGCTTATAGTTTCCTTCGTTGTGCAGAAGCTTTTAAGTTTAATTAGGTCCCATTTGTTTATTTTTGCTTTTATTTCCATTACTCTAGGAGGTGGGTCATAGAGGATCCTGCTGTGATTTATGTCAGAGAGTGTTTTGCCTATGCTTTCCTTTAGGAGTTTTATAGTTTCTTGTCTTACATTTAGATCTTTAATCCATTTTGAGTTTATTTTTGTGTATGATGTCAGAAAATGTTCTAGTTTCATTCTTTTACAAGTGGTTGACTAGTTTTCCCAGCACCACTTGTTAAAGAGATTGTCTTTTCTCCATTTTATATTCTTGCCTCCTTTGTCAAAGATATGATATCCATAGGTGCGTGGATTTATCTCTGGGCTTTCTATTTTGTTCCATTGATCTATGTTTCTGTCTTTGTGCCAGTACCATACTGTCTTGATGACTGTAGCTTTGTAGTCTAGTCTGAAATAAGGCAGGTTGATTCCTCCAGTTCCATTCTTCTTTCTCAAGATTGCTTTGGCTATTCAAGGTTTTTTGTATTTCCATACAAATTGTGAAATTATTTGTTGTAGCTCTGTGAAAAATACCGTTGGTAGCTTGATAGGGATTGCATTGAATCTATAGATTGCTTTGGGTAGTATACTCATTTTCACTATATTGATTCTTATGATCCAAGAACATGGTCTATTTCTCCATCTATTTGTGTCATCTTTGATTTCTTTCATCAGTGTTTTATAGTTTTCTATAGATAGGTCTTTTGTTTCTTTAGGTAGATTTATTCCCAAGTATTTTATTCTTTTCATTGCAATGGTGAATGAAGTTATTTCCATAATTTCTCTTTCTGTTTTCTCACTGTTAGTGTATAAGAATGCAAGGGATTTCTGTGTGTTAATTTTATATCCTGCAACTTTACTATGTTTATTGATTAGCTCTAATAATTATCTGGTGGGGTCTTTAGAATTTTCTATGTAGAGGATTATGTCATCTGAAAACAGTAAGAGTTTTATTTCTTCTTTTCCAATCTGGATTCCTTTTATTTCTTTTTATTCTCTGATTGCTGTGGCTAAATCTTCCAAAACTATGTTGAATAGTAGTGATGAGAGTGGGCACCCTTGTCTTGTTCCTGACTTTAGGGGAAATGGTTTCAATTTTTTCACCATTGAGGATAATGTTTGCTGTGGGTTTATCATCTATGGCTTTTATTATGTTGGTGTTTGTTCCTTCTATGCCTGCTTTCTGGAGGGTTTTTTTTTTTATCATAAATGGATGTTGAATTTTGTCAAAGGCTTTCTCTCTATCTATTGAGATAATCATATGGTTTTTATCTTTCAATTTGTTAATGTGGTGTATCACATTGATTGATTTGTGAATATTGAAGAATCCTTGCATCCCTGGGATAAAGTCCACTTGGTCATGATATTTGATATTTTTAATATGTTGTTGGATTCTGTTTGCTAGAATTTTGTTAAGGATTTTTGCATCTATGTTCATCAGTGATATTGGCCTATAGTTTTCTTTTTTTGTGGCTTCTTTGTCAAGTTTTGGTATTAGGGTGATGGTGGCCTAATAGAATGAGTTTGGAAGTTTACCTTCCTCTGCAATTTTCTGGATGAGTTTGAGTAGGATAGGTGTTAGCTCTTCTCTAAATTTTTGGTAGAATTCAGCTGTGAAGCCATCTAGTCCTGGGCTTTTGTATGTTGGAAGATTTCTGATTACAGTTTTGATTTCTGTGCTTGTGATGGGTCTGTTAAGATTTTCTATTTCGTCCTGGTCCAGTTTGGGAAAGTTATACTTTTCTAAGAATTTGCCCATTTCATCCAAGTTATCCATTTTATTGGCATATAACTGCTGGTAGTAGTCTCTTATGATCCTTTGTATTTCTGTGTTGTCTGTTGTGATTTCTCCATTTTCATTTCTAATTTTGTTGATTTGATTCTTCCCCCCTCCCCACCCCCCTTTTTTTTGATGAGTCTGGCTAATGGTTTGTCTATTTTATTTATCTTCTCAAAGAACCAGCTTTTAGCTTTGTTGATTTTTGCTATGGTCTCCTTTGTTTCTTTTTCATTCATCTCTGCCCTAATCTTTATGATTTCTTTCCTTCTACTAACCCTGGGGTTCTTCATTTCTTCTTTTTCTAGTTTTGTTAGGTGTTGAGTTGGGTTATTTTACTTTTCTCTTGTTTCTTGAGGTAAGCTTGTATTGCTATGAACCTTCCCCTTCAAACTGCTTTTACTGAATCCCATAGGTTTGGGTTTTTATGTTTTCATTTTCATTTGTTTCTATGCATATTTGATTTCTTTTATTATTTCTTCTGTGATTTTTTAGTTATTCAGAAGTGTGTTTTTTAGCTTCCATATGTTTGTATTTTTAATAGTTGTTTTTTTTCCTGTAGTTGACATCTAATCTTACTGCATTGTGATCAGAAAAGATGCTTGAGATGATTTCAATTTTTTTTTAATTTACCAAGGCTGTGATCTATCCTGGATAGATCAGGATGTGATCTATCCTGGAGAAGGTTCCATGTGCACTTGAGGAAAAGGTGAAATTCATTGTTTTGTGGGTGATGTCCTATAGATATAAATTAGGTCTAACTGTTCCATTGTATCATTTAAAGTTTGTGTTTCCTTGCTAATTTTCTGTGAATGGTAAAGCCTCCCACTATTATTGTGTTACTGTTTATTTTCCCTTTCATACTTGTTAGCATTTGCCTTATATATTGCAGTGCTCGTATGTTGGTTGCATATATATTTATAATTGTTATATCTTCTTCTTGGATTGATCCTTTGAACATTATGTAGTGTCCTTCATTGTCTCTTTTCACAGCCTTATTTCAAAGTCTATTTTATCAAATATGAATATTGCTACTCCTGCTTTCTTTTGGTCTCCATTTGCATGAAATATCTTTTTCCAGCCCTTCACTTTCAGTCTGTATGTGTCCCTTGTATTGAGGTGGGTCTCTTATAAACAGCATATATAGGGGTCTCATTTTTGTATCCATTTGTCTTTTGGTTGGGGCATTCAACCCATTTACATTTAAGGTAATTATTGATAAGTATAATCCCATTGCCATTTACTTTGTTGTTTGGGGTTCGAGTTTATAAACCTTTTCTGTGTTTCCTATCTATAGAAGATCCTTTAGCATTTGTTGGAGAGCTGGTTTGGTGGTGCTGAATTCTCTCAGCTTTTGCTTATCTGTAAAGCTTTTGATTTCTCCTTCATATTTGAATGAGATCCTTGCTGGGTACAGTAATCTGGGTTGTAGACTTTTCTCTTTCATCACTTTAAGTATGGCCTGCCATTCCCTTCTGGCCTAAAGAGTTTCTATTGAAAGATCAGCTGGTATCCTTAGGGGAATCCCCTTGTGTGTTATTTGTTGTTTTTCCCTTGCCGCTTTTAATACTTGTTCTTTGTGTTTGAGCTTTGTTAATTTGATTAATATGTGTCTTGGGGTGTTTTGCCTTGGGTTTATCCTGTTTGGGGATTTCTGGGTTTCTTGGACTTGGGTGGCTATTTCCTTCCCCATTTTAGGGAAGTTTTCAACTATTATCTCCTCAAGTATTTTCTCATGGCCTTTCTTTTTGTCTTCTTCTGGGACTCCCATGATTTGAATGTTGGGTAGTTTAACATTGTCCCAGAGGTCCCTGAGGTTGTCTTCATTTCTTTTAATTCTTTTTTTTTTTTCTTTTTTCCTCTCTGCTTCATTTATTTCCATGATTCTATCTTCCACCTCACTTATCCTATCTTCTGCCTCCATTATTCTACTGTTAGTTGCCTCCAGAGTGCTTTTGATCTCAGTTATTGCATTATTCATTATTTATTGACTCTTTTTTATTTCTTCTATGTCCTTGTTAAACTTTTCTTGCTACTTCTCAATCCTGTCTCCAGACGATTTATCTGTAACTCCATTTTGTTTCAAGATTTTGGATCATTTTTACTATCATTATTCTGAATTCTTTTTCTGGTAGACTCCCTATCTCCTCTTTTGTTTGGTTTGGTGGGCATTTATCATGTTCCTTTACCTGCTGGGTATTTCTCTGCCTTTTCATCTTGTTTAGATTGGTGTGTTTGGGGTGGCCTTTCTGTATGCTGGAAGTTTGTGGTTCCTCTTATTATGGAGGTTCCTCCCTGTGGATGGGGTTGGACGAATGGCTTGTCCAGTTTTCCTGGTTAGGGAAGCTTGCATCAGTGTTCTGGTGGGTGGAGCTGGATCTCTTCTCTCTGGAGTGCAATGAAGTGTCCAGTAGTGAGTTTTGAGGTGTCTGTGGGTTTGGTGTGACATTTGGCCACCTGTATTTTAATACTCAGTGTTTTGTTCCTCCATTCTTGGAGAATTAGCTTGGTGTGTCTTGCTCTGAAACTTGTTGGCTCTTGGGTGGAGCCTGGCTTCAGTGTAGGTATGGAGGCTTTTGGATGAGCTCTTGTCGTTTAATGTTCCCTGGAGTCAGGAGTTTTCTGGTGTTCTCAAGTTTTGGATTTAAGCCTCCTGCCTCTGGTTTTCAGTCTTAGTCTTACAGTAGCCTCAAGACTTCTCCATCCATACAGCACTGATGATAAAACATGTAGGTTAATGGTGAAAAGATTCTCCACAGTTAGAGACACCCAGAGAGGTTCACAGAGTTACATGGAGAAGAGAAGAGGGAGAAGAGGGATAGAGGTGACCAGGAGGAGAAGAGGGGTAATCAAAAGCGGGGAGAGCAATCTAGCCAGTAATCAATTCCCTATGTGCTCTCCACACTCTGGAACACTCAGAGAGGTTCATGGAGTTACATAGAGAATAGAAGAGGGAGGAAGGAGATAGAGGTGACCAGGAGGAGATGAGGGGGAGTCAAAAGGAGAGAGACAAATCTAGCCAGTAATCAGTTCCCTAAGTGTTCTCCACAGCTCAGATCACCCAAAGAGATTCACAGAGTTGGGTAGAGAAGAGAGGGGGAGGGAGGAGATAGAGGTGACCTGGGGGAGAAAAAGGAGACTCAAAAGGGGAGAAAGCAATCAAGTCAGTAATCACACTCCTAAGTAAAAATGAGTACTAAAGATTGGATTCTTAAAGGTACAAAATTGATAACAAATACCAAAATCAAAGATTAAAAATCGAGTAGAGGTTAGACTTTCAAAAATACAATATTAAAAAACAAAACAAAATTGCAAAAGTTATTAAAAAATATGAAATTTGCTTTAAAAATATGGTCTTTTTTTTTTACAAGGTAATAGTAGGTTTTAAAAATGAAAATTAAAGGAGTAATAAAGAACTTAAAGTTATTTAAAAAGTAAAAAAAGTAAAAAACAATAGTAGTAAAATATATCTAGGAGTTTCTCTGGAGCTGTTGAGGGCAGTGTGGGGTCAAATTCAGTTTCAGATAGTTCCTTGTTCCAGCTTATACTTCTTCTCAAGGTCTACAGGTCCCTTCCAATGTAGCCAGTGCTAACTACAGGATTTTAATCTCTTGCACCTGTCACTTCCAAAGTGGTTACCTCTTTGTTTATTTTGGCTTCCTCTGTTTGCAAGTCTCTTCAGTATCTAACTTCTGCCCTCACACAAGGAGGTGAAGGTGGTCATTTATTTAGGCTCACTTGTTCAATTGTGCTGTGGGGAGGGAGGAACACTGCAAACAGATATCACTGGTGTGTGTGGGGAGTGCTTGCAGTGTCTGGGCCACACTGGGTTTGCCTCCACTCATAGAATGTGTGCTTTCCTGGTCTACACTGCTCAGGCTCCAGGTTGCTCTGCAAGGGAACTGTCTAAAGCAGGCCCTGGGTTGCATGTACTTCCCAGGTCTAAGCCACTCAGGTTCAGGTTCTCAGGTACTCCACAAAGGCACAGACTCAGTTGGGCCTGTGTTTTGTGCCTTTCCCAGGTCCGAGCAGCTCAAGTGATCAGGTGCTTGGTGAGTGCACTCTCCCAGGTGGGTGGTGCATCTTATCACCACCCTGGTCCCAGCCACTCAGTTTCCTGGGTGAGCCGTGAGAGCGCCCTCTCAAGTGTGCCATGTGTCTCCTCTGGAGAGCTGATCTCTGACTGCGACCCTCTGGTGGATGTCAACCATCCAGGATCCCAAGAAGACCTGGTTAGCAACTGAGAGCCTGCGCACAGTTTGGTGAAGGATGCGGTCTCTGGGGCCGAGATTGCCCCTCACCTTGCAGCTCTGGCTGTGGCCCGCCTTTCTTCCCCTGGCTGGGGGTAAGGGGTGGGTGGGCGGTGGGGGTGGGGGTCCACAGCAGGTATTCACTCAATCCTTTGTTCTGTGAGCGGGCCAGGCTGTGCCTTAAAGCTTTTCATGGGAAAGTTCTCTCTCTCTTTTTTTCTCTCTCTGTAGCTATCCCACAGTTTGGGTTGTTATCTCATGTTAGGTCTCTCAGATTGTCCTCAGGGCATTCAGGTCTGGTCCTTACCCTAAGCATGTAGCCCAAGCCTCCCTGTTCAGCTCCCACTTGCTGGTGGCGGGCAAGAGTGCCTGGGCTACTTCTCAACTGGGAGTTGCAGTTAGGCACGTAATCTGAGAGTTGTTTTTTTTTTTTTTCCCCCTCCTGGTTATGTTGCCCTCTGAGATTCACAGACCCACCAGTGAGAGGGTTTCCTGGTGTTTGGAAGCTTCTCCTCCTCCATGATTCCCTCCCCAGGATGGGTCTCCGTTCCTAACTCTTTGGTCTCTCTTTTTATCTTTTATATTTTGTCCTACCTCCTTTTGAAGAGAATGGGCTGAGTTTCTGGGTGCCTGGTGCCCTCCACTAGCATTCAGAAGTTGTTTTGTGGAATTTGCTCAGCGTTCAAATGATCTTTCAATGAATTTGTAGGGGAGAAAGTGGTCTCCTCTTCCTATTGCTCTGCCATCTTAGGACCGCCCCCCCTTCTTAAAATTTTGAAAACAAAAAAGCAAACAAACGTAAAAAAGTCCCATGAGGGATTTGTCACTTTAAGAAAGTAACACACTTACTGGATCCAGAAATGTATTTTCTAAGATATGAGGTAATTATTTTTATCAAGATAAAGTCAGTAACAATAGAATCTTACTAAAAAAAAAAAAAAAAAAAAAAACAAACAGAAAGTTCACTCTTGAATTAAGTATTCTGACATTCACTAAATGCCAGCAGTAGGGATGAAATTTTAAAGGAATCATTAAGGAAACCTTTCTACTCAGTCTAAGTATAGCCAATTAGTACAGATAATAATCGATTTATTGTCTGGTATTTAGTGAAGACTTTAGAAAAGGTATCAACACATAGGTATTTCTTTGGAAATATATTCAGATGAAATTCAAGCTTTGAAATCCTACTGTAAACTCTACAATCTGATAGGTTTAATCAGACTTTTAGTTGTCAGAGAATAACTATACATTCTATTCAAGGCTTGCCAGTTTTCCAAAAATAAAATGAAAAAACATGGTACTGAATATAATTCAGTGTTTTCGCTCATGGTTCAGAAGAAAACTCATAATTATGCTGAACTTTCATGTCAGTCACATGAGTCAGTCACATAATCATCTTGAACCAGAGAATCTGTTAAAGAGAGGACTCTGTTGATGAATAATACCAATTGGTATTTAAAGACTCATTACACCAGGTAATAATGTTACAGGGAAAAAGCATTAACTTACTTAATTTCAAACCATATTAAATTGAAAAAATGTAGATGTGATTTTATTAGTATAATAAATTAAATTTTATCTGTAAAATGAATTAATTAAAAGTGAACAACAGAAACCATGATATAAAATTATAGTTACTTGCTAAATCATGAGGTAACTCTGTGTTTAACTACGGAAATATCAGACTGCATTCTAAGGAGGCTACACAATTTACCTTCCGCCATCAGTGTATGAAGATTCCAGTTTTTAGACACCTCACTAGAACTTGTTCTTATCTGTCTTTTTGATTATAGCCTTACTAATGGGTGTGAAACTGTATCTTATTGTAATTTTGATTTTCATTTCCCTAGTGACTTAAAGACGTGCAGTATCTTTTCATGTGCTTATTGATCATTTGTATATCTTCTTGGAATAAATGTCTATTCAGATCTGTTCCTCATTTTTAAATAGAATTTTTTTTCTTTTGATTATTGAGTTTTAGAAATTCTTTACCTATTCTAGAACAAGTCCCTTATCAGATATGTGATCTACAAAATTTTTCTCCCAATCATTTCACTGTCTAATAATGAACGTTTTATTTTGGTTCAATTCAGTTCAATTACTCAGTCATGTCCAACTCTTTGTGACCCCATGAACTGCAGCATGCCAGGCTTCCCTGTCCATCACCAACTCCTGGAGCTTACTCAAACTCATGTCCATTGAGTCAGTGATGCCATCGAGCCATATCATCCTCTGTTGTACCCTTCTCCTCCCACCTTCAATCTTTCCCAGCATCATGGTCTTTTCAAATGAGTCACTTCTTTGCATCAGGTAGCCAAAGTATTGGAGCTTCAGCTTCAGCATCAGTCTTTCCAATGAACATTCAGGACTGATTTCCTTTAGGATGGACTGTTTGGATCTCCTTGCTATTCAAGGGACTCTCAAGAGTCTTCTCCAACAACACAGTTCAAAAGCATCAATTATTCGGCACTCAATTTTCTTTACAGTCCAGTTCTCACATCCACACATGACTACTGGAAAAACCATAGCTTTGACAAGACAGATCTTTGTTGGCAAAGTAATGTCTCTGCTTTTTAATATGCTGTCTAGATCAGTCATAACTTTTCTTTCAAGGAGCAAGCATCTTTTAACTTCATGGTTGCAGTCACCATATGCAGTGATTTTGGAGCCCCCAAAAGTAAAGTCTCTCACTGTTTCCATTGTTTCCCCATCTATTTGCCATGAAGTGATGGGACAAGATGTTGAGTTTTAAGCCAACTTTTTCACTTTCCTATTTTACTTTCATCAAAAGCCTTTTTAGTTCTTCTTCACTGGGGCTTCCCTGATAGCTCAGTTGGTAAAGAATCTTTCTGCCATGTGGGAGACCTGGGTTCAATCCCTGGGTTGGGAAGATCCCCTGGAGAAGGGAAAGGCTACCCATTCCAGTATCCTGGCCTGGAGAATTCCATGGACTATGGGATCACAAAGAGTCAGATATGACTGAACGACTTTCACTTTCACTTATTTTGGTTATGTTACTTCTTAATTTAAGCATTTCCATTTGGTCTTTTTTAAAATAATTTCTATATCCTTATTGATACACTCTCTTTGATGAGACATTGTCATTACAGCTTCCATTACTTCTATGATCATGATTTCCTTTAGGTCTTTGAATGTTTTTTAATGACTGATACTTAATGTCTTCATCATTGTCTTGATGTTTTCTTTCTTGAGGCATTAATTTTCTTATTTACTTTTTGGGGGTATATATGAAATAAAATTATGGAATAACAGGATAAGACATATTAAATGACCATTAGATCATTTAGTCACTTAAACCCCATAATTTAGAGTCATTGCTGCTGCTGCTGCTAAGTCACTTCAGTCGTGTCCGACTCTGTGCAACCCCATAGACGGCAGCCTACAAGGCTCCTCCATCCATGGGATTTTCCAGGCAAGAGTACTGGAGTGGGTTGCCATTGCCTTCTCCTTAGAGTCATTAGGCCCCATAATTTGTGATGTTTTTTGAGGGAAAAAACTCTAGACCTATTTTGTGACAGTTCTAGCAAGGGTTAGAAAAATACCTTTAGAATTTTGCCCAGCTTCCCTGTCAGCTCAAACGGTGAAGAGTCTGCCTGCAGTGCAGATCAGATCAGATCAGATTAGTCGCTCAGTCATGTCCAACTCTTTGCGACCCCATGAATTGCAGCACGCCATGCCTCCCTGTCCAGCACCAACACCTGGAGTTCACTGAGACTCACGTCCATCGAGTCAGTGATGCCATTCAGCCATCTCATCCTCTGTTGTCCCCTTCTCCTCCTGCCCCCAATCCCTCCCAGCATCAGAGTCTTTTCCAATGAGTCAACTCTTTGCATGAGGTGGCCAAAGTACTGAGTTTCAGCTTTAGCATCATTCCTTCCAAAGAAATCCCAGGGCTGATCTCCTTCAGAATGGACTGGTTGGATCTCCTTGCAGTCCAAGAGACTCTCAAAAGTCGTCTCCAACACCACAGTTCAAAAGCATCCATTCTTCAGCCCTCAGCCTTCTTCACAGTCCAACTCTAACATCCATACATAACCACAGGAAAAACCATAGCCTTGACTAGACGAACCTTTGTTGGCAAAGTAATGTCTCTGCTTTTGAATATGCTATCTAGGTTGGTCATAACTTTCCTTCCAAGGAGTAAGCGTCTTTTAATTTCATGGCTGCAGTCACCATCTGTAGTGATTTTGGAGCCCAGAAAAATAAAATGTGACATTGTTTCCACTGTTTCCCCATCTATTTGCCATGAAGTGGTGGGACCGGATGCCATGATCTTCATTTTCTGAATGTTGAGCTTTAAGCCAACTTTTTCACTCTCCACTTTCACTTTCATCAAGAGGCTTTTGAGTTCCTCTTCACTTTCTGCCATAAGGGTGGTGTCATCTGCATATCTCAGGTTATTGATATTTCTCTCAGCAATCTTGATTCCAGCTTGTGCTTCTTCCAGCCCAGCATTTCTCATGATGTACTCTGCATATAAGTTAAATAAACAGGGTGACAACATACAGCCTTGACAAACTCCTTTTCCTATTTGGAACCAGTCTGTTGTTCCATGTCCTGTTCTAACTGTTACTTCCTGACCTGCACATAGGTTTCTCAAGAGGCAGATCAGGTGGGCTGGTATTCCCATCTCTTGAAGAATTTTCCACAGTTTATTGTGATCCACACAGTCAAAGGCTTTGGCATAGTCAATACAGCAGAAATAGATGTTTTTCTGGAACTCTCAGGAGACCTGGATTTGATGCCTGAGTCGGGAAGATCCCCTGGAGAAGGAAATGGCAACCCACTTCAGTATTCTAGCCTGGAAAATGCCATGGACAGAGGAGCCTGGTGGGCTATAGTCCATGGGGTCGCAAAGAGTCGGACACTACTGAGCAACTAACACACTTTAGAATTTTATTTATTGTATTACTATAAATGTGCTATTTCTGACATGCATCAAAGAAAAAATAATCAAATTTTCTTGATCAGCTGATCTAATTCCAGGTTTAAATTCCTGTGGATTTTCATTTTATGTTGCTGCTGCTGTTGCTGCTGCTGCTAAATCACTTTAGTCACGTCCAACTATGTGCGACCCCATAGACGGCAGCCCATCAGGCTCCCCCTTCCCTGGGATTCTCCAGGCAAGAACACTGGAGTGGGTTGCCATTTCCTTCTCCAATGTATGAAAGTGGAAAGTGAAAGTGAAGTCACTCAGTCGTGTCCGACTCTTAGTGAACCCATGGACTGCAGCCCACCAGGCTCCTCCATCCATGGGATTTTCCAGGCAGGAGTACTGGAGTAGGGTGCCATTGCCTTCTCTGTTCATTTTATGCTAGGTGATGCCAAAGTCAGTGAAAAGTACCACTGAATATATAGTCAAAACAATCAAAATTATCTTGAAAATATTTTAAATGTTAACCTCTGACTTTCCCCTCCACAATCTATATGGCTTTGTCATTCTGCACTACCAATTTTTTTAAGTAGTCTCAGATGAAGTTGAATTTGCCTGGGGGCTACATAATATGAAAAATGAGTTTGAATTTATTTTTAAGATGCTTGTACAGGTTGAATATTTATAGGCTGGGTGCACATAAAAAGTAGCAAGATGACTTTAGGTGGCCTGTGGGTGATTTTTTAGTTTATAGTTAATTACCTATTTAACATAGTAGAAAAAAAGAAACCACACATAAAACTGCTATGTAATTGACAATATTGCTTAAGCTAAACATGAACTTAATTAGACAGTAGGACAACTAGTCCATGGGAAGGGAAAACCCTATGAAGATGTTGTAAGACTCATTAAAGTTTAGAAGACATAGACATGATGAATATATAATTCAGATATGAGTTATTAAATAGTAAAATCAATGATAAAATTAAAAAATGCTATTGAATTTCAAGTGAAAATTAGACCTCTGGAAGGCAACATTTTAGCTACTATGTCATTGCTGCTGCTAAGTCGCTTCAGTCGTGTCCGACTCTGTGCGACCCCATAAACAGAAGCCCACCAGATTCCCCTGTCCCTGGGATTTTCCAGGCAAGAACACTAGAGTGGGTTGCCATTTCCTTCTCCAATGCATGAAAGTGAAAAGTGTTAGTGAAGTCGCTCAGTCGTGTCAGACTCCTAGTGACCCCATGGACTGCAGCCTACCAGGCTCCTCCATCCATGGGATTTTCCAGGCAAGAGTACTGGAGTGGGGTGCCATTGCCTTCTCCTATGTCATTAGCATTTAATTATTTTCTTAAGGACTTTAGACTAAATAAGTTTTAAGATTTCTTTTAATCTTGACATTTTATGTTTTTGAAAATTAGCTGCTTTCTCCCAAGCTTGTTCTCTTAGTATTTATTGAGAACCAACTTCATATCAGATGTTTTATTCAAAACACTCAGAATCTAAAAGACTTAGTTCTTTCCAATAAGAAGCTCTTTATCTTTGTGGCAGTCAAGAACATACCATTCCAGTGTACTCTGCTTGGGATAAAGGATGTGTAGAGCATTGCAGGTTACCCAAGACAAGGAAGCTGAGCCCCACATCTAACTTGTGAGAGAGCAGGGAAGGAGTCACGGAGAGTTGATCAAGTGTCAGGTTAACACAGACAGGGTGTATGGTGCGAAGGAAGATTGTTTTAGTGACTGTAGAGCTGCTGAAGACCAAGGGTGAAGCAGGAACTTTCATTCAATTAATTTTATTTTTATTCTGATAAAATATGTAACATTAAACTTACCATTTTCAACATTTTAATTCTAAAATTCAGTGGCATTAAATGTGTGATATGCATCCATCATCACTGTCCAGCTCCAGAACGTATTTAGCATCTCAAACTGAAACTTTATATCCATTAAACAATGGTTCTCAATAGTCCCTCCCCATAGTCAGTGATAACTACTATTCTACTTTCTATATCCATGAATTTGCCTGTTCCAGGTACCTCAAATAAGTGGAATCAAACATTTGTATGTCTTACATTTCACTTAGCATAATGTTTTCAGAATTTCATTTCTTTGAAAATCTCAGTAACATTCCATTATATATATATATATATATTATACTACATTTTGTTTATCCATTCATCTATTGATGGACATTTGAATTGTTTCCACAATTTTGCTATCATGTAAATCACACAACTGGGGAAATTGATCTACAAATATCTGTTCAGTATCTTCTTTGAGTTCTTTGGGGTACATATCTAAAAGTAGACTTGCTGGATTATATGGTAATTCTGTTCAACTTTTTGAAGAATCACCAAAGGTTTTCCACAGGAGCTGCCCTGTTTTACATTCCTACCAGCAATGCACAAGTAGGATTTTATTCCCACATCCTCACCAACACTTGTTACTTTCCATTTTTTAAACTAATAACTGACCTAGTGGGTATGAAGTGGTGTCTCATTGTTTTGATTTGCATTTCCCTAATGAAGGACATGAAGTTTCGGACACTATTTTTTGAGGAACCTGCAGACATTGATTGTTGCAGCCATTGCTTTCCTGTGATTCAGGGGTAGAAGTATATTTGTATTTAAAAAAATCACCTTGGATAGAATGTGAATGCTGGGTTTATGGAGATGACTGGGGCAGGAAGGGCAAGAGAAAGACCAATTCAACAGTCCAGGAGAGAGAGAGAAGATGTGAGACCCAATCCATAAAAAGTGTGGAAGCAACATGAACAGAACTTGAGAGACTAGACATGATGAAGTTTGAAGAAAAATGAGAAGTCAAGACATTGCCCTGGACCATGAGATTCTACCCCCAAGTTGCTGTAATTCCCACGAGTAGAATGAGTCATGCCCTTAGATTAAAGAAGTCTGTTGTAAGGTGAATGTGTTACCTAGAAAAGCCAACACATTAAGCTGCCATTGCCTGTTAACATCACACTATATAACAAACTGGTTACTTTTCCATCACCAAGTGACATCTTGAGGGACACAGGACAGATGTACTTTCGAGGACTACTTCATTTCCAATATGGAAGGTGGACATGATTTAGTCTTACTTTCTGTGTGATAACCAAACCCCTACTTTAAAACCCTAATCTGGTTCTCCAGGTTCTTGTTCTATGATAAGGAATGCCAAACGTGCAAAACACCTGTGTATTTGGAGAGTCCAGTGATGAGTCTTCACCCTAAACTTCAGACCATTTTTTTCTCCCTAGAAATGCTGGAGAAGGAAATGGCAACCCACTCCAGTATTCTTGCCTGGAGAATCCCATGGAGAGAGGAGCCTGACGGGCTACAGTCCACGGGGTCGCAAAGAGTCGGACACGACTGAGCAACTTCACACACACAGAAATGCTGAGATTAAGTTATATTCAACAAACAATTACTTAATACCTACTCTATGCCGAGCATAATACCAAGAGCTTAGCACATCAAGAGCCATGAGGCCTCTTGATCTCTGCCCTCTATCAGCTCATGTTCTGTTGAGATGTTGGAGTTTTGTGTAGCATCAATATGTGAGATCCTTGTTCAGTTATGCCACAGCTGGCTCACTTACAAATTAGCTTAGAAAATTCTTATCATGCTTCTGTTTGATTCTTCTTTCTTTCTTTATGAAAGACTCCAAATATCAAAAATATTTTGAGACCAGTTTGGGCTTCTTTCACGATGAACCAGTTAGGAGATAATTTATCCAGCTTGCTTCGATTATACCACAGAAGCTACGTGATGAAATTAGATTCTAAAATGAACAAACAAAAACATTACGTACATCCAAAAAGACATCTGTTGAATCTGGGGATACTAAGAAAGTAAGGAACTTTTTCTAAAGGCACTTTGGAAATAGGATTTTAATGGGCTTGGTTATGCTTCATTAAGGCCAAAGTTGGGAGTGTCATCTTTACAGCCAGTAAAAGAGCCATGTATCATCTATACAGCCAATATAAAAGAGCCTTAATATTTGTTGGCTTAAAGTTAAAAAGAGCTTTTTGTTATAAATGTGTTGTTCTATCTGGGAAATAGAAGCATTCAGTAGGCACATATGTGCCCAGAGATCTGGTTACCATGAATATTTTCTATAAATCTAAATTATAAATAATCATTTATAGTGCAGAAACAGGTGCAATGTAAGTATGCAAAGCTGTTATGATGATTGGTGCTATTTTTCCAAAGCTGACTGTAAATAATACCATGAACAAGAAGATGGAAAAGTACTGAGGGAAATAATAGCTTTGTTCAAGAATCCCAGGCCCTTAAAAGATCAGAATGATGACAAGTTGAAGATGGCTAACCTTACGATTCAATGATCAGAAGACATTTCAGAAACGAGGATTGTATGAAATCTTGAGTCAGTCAGAGTGCATACAGATCCCCTGCAATGCACCGGGGAAGTGAATACGGTAGAAGGAGCACTTCCAAAGTTAATGAGGAAAAACCATGATGCTGGGTTAGTGTGCTATTTCACCAGAGGGTAAAGATGCCTATTATTTCCAGTTGTTTATCTAATATGACTGCATTTTATTTCCTCTCTCTTGCTGCTTTAATTATAATCAAAATTATTATTCATCTTTTGCCCAATTATTTCCCTATTATGCATAAGTTCTGCTACAATATCTGGAGATATTGAGTAGAATAATGAGATATATGCCCAGATTGTTTTTCCTGAAAGATGAATTGTGGGACAGGCTGGTTCAGCCCAAAGTAACTCTAAAACTGTTTGGTTTCATCAGACTTTGACCTGATAGCATCAAATTACCTAACATCAACTGAAATTGATCTTATGGCAAATAAAAATCAAAGTGTACAAAGAAAATCTTAAAAAACTAAAAGGAAAAAAATCATAGTTTTCATTTTCAAATGTATCTTGTCTTACAAAATTTTTATCTATTCTACATACTTAATATAAGATCTTCCCTGGTGGCCCAGTGGTAAAGAATCTGCCTGCCAATGCAGGAGATGTGAGTTTGATCCCTGAGTCAGGAAGATAACCTGGAGAAGGAAACAGCTACCCACTCCAGTAGTCTTTCTTATGAAATCCCATAGACAGAGGAACCTGGTGGACTATAGTCCTTGGGGTGGCAAAGAGTCAGATATGACTTAGTGACTAAACAACAACACCTTCACACAATATACTATGCCATTTTTGCTAAAAACCAGTTGGAAAATACCCATACTCTAATTCGTCTAAAAATAAGTTTTGCAAACCTAGTAGTAAAGGTATTCTTATTAGTCGATGGTTTGTCCCAGTTTTGTTCTCGAAGCAGAATTCCCTGGTGTGATCATTTAACTTGATTGCAGAACTTGTCTCCAAATACAATTTTGCTATTTCCAAAAATCAAATCCATAGCATGAAGATCAGAGGTTTTCCTGGCAAAGGATATTCAAAGAATATGCCACAAATTCTGTAAGCATTTGCATGGGGAATTTAAAAAGGTGTTCAAGCCTCAGTTACACCATTAAAGTAAACACATGTCTCCCCAAGCTATCTCTAGAGATGGTACAATGTTTGATTTAGATGTATAATTCTGTTTGCAGATTTTTTTCAGCTTTATTGAGGTATAATTGGTGTGGAAAAAGCTACACATAATTAACCCATACAATTTGATGAATTATTCAGACCTTTGTGTACAGAAAAAAATCATAGTTTTCATTTTCAAATGTATCTTGTCTTACAAAATTTTCATCTATTCTACATACTTAATATAAGATCTTCCCTGGTGGCCCAGTGGTAAAGAATCTGTACATTAGCACCATCACAATCAAGGTAATAAATATATCCATCACCTCCAAAACTTTCCTTGTACCCTTTTGTTGTTGTTTTAATTTTAAAATCAAACACAAGACTTTATAGTCATATCTAGTATTCTTTCTTTGTGTGTGTTAGTTGCTCAGTCATGTCTGACTCTGTGACCCCATAGCCTGTAGAGGAGAAAAAAAGTGTGAATGTTATTTCTGCAGAAGGAATTAGAGAAAATGCCTGGTGCTTTTCCTTGCTGCTGTTGATGGTGATATCTATGTCTCCTATTGCTTCTCTAGTATCTTCAAGACCCTCCATACTTAATTAGTGACAGAGACATGTCCAAGAAACAGTAGGTATGTGACTATAATTACTTTCACAGAGAACTTCTGTGGTCTGTATAATCTTGTTACTTCCCAGGGAGGCAGGGATAATCCCTGAAATTCCATCTGTCTTAGAACGTCAAAGGTCCTTGTCATACCTGAAAGACAACCTAAGTATTTAGTAATCCTGGGAAGGAGTGAGTTGAGGTAAATTGCTTTCTAAACAGACCGTGAGTCAGAATCTCCTGTGGAGATATCCTATCCTCAGTCTAGATGAATCTTTATAATGGAGGGTGGGTCTTAGATGTTGGTGTTATTTGAAAATTCCCATATGTGAGACTAATACATCCAGTCTTCAGATTGGTGTTTGTATCCATCTAAGGCTAGTGTGATGAGACCTAGGGGAGGGTCCCTGTATCACTGTTCCCTAATACATGACCAGGCACAAGTTACTTAACCTCTCTGAACCTCAAGGTCCTCATTTATAAAATTGAAGTGTATATTGCTACCCAATAATGTTGTTAGGGTTTAACAAATTACACATGACCTATATCTGGTACACAATAGGTTCTCAGAAGAATTCCTATTTCCTCTTCTTTCAGCACTACTCTTCTCCTCAGTCAGTAGGTATTATAAACTTAATGTTGACTGAATGTAATACTAAGATTCATATCAAAGCCCTAACCTCAATGTGATGGTATTTGGAGATGGGGTCTTTGGGATTAGGTTAGATTATGAGGGCAGGGCCCTCATAATGAGTTTAGTGGCTTTATAAGATGATGAAGATTTTGTCTCTCTGTGTGTGTATGGTGTGTGCACATACCAAGGAAAGGCCATGTGAGAGCTTACTAAGAAGTCAACCATCTGCTAGCTAGAAAGAGAGCTCTCATCAGGAACAAAATCAGCCAGCACCTTGATTTGGGACTACTCTAAACAGACTAAACAGTCAACTCTAAAAAATACATCTCTGCTGTTTAAGCCACTCGGTTTATGGTATTTTATTATAGCAGCCCAAGCAGACTAAGATGTTGGTAAACAAGACTTTTAAAATTGCGTAGACACAGTTAGGACAACTGAGTGGGAAGGGGGAGGTGGGCAGAACTTTTTTTCCTATAAATAGACCCTTTTCAGAGCATGTGTCTGAAGAAGTTCAGAGCAGGCAGCCTGCCTCAGCCATAGAGAGGAAGCTGAGCCAATGTTTTCCAGCTGCCTTTGGCAGGATATGACTAACATGCCCTAGGAACTTGGAAATAGAGGAAAAACAATGTCTTCTGAGAATAAAGATAAATTAAAATGCATTGCAATAGATAATGTGGGGAGAAAAACAAGAGATGGTAATTAAATGCATTACAGAGGAATTTAGGAACAATGGAAGATTCCATCAAGGAAATGTGGGTTAATTTCTATGAAAGAGTCTGGAAATGATTATATTCTCTACCTAGAAACCTAATCACACATGCGTGCTCTTTCTAGATTTAAATTGTGTTGCCAGGAGGAGATGATCAACTCTTGACACAGAAAAGGAAAGCAAGTCTCCAGGGCCAGAAAGTCTCCAGGGCTTTTCATTCATAGTGGAGTCTCCTAATTCAGAATTTATTGAAACTAGCCTTCATGGCCATCCAAACTTATCCTGAAATTTCATTTATTATCTAACTCAGATTCGGCTGCTTGCCACTCAAAAGCCCATGATCTAGAGGCAAGTATTAGCATTATAGAAAGGAAAGATGCTTTAATCAGAAAAGCCGACAATATGGAGAGAAGACAGACTCATGTCCCAAAACCAACTCTGAAGATTTTGTTCAGCCATGATTTTTTTTAAATGGAAAGGGGGAAGTAATTGCAGTTAATCATTGAGCTAGGGGATTGGACTGTAGCCATCTCCCTCTGTGTGCAGGCTTGTTGGTGCCTCGTGATCTTGTTGGATGCTATCTGTTCACACAGTTTGTTTGCAAGGTTACTGAAGCGTAAGCTAGGGTAGAGATCTGGTCATGTGCTAATTATTTATTCTTCATTTCTACTTCTTTGATCTTGCAAATAACCAACCAGCTGGAAAGGTAATTGTGTGATCAAAAGTTCTGAAAGGTGTGCTTGAAGCAGAAACAAGTAGAGCATGAGGGTACCTGGTCTAAGTTTAGTTAAAATATAGCTTTATTAAGTGACATCCTTTATGTAAAGAAGACTTTCCTGCCAAAACTGCTTACACATTCATTCACTATTCATTTACTTGTTGAACAAATATTTATTGAGTATCAGCCTTGTACCATTCACTGAGCCAGGTGCAGGTACATATGTCATGGAGCCCACCATTTATGTTCCTGATGTGTGAAATAGGATGAGTGTGTTGGCCCTTTCCAAAGAGTTTCACACCTTTAATCAGATTTTCAAATGATTAAGAACCACAGATCAATGAGCAAATTAGCTCACTCTAGTTGATTATTATGATCCAAGAAACATCTGCTTCTCTATTCGTTGTGAATGTTTTTCCTAGTACACTAGTCCAACAGTGTTCAAAATGTACAAAACAGACAGCAGAAATCCTGAGATCCCACACTATGGAGGAGAATGAAAGAGATTTATAAGCCTGAGAACAAAGGTTCTTGACACTATATTACTTAAATGTTCCTCCTAAAGAAACTGATTAGCACCTTACAATTTCTTAAAAAGAAAATGCCCAGAGCTACAAGAAGAACTTGCCTTAATTCTGACCCATAAGAATGACTAATTTCATAAATAAGAGCTTTACTTTTAATGAAATAATTTTGTAGCATAGCAGCCTTATGACAAGCAGAATAGACAACCAAGTTTTAGCCATAAACACTGATAAGACTTAATGGTATGGACTCCCAAAACTGTTTATCATACTTTCCTAATGAGAAACCAACTGGAAGACAAAAAGAGGATGAGATGGAGGTAGAGTATGATAGCAAATGTTAGAAAGTGAATATAATTCTAAGATTTTTTTTTAAACAACAAAAACCAGGGATAATTGGATGTGAATTTTATAAGCTAGAGCAATCAAGTTTTTTTCTGTATTCCCATCCTGCCTGCAGGC
The DNA here is from genome assembly GCF_000754665.1 of Bison bison bison. Lineage (NCBI taxonomy): Eukaryota > Metazoa > Chordata > Mammalia > Artiodactyla > Bovidae > Bison > Bison bison. The sequence goes on along the minus strand of NW_011495025.1, from coordinate 10,158,505 downwards.
CTCAGTTCTGAGCAGCATTGCTTGGTAGAAACATTTTGGCAGCTACCATATATTGTAGGCTTAAATGGGTTTTTAATCATCCCAGATGGGGCGAGGGGCATTTTATTTGAAACTAGGAGCAGGGTATAAAATGGGAGACTCATTAGGAACAAAAACAGATGAGTTCCAATTAAAGTAAGTGTTCTCTGGAAAACCCCTGGTGTCTTGGAGGGTAACTTTGCTTAACTAAGGTTTATAGAACAAACAAGCCTGCTTCAGGTGTCATTATGGAAAAGCAAGTCAAGGCATGATTCACAATCACTTTCTCAGTCAGATTACTTCTCATTTACTGAGGCTTGGGAGAGTCAGGGTCTCCCTTTGGCATCATTGTTTCCTTCTGAGATAATTACCGAGGAGTGTTAGGGGGCACCATTAAGTTCACATCTCTCCATTACATTTCAGAGCCTGGTTGCATAATGATTACACTTCTTTCACTTGCTGAATTTTCAAAATGACTTTCCTTAAACCCTGGAACACTATAAGTCCTCAAATCAATCCTTGCCGGTTCCTTCTTTTGTGGGTGACTTTTTTCTGTATAGATTCTGTAACACACTAGACGCCCAGTGTCTTTAGGAAAACTCAGTTTCTCTGCTGATCTTTCAGAGTCTCAACACCAATTACCCATTAGTTTTACCTGGGGAGCCTAGAAAACCACCAAAGTCTAAACTCCACTTCCAGATCTTCTGATTTTAATTGTTCAGGGATTAAAAATTATTTTAATTTATATTTACTATAAATTTAACTAGTGATTCTTATGGGCATCCAGGGCTGAGAACTACTGACTTTAACAGTATCTTTCATCTCAGTCATTAAGAGAGCTTGGAAAGCCAGTCACTGCCAGGAAATTCACTTAGAGCATTTTTAGTGACATTATCCTTAAAAACTGAGAGAAGAACTTGTTGCAAGACCTTGTCAAGCTAAATAATTTCCAGGTGCTGCATTTTGTTGACCTATCCCCTGCCACTCTCCCTTTTGAAGCCCAAGTTAGCTCATCTGACTATGTACAGAATACCCCATGTTCCTCATGCACCCTCATACATGCTCAGTTGCTCAGTTGTGTCTGACTCTGCAACCCCATGGACTATAACCCACCAGGCTCCTCTATCCATGGGATTTCCCAGGCAATAATACTGGAGTGGGTTGCCATTTCCTTCTCCAGGGACTCTTCCTGACCTAGGACCTGAACCTGTGTCTCCTGCATTGGTAGGCAGATTTTTCACCACTGAGCCACCTGGGAAGCCTCATGTTCCTTCATACCTCACTGCTGTTTCACATGCTGTTCTTTCTAGGCACATCCACTCCCTGTCCTGCATCTCAGGAAAAATCCTACTTTTCCTTCAGGACCCAGATGAACCCACATCTCCTTCCCTGGCACCCTTAACTCTAACCACAACTTCCACTCTTCCATTCCTTTGTAGAATCTTGAACACATCTCCATCACAGCTCTTGATATCTAACACCATCATTTATCATGTGACAGAATTAGATCATGGGCTCTTGAAGGGAGACAGATCAGATCAGATCAGATCAGTCACTCAGTCGTGTCCGACTCTTTGCAACCCCATGAATCGCAGCACGCCAGGCCTCCCTGTCCATCACCAACTCCCAGAGTTCACGCAGACTCACGTCCATCGAGTCAGCGATGCCATCCAGTCATCTCATCCTCTGTCATCCCCTTCTCCTCTTGCCCCCAATCCCTCCCAGCATCAGAGTCTTTTCCAATGAGACAACTCTTCACATGAGGTGGCCAAAGTACTGGAGTTTCAGCTTTAACATCATTCCTTCCAAAGAAATCCCAGGGCTGATCTCCTTCAGAATGGACTGGTTGGATCTCCTTGCAGTCCAAGGTACTCTCAAGAGTCGTCTCCAACAGCACAGTTCAAAAGCATCAATTCTTCAGTGCTCAGCCTTCTTCACAGTCCAACTCTCACATCCATACATGACCACAGGAAAAACCATAGCCTTAACTAGACAGACCTTTGTTGGCAAAGTAATATCTCTGCTTTTGAATATGCTATCTAGGTTGGTCATAACTTTCCTTCCAAGGAGTAAGCGTCTTTTAATTTCATGGCTGCAGTCACCATCTGTAGTGATTTTGGAGCCCAGAAAAATAAAGTCTGACACTGTTTCCACTGTTTCCCCATCTATTTCCCATGAAGTGGTGGGACCGGATGCCATGATCTTCATTTTCTGAATGTTGAGCTTTAAGCCAACTTTTTCACTCTCCACTTTCACTTTCATCAAGAGGTTTTTAGTTGCTCTTCACTTTCTGCCATAAGGGTGGTGTCATCTGCATATCTGAGGTTATTGATATTTCTCCCGGCGGTCTTGATTCCAGCTTGTGTTTCTTCCTGTCCAGCGTTTCTCATGATGTACTCTGCATATAAGTTAAATAAACAGGGTGACAATATACAGCCTTGACGTACTCCTTTTCCTATTTGGAACAGTCTGTTGTTACATGTCCAGTTCTAACTGTTGCTTCCTGACCTGCATACAAATTTCTCAAGAGGCAGATCAGGTGTTCTGGTATTCCCATCTCTTTCAGAATTGTCCACAGTTTATTGTGATCCACACAGTCAAAGGCTTTGGCATAGTCAATAAAGCAGAAATAGATGTTTTTCTGGAACTCTCTTGCTTTTTCCATGATCCAGCAGATGTTGGCAATTTGAAGGGAGACACTTAGGGTTAATAATAGTAGGTGTCTGATTTGAAAATTGGTCAAGAGCAAGTTTCTTCAACTCTCAGGGCCTTTGCAGTTGCTCTTTCTTCACACATTATGTGTTGTTGCCACTCAAGGGTAGGAAGAAATTCAAATGTTACCTTCTAGAAGAAACATGCAAGAAGCAACTCCCCAGTCTGTCTCTACCACCTTGCTGTATTTCATCTGCTTTATGACATTTATAGCATCTAAATTTCCTTAATCTACTTGATTAGTGTCCATTTCCCTCTTTTGGAATGCAAGCTTCTTGAAAGCAGATACCTGTCTATTTTAACTACTGTTATATGCTAGCACTTAGAATACTGTCTCCATCAGCATGGTGGATAGTGAATAAACATGTGTTCTTGACCAGCTTTCAAGTAAGATAGACCTGGGTTTAAGTCCCTTTAATAAATTGTATTAAACAAATTTAAATACAGATTCATCCCAGTTTGTATCCATGGCCAAGATACATAATCTCTCTATGCCTCAATCTCCTCCATTCTAAAGCTTTTATTGCTCTCCTATAACCACCTTTAAGGGAAAAAAATAAATATTTTCAATGAGCAGATTAACCAAAAGTTACATGCAAATTTCAGAAATTAAAATGTCAGGGGAAATTGTATATTCTAGAATCACACTAATTCACTAACTGTTCACAATAATCGGACAGAACTTCCCTGGAAGGGTGATACCTGGCAAGGATCTGGTCTTTCACTGTATATCCAAAGTCATTCTATATTCAAACCATGCAAGGAAGCTGGAGACCAGCTGCCTCAAATTTGATTGCTATATTTGCAAACAAATTTCTGCCAAACCATATTCATCATGAAATTCTTCGAACTTTTTCCACTGTCAGCACAATTTGGAAATCCATTTGGTCTGAGCTTCCAGGCAAGTTAAATATTGAAAAAAAAGGTTTATACATATATAATAGAAATGTATGGATTTACTTATACATACAAACATATACACACTATGTTTCAAGGAAGTTTATGTAATAAATAAATATTAACTATAAATTCTCTTAACCATCTGTTAAGTCAGAGTTTAAACAAAGCCTTCTACAATTAGGCCCTTTGATATTTTTTTAAAAAACATTTTAATAAGTGAAGGAAAAATGGGAAAGCCCAATAATCACTGTTAGTCTTATCTGTCATACCTGTATTGCCAGGGTATATTCTCCTGGTTATTAGAGAGATATGCAATGTGCTTGTGAAATCAGAGTAATTGTGCCTCTGGATGTTAGTGAGACACTCCATGTCACCATATGAGTGTCAGAAAAAAAAATTTTAAGCCTTTCCAGACATCCAATCTTCAGTGACTATTATCATCTTGAAATCCCTGGTGTTCTACAAGGAGACTCCAGCTGTAGTATGGAATTAACTCCCATAAAAGTAGCATTTGATATGAAAAGGTCTATACTTTAGTTATTCATATGAGTTAAAATTTCTCTAAGCCATTTCCAGATAACATTTGTTGATTCCTCCACTTTCAGAGATACCCCATCAACTGTTCTCTCTCGACTTTACCTTCCTTTACTTTGCTGGCCCTTCAATATGTTTATAAGTTATGGCTAATGTCATTCCATTCCACATTCTCCCTTTCCTTTAATATTTTTTTAAACCCTTAAAACAGAAACACTCCTTTTCTTAATTCCATATCCAACATCCCCATTCGATTGAGTTTCCATCCATATTGCTCTTCTGGACGAATGACCTATGTTGAGAAAAGATGAAATTGTTTTTACTTTAATGGAAGTGTGAAAGTGTTAATCACTCAGTTGTGTCCAACTCTTTGGGATCCCATTGACTATAGCCCACCAGGCTCATCTGTTCAAGGAATTCTCCAAGCAAGAATACTGGAGTGGGTTGCTATTTCCTGCTCCAAGAGATCTTCCTGACCCAAGGATCAAACCCTTGTCTCCTGCTCTGCAGGCAGCTTCTATGCATTTAATTATCGCTCACTAAGTGTGAAAACTTTTTTTTTCTTTTTTTTTTACAAGGCCTTCCCTTTCTCCTTCCAACTTTTCTATTCCCTCTACATAGCAATTGTTGAGGCTTCTCTTCTGGAATATGCTCCAGGATACTGACCTTGACCATGCTACCCCCTTGCTTTAAGCAGAATCATTCATTACAATGTTTTGCAGCATATATGTTGACTATCTCTCCAGGATATCCCTGTAGTGATGAGCTGATGACAGTGACCTCAATGCTGGGTTTACTATTTCCACATGACCAAATGCATCCCTTTTTGTTCTCCATCTCATCATTATCTATCAGTTACCCAACCTACAAATCTGGGAGTCACCTTATACCTTCTTATTTAATCAAGCACTAAATCATGGTCATTTTACCTTTCAAAAGAAAAAATCATTTAAATCTTCCTCCAGTACTAAGTTCTACTAGAATTGACCTTGCACAAGGTTTACCTTTTTTTTTACCTAGAATATTGTAAGTATAACCAGTTTCACTATTTTAAGTCTCAGATTCCCCTTCCTCCCTCCTTTCCCCACATGTCTCATAGTCCACACTGCAGCCAGAGGGAGCTAAGATACAAATCTGACTGTCATTTTCCTACATGAAGTCTTTAGTAACTTTTTATGTATTTCACATGCATTAGAATAACATATATAGCCCTTCATGACCTGGTCACTCTATACCTCTCCAGCCTCATTTCCAACTGCTTCCCAATTTATTCTTTGTAATTTTTAGTAGGGTGGAGTCTTCTAAGAGTTCCAGTAGCTCCTCAAACACAGCATTTGGTTCCAGAACCCCATACCTTTGCTTATGTTGTCTTTGCCCAGAATTATCATTCTGACCTTATTAGTTTTAATAATCCATGCTTATCATTGAAGACTGTTGCACCCCATTTTCCTTATACACTTCCCTTGAACATGGGTGCATAGTATGTGGCTACTCCTAAAATAAGGAATATTCAGTTTGATTTAATAAAACAGCAACAGCAAAAGCACCAGCTCAGATAGATATATTTCAGTCACATCTCTGTCACTAAGCTGCTATGTGACCTCTGACATATTATTTAACTGCTTTGCTCCTAAATTCCTTTTGCCTATAATAACCTTTTAAAGTTATAATCTTTCCAAAGTTCTCTCCAGCTACCATTTTTCTGCATCTTTTCACCAGGAACAATACATCTCAGAGTTGTCGATAAATCAGCAGCTTAGTACAACTGCAGCCTTGTTTATTCATCACTCTTAGGTAAAGTGGCTTTTATAGGAAGTCAATATATGTGTTAACTGTATCCAAAGTAATTGCATTATAACCTTAAAGGAAACAAACTGTCTGGTCCAGCTAGCCCAATCTTGTGGGTTGCAGTGATTTTTTGGTTTTCCTTCCACTAGTGAAATATACCAGTTCTGGGAAGACAGATAAATCCTGGCACTGTCACTTACTTTGTTTGTGACCTTAGGGAAGTTACATAACCTCTCTAGGTTTTGTTAGTACTAAAATCAAAAGAATTACCAGTAAAGGGCATAGGTCAACAAAAGTGACTATTCACAAAGTGCATGGCACACACATGGCAAAGATATTATTGTTTTATCATCGTCATCATCATTATCACATTAGCTCTAAGAGAGATTCGTGTAATGGTAACCCAAGTTTCTCTGATATTAGGGCTATCACATCAATTAGTTCAATCCTTTATTTTACAGATAAGGAACATGAAACTCAGAGTGGTTGTATGACTTATCCCAAAAGAATTCTCTATCAAGTGATGCTACAGGGACTTAACCCTATTCTGTGAGTCATAGTTTAAGCTATTCTTTTTAGTTAAGGTTTCTGAAAATTTAGTTTTATTGCTATCACCCAGAGAGCTTATAAAACACAGATTGCTGCACCCCTCCCCAGAGGTCCTGATTCAGTAGACTTGTTGGGCTGGAGAATTTGCATTTTAACAAGCTCCTAGGTACTGCCAATGCTTTACTTTGAGTAGCACTGCAATAGATAACTCTGTTCTGAATTGGCTAGGAGGAGTTCTTAGCTTTCTTTAACACCTCACTCTTAGAAATGGCAAAGAGAGAAAGATGAGACCGTTTATCTTGATTATTCCCTACTAGTATTTTGTATGGATACAGCACTGCTGCTGAATGGAGTCTGAGCTCCCTGTCCCCCCGTTGTTGACTTCCCCAACTACACTCTTAGACAGGAGCATTAGTGTTCAGAAAAACGTACTTCCAAGATTTATTTTATACAAATTACAGTTTGTTTTGGCTGACGTGTTTAGAGTCATTTTTGGAGCTTACAATTGCACACTGAGATCTGCAGTGTCTGAAATGAGAAATTGGCTCTGGGGCTCAGCATTTACTTCTGTGCAATAGAAAACCTTGCAGATTTTGTACTTCGGTGGTGGGAGAAAATGCAACACAACCAAAAGGTACCTGCAAAGAGGATACAGAGTGTGTTGAGGAATGGAACATTTCCACCTATTTATCTCCTCCGAGAAAAAGAAAACAGATTACATCCCCAAAGTTCATTTGTTAAGTTGGCAGTTTAGCACTCCTGGCACATATTTCCATAGAAACAATCATGTTCTTCTGGCTGCATTATGCATTACAAAGGGTTTTAATGAACTTACCTAGAAACCAAATTACCATTTGTAAAACAATTTCTAAGGGAAAAAAAAAATGTCTCCTACTTTTGCAGCAAGAAGGAATGAGTGGTTCAAAGCACAAACAAGCAGCGCTTCTTGGAGAAAGAGGTGTTACAGTAGATTAGGTTCAATCTCAGCCCAACAAATTTGGTGCAAAAATGAAAGCCCTTTAAACCTCTCTCAGTTTCCTTGTCTGCTGAGAGCAGATAATATACAGCTCACAGAGCCCTTCTGAAAATTAAATGGTGATGATATATTTTCGGCCTCTCTGCTCCCATATCTTGAACAAAGTAGGCACTCAATAAATGACGGTTGTTTCTTAAGGAGCCTGCAGGCTCTGTCTCTACCTCTTCACTTCCATGCCTTTCTTCACACACAGAACCATAGGCATGAAAGAGCTTGGAAACAGGAGGAAGGATTGCCCTTCAAATCCCACCTTTCTCAATGAAGTAGAGCAATTCCACTCGGCCAGTTCAAATCCCAAACTTTATACCTGGATCTGTCTCGGCACTCAAAAAAAAAACCATTAAGCATTCTCCATTTCAGGACTCAAAAGGCAGATTAGTGACCTTTTCATATCACTCAAACATTTTTTGAACTTCAGGTGCCTGTTACATTTTTAGTGTCTTCATAAGCAGTGTCTCAAACAATTTCATAGTATTTTCTTCTAGAGGAAATCTGTATTTTTTTCTCTATTTACTCTATTTAAATGTTACATTTAAATATGAAACATTTAAAGATGATATGTTACATCTATTTGTGTTAAGAGGAAAACTGTGTGTGTTTATGGATGAATGTTTGCTGCTTTGAGTAGAGAATTCGGCAACATTCATCAGTGCATTATCTAGCACCTACTACATGTCAAGTGTGTTCTCAGGGCAGGGATTGGGAATACTTTTAAAGGGGATTGTGGGATATTGACCTGATATTGCCAAAGGAGTGAATCATGTAGAAAACTGGGGAAAGATTGGTCCACTGAGAGGAAACCCCTGATGCAAAGACCTTGAGGCAGGAGCAGCCTTTGATGATCAAGGTGCATTGAAACCAGAGTGCCTGGAGTGAATGAGGAAGGGGGAAGTAATGAGAGATGAGATTAGGAACTTACATAAAAGACTCAGTGTTGCTGTGTTTAGTCTCTAAGTCATTTCCAACTCTTTTGCGACCCTGTGGACTGTAGCCTGCCAGGCTCCTCTCTCCATGAGATTTCCTAGGCAAGAATATTGGAGTTGTTTGCATTGCCTTCTCCAGGCAATCTTCCCAATCCAGGGATCAAACCTGCATCTCCTGAATTGGCAGGTGGATTCTTTAACGCTGAGCCACCAGGGAAGCCCTTGCTCCCATTATAGTATTTAATAACTGCTTGCTTACTTCTCTGCATTTGACATTGGACTGTAGGCTCCAAGAGAGCAGAGCCTAGCTCATTTGTGCAGATGGTATCCCCTGCACGTGTGTCAAAGTTGGGCATATACTGAATGGCCAATTATACTTATAAAATTGTCTTGGACTGAATGGAAAAACATAATAATCATAGCTGAAAGTCCTTTAAAGCAATATCTCTCTCCTTTCTCCCCTGCACCCCAGTCCTCTGTACATGTACACACACTGACAAATACCCCTCCCCATATATACACATATTTTCATGTTTGCACTGTGACCAACCACAAACCAATTTGTGCCAGGATCACACCAGTCAATCCTAAAGGGAATCAAACCTGAATATTCATTGGAAGGACTGATGCTGAAGCTGAAGCTGTAGCTCCAATACCTTGGCCATCTGATGTGAAGAGCTGACTCACTAGAAAAGACCCTCTTGCTGGGAAAGATTGAGGGCAGGAGGAGAAGGCAGCAACAGAGGGTGAGATGGTTAGGTAGCCTCACTGGTTCAATTGACATTAATCTGAGCAAACTCCGGGAGATAGTGGAGGACAGAGGACACTTGTAATCAAGGACACAAAGTGAACAGGACACTTCTGTAATCATGGTGGATTACATGGCATGCTGGAGTCCATGGCATCACAAAGAGTTGGACACGGCATCAGTTCAGTCAGTTCAGTTCAGTCCCTCAGTCATGTCCGACTCTTTGCGACCCTATGGACTGCAGCACACCAGGCTTCGCTGTCCATCACCAACCTCCAAAGTTTACTCAAACTCATGTCCACTGAGTCAGTGATGCCATCCGACCATCTCATCCTCTGTCGTCCCCTTCTCCTCCTTCCTTCAACCTTTCCCAGCATCAGGGTCTCTTCAAATAAGTCACTTCTTCGCATCAGGTGGCCAAAGTATTGGAGTTTCAGCTTCAGCATCAGTCCTTCTAATGAATATTCAGGACTGATTTCCTTTAGGATGGACTGGTTGGATCTCCCTGTAGTCCAAGGGACTCTCAAAACTCTTCTCCAACACCACAGTTCAAAAGCATCAATTCTTTGGCACTCAGCTTTCTTTATAGTCCAACTCTCATATCCATACATGACTACTGGAAAACCCATAGCTTTGACTAGATGGGCCTTTGTTGGCAAAATAATGTCTCTGCTTTTTAATATGCTGTCTAGGTTAGTCATTACTTTCCTTCCAAGGAGTAAGCGTATTTTAATTTAATGGCTGCAGTCACCATCTGCAGCGAGTTAGGAGCCCAAAAAAATAAATAAATAAAATAAAGTCTGTCACTGTTTCCATTGTTTCCCCATCTATTTGCCATGAAGTGATGGGACCAGATGCCGTGATCTTAGTTTTATGAATGTTGAGCTTTAAGCCAACTTTTTCACTCTCCTCTTTCAATTTCATCAAGAGGCTCTTTAGTTCTTCTTTGCTTTCTGCCATAAAGGTGGTGTCATCTGCATTTCTGAGGTTATTGATATTTCTCCCTGCAATCTTGATTCCAGCTTATGCTTCATCCAGTCCAGCATTTCTCATGATGTACTCTGCATATAAGTTAAATGAGCAGGGTGACAATATACAGCCCTGACGTACTCCTTTCCTAATTTGCAACCAGTCTGTTGTTCCATGTTCAGTTCTAACTGTTGCTTCTTGACCTGCATCCAGATTTCTCAGGAGGCTGGTCAGGTGATCTGGTATTCTTACCTCTTTAAGAATTTTCCACAGTTTGTTATGATCCACACTGTCAAAGGCTTTGGCACGACTTAGCAACTTAACAAAACAGGACTACACTTTAACCTGGAGAATGGCTGGGTTTCCACATTTAATACGGTGGTCAATTCTCTCCTTGGAACTCTCTCATCTCTTGACTCTTATGAAAATATTACTTTCCAAAATCTTCTTAGATTCCTCTATTTTTGTTCTGGTACACTTCGCTGCTCTTTCTTATAAAATGTTGATTCTTTGCTCTTATTTCTCTCTATATATGTCCCTCTTCCTTGAATATCTTATTCACGCTTGTCACTTCAACAATTACCTTTAATGGATGAATCCCAGATTTTTATCTCTAGCTCTATCCTCTCTCCCAAGGTATACTTTCACATTTTAAGTTATCAACTCAAAGCTCTCCTTGGCTACCCTGCTCATTACACAAGCATAACTCTATCAAAACTTCAGTTATCTTTATCTCCCTGCATGTTCTCATTTCCATTTTCACCCAGGGATGACTTGGTGTGGCCAGCTGAACACTCAAGAGTTTCCTGTCTCCTAAAAATACCACCAACCAGGAGAGTGCTCTTCTGCCCTAGGTGATGTGCCTTCTGGTTATAACTGACTGATCCATGGGTATTTTCCTGACCCAAGTGAGCCAAGCAGGATTTTCCTTTTTAAATATGAAATTTAGAGATAGATAAATACCATGCTCAAGGGTGCCTGGAAATGAGATTAGTTAAACGTTACCTCCTCAAGTAGAGTCTAGTTACTGCTGCTGTGGGCCCACCTAAAGCTGCCTTCTTTCTGCCCCTTCCTAAGTTTTGGTTGTTTAGTTTTGACTTCAAGTTCACGTAGTAGTCTTGCATCTTTTTAATACATTTCCACCACCTTTTTTTCCCCCTCACTAGTCAGTTCCAGTAAAATGTTAGCAAATAAATCTCCATGTTTTACAATCAGTTCCGATCACTTTTGATGCCTCCTCTTCTCAGTATCTGTTCCACACTGTTCTTCCAGGTTCATCTCTGCACCTTTCCTAGTGCCTGTGCTCATCCCTGTCCCCTTTCCACCTACTGATGTGACCTCTGAATTAGACCCTTGCAGTAGCCTACTCAAATGTCTTCTTCTCTCACTGCTGTGATTGCTTTTGTTTTAATTATGACCAGAAACAAACATGATTACAGGCTTCTGTAATCATGCCACTCTACTGCCCAGAAAAATTTATTAGAGCCTCATCATTCAACTCTCTTATAGATACTCATGACTCTTCATAGTCTGAACACCCCCACATTTCCAGTCTGATGAATTCTCTCTTGAACTCAGTGTACTATAAAATGAAGTCTACTTGCTAATCTCTGATTATGATTATTGCTGAGGCAATCCATGTGGTTCCAAATGCCTGCATGAGTGAAGAGCACTGTCTTATGCCACTTATTTATTCATGCAAAAAATAGTTGTGAAAAGCCTAGAGTCACCAAGCACTCTCCTAGGTCATACTGGAAGTATTCTATACAAGTGCAAAGAGACAGGAAATGAATGAGCAAACAAACATGTTAAAAAAAATAGTTCAGGGAAGGTGATGAGTGCTATCGAGAAAATAAAACAGCAATTTACTAGCGTGATTGGCAGTAGTGACAGGAGACACAGCTTATCAATACTGAGAAAACAGCATTTGAGCCTAGAAATGAGTGATGAGAAAGAGCAAGAAATAAGGAGACAGCCTTGGAGGAGTGAGTACTCCACACTGAGGGTCCTGAAACACCAAAGCCTTTAGCTGGGAATAATCTTAGTTTATTCAAAGAATTGAAAGACTATATGAGAGGAGAATTATAGTCCAGTTCAGCTCAGTTCAGTCACTCTTTTGCGACTGACTCTGCGACCCCATGGACTGCATGCAGCACGTTAGGCTTCCCTGTCCATCACCAATTCCTGGAGCTTGCTCAAACTCATGTCCATTGAGTAGGTGATGCCATCCAACCATCTCATCCGCTGTCATCCCTTTCTCCTCCTACCTTCAATCTTTCCCAGCATCAGGGTCTTTTCAAACGAGTCAGCTCTTCACATCAGGTGGCCAAAGTCTTGGAGCTTCAGCTTCAGCATCAGTCATTCCAATGAATATTCAGGACTGATTGCCTTTAGGATGGACTGGTTTGATCTCCTTGCAGTAAAAGGGACTCTCAAGAGTCTTCTCTAAAACTACAGTTCAAAAGATCTTCAGCACTCAGCTTTCTCTGTGGTCCAACTCTCACATTCAGACATGACTACTGGAAAAATCATAGCTTTGACTAGATGGACATTTGTTGGCAAATGTCTCTTTTTAATATGCTGTCTAGGTTGATCATAGCTTTTCTTCCAAGGAGCAAGTGTCTTTTAATTTTATGGCTGCAGTCACCATCTGCAGTGATTTGGGAGCCCAAGAAAAGAAAGTCTGTCACTGTTTCCATTGTTTCCCCATCTATTTGTCATGAAGTTATGGAACCAGATGCCATGATCTTCTTTTTTTTGAATGTTGAGTTTTAGGCCAGCTTTTTCACTCTCCTCTTTCACTCTTATCAAGGGGCTCTTTAGTTCCTCTTAGCTTTCTGCCATAAGGGTGGTGTCATCTCATGTCATATGCATCTGAGGTTATTGATATTTCTCCCTTCAATCTTGATTCCAGCTTGTGCTTCATCCAGCCTGGCATTTTGCATGATGTACTCTGCATATAAGTTAAGTAAGCAGGGTGACAGTATACAGCCTTGATGTACTCCTTTCCCAATTTGGAAGCAGTTCACTGTTTCACGTCTGGTTCTAACTGTTGCTTCTTGACCTGTATACAGATTTCTCGGGAGGCAGGTAAGGTGGTCTGGTATTCTGATCTGTTTAAGAATTTTCCACAGTTTGTTGTGATCCAGAGTCAAAGGCTTTAGCATAGTCAATGAAGCAGAAGTAGGCATTTTTCTGGAAGTCTCTTGCCTTTTCTATGATCCAGCTGATGCTGGCAATTAGATCTCTGGTTCCTCTGCCTTTTTAAAATCCAGCTTGAACATCTGGACGTTCAAGGACTGTTGAAGCCTAGCTTGGAGAATTTTGAGCATTACTTTGCTAGCATGTATGATCTAGGGTGAGGGCCAAATGAGATTAGTCTCAGGATCAAAGAGAGGCCTAAACATGGTGAGTTTGAATGTTATCCCCAATGTAATGGACAACTCTCCACTGGAAGATGATAAGCCAGAAAGTTACATGAAAATACACACTAATTTGGCTGCTGTGTTAAAATAGATTGTAGAGGTGTGAAAATAAAAGCAGGAAAATCAGATGGGGATATGTCACATAGTGGCTTGAGTCTAGGGCTATGTTAGCAGAATTAGTGAGAATTAGAGAAAGGTTATATTTTTTTAATGTTTCTTTTTAAGTAGCATATAGTTGCTTTACAATGTTATGTTAGTTTCTGCTGTACAAGGAAGCTATATTTATACATATTTTTTATAGTGGAGACACAGGGTTTGTTGATTGGATTAAATTGATGGGTTTTATATATTTTAGCAAGCAGTAGACAATGAATCCGAGAAGGCAATGGCACCCCACTCCAGTACTTTTGCCTGGAGAATCCCATGGATGGAGGAGCCTGGTAGGCTGCAGTCCATGGGGTCGCTAGAGTCAGACACGACTGAGCGACTTCCCTTTCACTTTTCACTTTCATGCATTGGAGAAGGAAATGGCAACCCACTCCAGTGTTCTCGCCTGGAGAATCCCAGGGATGAGGGAGCCTGGTGGGCTGCCGTCTATGGGGTTGCACAGAGTCGGACATGACTGAAGAGACTTAGCAGCAGCAGCAGCAGCAGCAGACAATGAATGCTGTTGACTGACTCATTGAAAAAAATGATGAACCCTCAAATTCAGACTTCATGAAGCATTCTCTAATGGACCTCACCCTCCTACTTCCTTGTTCCTTTTCTTCCTCTAAACTCCCACTCCTCTTTTGCACACTTTCTCACTAATATTCTTGCTTGGATTTAGTGACTTATGTGTGTTTCTTACCTCCCCTTCTGGACTGTAAGGTTCTTAGTAGCATTTGCCCCCTACAGTTCCTTTTTTTATTTTGCATGGCACACAATTAGTGTCAGCTCTTTTGAAGACTGCATGAAGAAAAACACACGAATGATATGAAATCGGAATAATGTGAAGGTCAAATTTCTCAAGTGCAGAAGTTATCACCGAGCTATAGGCATCTGAAATCTGAGAACCTTTCCAGATAGACTGAACAGTTGTGGAGCTTGGCTAGTTGAGGCTCTGCCTCACTTGGAAGCCCAGGACTAGCTGAGTGATTGAGAGTGGCTGTTTCCGAAAACCAAGCCCAGAAAGTCAACATGAAGCTAGCTTATGTGAGAGAGGAGTCTCAAGGCTCACTTGGTCACATAACAGATAAAGTGATTAAGTGTCATAACCACTTTAAATTGCAGTTTCTCCATATAATGCATATAATAATAGCAACACGTCAGAGATGGCTTGTGAAAAATTACTAATAATTACTCTTATAAATAGAGCAGTCGCTGTATTCTCTGCAATGTCCTGAATGCTTTAATTGTTCTGTGTACTAACCCATTTATTGCTCCTGACAATACTGGGAGGTATACACTTTTATTCCACTTTTATAAATCACTAAAAAATAATATAAATCACTGAAAAGCTCTCACCTTTCCAACACAGAGAAAACATTCTGTAAATACTAGAGAAAAAATATGGATATGGAGCCAAACACTAAGTTTTAAAACCCAGTTTTCGTGCTTGTTTTTGACCTTGGATATGCCAGACCCTCATAACCTCAGTGCTCTCCTTTTTAAAGTGGACTGATAAAAAGAATAAATGAGACAAAGTCTGTGAAAGTCCACATAAAATTATAATGAAGTCCTGGATACGTGTAGATTTTTGGAAAAAGTTAGAATTGATTTTTAGCTCAAGTGTGTAAGAACCAATCCTTGTAAATTCAGTGTCCTCAGGAGAAAGCATGAAACAGATCTTCAAAGAAGAAAGCCCCTCATTTACCACAGCTTTGTTATCGCAGTGAAAAGTCTTTCCTAAAGATTTGTGACTTGCTCATGTCCAGAGGACTGACAGCTTTAAGTAAAAATGAAAACTTCCATAGATGCAGATCTTAGCTCATTTCTAGCCTTATCCATCCAGGGTGTCTGGACAAATTAATTAGAGTGTTACATGTGAGTGCCTTTTCCCTGTTAAGAAGTGCCTCTTCCTCTACTATCTTCTGTTATCCTCCTAGAAATTCTATAAAGGGGGAACGCTATCCCAGTTCTGCTCCTCTAAGGATCTATCTCCTGTGCCTCCTAGGTTAGCTCTGGGCTCACAGAGAACACCTGCTGCGCATCTAATTGCTTCTGACACTAACATGAGAGTAGAATGTCCCTTGGTCTGAGTATTAGCTTAAATTTTCTAAATTGTTTGCTGTTCCTTGTTAATATTTTCAAATATACTTTCTTCAGAGTCTTTTCTTAGTGAAAATTAGGAGTTCAAAGACAGAAATGCTAATTATAGCTTCTCTTTGCTTCTCAAAGACAAGGTTCTTTTTATGTATATTAAACAGACATGCACGTGCACACACACACACACACACACATACATACACGTGTCTCAGTTGGCTTGCTCCTGGTTAAATACAGTTTATTTTTGTGGATTTCAGTTTAGGGTTAGCATTTCCCTTGTTATTTAAAGGGGTGTTTCTGTTAAAAGTAATTTATATATTGTAACTGTATGATAGCCAGAGTAATGCTCCCCCAAGGGCATCCACATCCGAATCTCCAAAACCCATGGATATGCTAGGTTGTATGACAGGGTAATTAAAGGGTAACAGGGCAATGCCAATTAGTTGACCTTAACAAAGAAGGATTTTCCTTGTTATTCAGACAAGGCTAATGGATTCACAAGAATAAATGAAAGAAAGAGACAAAAGAGTCTGATTCAGGATGATGCTACCTAAGAAAGACTCAACTCTCCATTGCTGGCACTGAAGTTAGAGGTGGCCAGTTAGAGGGAATGTGTGCAGACTCTAGAACCTAAAAACACGAAGAGAACAAATTCTTACCTAGAGCCTTCTAAAGGAGCATAACCCTGTTGACACCTGAATGTTAACCCAGTAAGACCCATTTCAGACTTCTGACCTCCAGTGTTGTAAGATAACAAATCTGTGTTGTTTCAAGCCACCCATTTTCTGATAGTTACCGTAGCAATAGGAAACTACTACAGACTGATTTTGGCATTACATGAGTACAATGATTTAAAAAAAAAATTAAAAACTCAAGCAATCTCCAGCGGTGATGAGCTACCACACCGATTGACTAGGAGTTCTGGGAAACATGTACTTCTCAGAAGAGAAATGATTCCCTTTCTACCTCTCCAGGCCTCTGTTTATGGAGCTGAGGTGTGTGTGTTAGTCACTCAGTCATATCCGACTCTTTGTGAACCCATGGACTGTAGTCTGCCAGGCTTCTCTGTCCATGGGATTTTCCAGGCAAGAATACTAGAGTAGATTGCCATTCCCTTCTCCAGAGGATTTTCCCGACCCAGGGATTGAACCTTGGTCTCCTGCATTGCAGGCAGATTCTTTACCATTTAAACTACAGGGATATTTACTTTACCTCTTTTTTTAAAAAAAAATCAGGCTTAGTCTTTTTGCTTAACAGATGTACTCAGACACAGCCCTCAGGATCACTTGCTGCTACTTGAAGCAGATCTTGGCACTAGTCATCAGTTTGTCTGATTTGGGGTCCTAGCAACAGCTAGCACTCATGAATGGTATTTGTGCCTGCATGCATGCTAAGTCACATCAATCATGTCCGACTCTGTGCAATCCTGTGGACTGTAGCCTGCCAGGCTACTCTGTCCATAGGATTTTCCAGGTAAGAATACTGGAATGGGTTGCCATGTCCTCCAGGGGATCTTTCTGACCCAGAGATTGAAACCATATCTCTTAGGTCTTCTGAATTGTCAGGCAAGTTCTTTACTACTAGCATCACCTGGGAAGTGATATCTGTGACCTTCATGGCCAATTAAAATGGCTTCTGTTTATTGAGGATTTGTCTGATCTCACTGGGAGGAATCTCTTTCTTCTACAGTGCTTTGTCCTTCCTTGCTTATATCTTACTGATTATGTAGACATCTTAGGTTCCCTGTTACAGTAGAAAGTACAGTGAATTAAGGGTCTAAAGACCAGGCTATAAATCCTGGCTGCTACACCCTGGCTAAAAGAACTTTGTTTAGAGTTTGACTTCAGGAAGTTTGTCCAAGATACCAAAAGATTTTAAACATTCAGTGAAGTAGGATCATAAGCAGTGTTTCACTTAACCAAAGTGATGATAATATAGTCAAAGGCAAATACAGAAAGTTATAAGAGATTAAGAAGCTTTACAATCAGTTGTCAAAACAGCAGATCAATATTTCAAGAAAACTTTGTCTTCTTGTGACGTCACTCAGTCATGTCCCCATGAACTATAGTATGCCAGGCTCCTCCAGCCATGGGATTCTCCAGGCAGGAATACTGGAGTGGGATGCAATTGCCTTCTCCAGGGGACCTTCCTGACCCAGAGATCAAACCCAAGTCTCCTGCATTGTAGGCAGACTTTTTACTACCTGAGCCACCAGGAAATCCCTTTTCTTGGCAAAGAGCAAATTCTAGTTTTCTACCATTTTACCTTTAATATTGTATTAAAATTCACTAACTCAAGTAAATTCAATTTAATGTCACATAAAACTCTTTTTTCAAGGTTCCTTTTCCATAAATTTTTATACTCTTATTAGTTTGTCCCTTCTTTTGTTTTCCATTTAGAAATAGCCAGTTTCAGGACAAAATCACTTTCTTTGTCCTTAAAAAATAAACAAAACAAAAAAAAAAGTCAATGTTTTATACTTTCTCTTACCAACATCATACATCTTCCTCTATTCATACAGTCCTTTATAAAAATTTATTTTTAGGAAAATATTCCTCTTCATAGTATATTTCAGTCAAGCATAAAATGTATTTACTAATAGTCTCAAATATATTTAACATTGCTGTAATAAGTGGTCAAAAGTAGGTAAATATAGACTTCCTTAGCAATTAAAGTTTCAGTATTTTATCTTATTTAAAAGTGAACTAGAATTCAATGAATTTCCATCATTTAAATTGATTCAATGAAACTTTAAAGTTTCAAATTACCAAAAATTGGAAAATTATTTTTAGGTAGGTGTATCATAGTGTTGGCATCACCAACTCGATGCACATGAGTTTGAGTGAACTCCCGGAGTTGGTGATGGACAGGGAGGCCTGGCGTGCTGCAATTCATGGGGTTGCAAAGAATTCAACATGACTGAGCAACTGAACTGAACTGAACTGATCGTAGTGTTAGTCGCTCAGTTTTGTCCAACTCTTTGAGATCCTATGGACTGTAGCCTGCTAGGTTTCTCTGTCCATAGAATTCTCCAGATAAGAATACTGGAGTGGGTAGCCATTTTCTTTTCCAGGGGATCTTCCTGACCCAGGGTTTGAACCTGGCTGGCCTGCATTACAGGTAGATTCTTTACCATCTGAGCCCCCAGGGAAGCCCTAGGTACAATAAAAGTATATTTAACATTGATGACTCTAAAGACATATCTGTTTAATTAAATCAGCAACACAAACTTCTTTTTATTCATTCAAGATTAATCCTAATCATGTGATCCTTTAAATTTGGGGCCAATTTATGTTATATTTAGAAATAATTGATTTGTAAGTGCTTACTTTTAAATCAGTTAAATAGAGCTCTTTTACAGAATAATTTTGATAATACATTCCAGAGGTAGAGACATACTATATTTTTAATATACACACAGACATATATATATCCAGATAGATGCAGAGATTGCATGGTTTTCTTGCTGAAATTTAAAAAGGCCTTGTTTCCTTTTTCTTCTCAGTTTTGGGTCCCACTAATTGAGCCAAGACTGTAGTCTCAAGTGGTGTTGGCTATGTTTTCATTTCAAGGACATGGTAAGAGTTATAATTTCAAGCTGTTCTCCAGGAACAGTTTTTGTTCTCTTTGAGTCAGAATTGTGAAAAGATGTTTTATCAAGTTAGTTTCTCTGAGTATGTAAGAAAATAGTTTTGGAATGTCAAAAGAGCCCCCTCCTGGTGATTTGGGGGCAAGATAAATACTTGCAAGTATTGACTGTATCCATTGTACATGAAGCTGTCTGGGGTTCCCACCTGTGGCTGTGCATCCAGGAGCTGGTAGGGTTTAGCAGCACAATCCCCTCCTCCTTTTTGTTTCATTTTACCATAAACTACAAATCTTTCCAACTTAAAGCTACATTTTTTTTAAAAAGTTGAACCAACACAGTTGACTCAGAATTTCCTTCTGCTTTCTTTTTTGTTTGTGTATTTTAAACTTCTTATTTTGTATTGGGTTATAGCTGATTAACAAACAATGTTGCGATAGTTTCAGAGGAACAGCAAAGGGACTCAGCCATACAAATACATGTGTCCATTCAAAAGTTCCTTCTGCTTTCTCTGTCTAGCAACTTCCCTATAGAATCCTTCCACCTAGGAAATATACTGGTACCCCATAAGATTTCAAGTCTTAAAATTTTAATGGTTTAGGCAAAACTCAGAACTGCCACTTTTTTAAATCAATGAGGTCTGGATATCAGGAGAACTCACCAAAGCACTGGGAGAATGATGGGAAGCCAGAGGGGCTCAAGGGGCCTGTGTTGGTTATCAGTTCAAAGAAGACTCCAGGTGACCTCAAGTGGGTTTCTCTGATACCCTGTCAACTCTGCCAAGCAGTGCAGGAGGAAAAGCAATAACCAGTCTATAACTCAGGTGAAGAAAAAGTTTTATTCAAGTCAAGCTGAAGGTATAGCCCAGGAGACAGTCTCTCAGCTCTGAGAAATGTTTCATTGAAACATGGCTTTAGCATAGTATTATACCTTACTAGAACATCAAACTTGGCAGGGGATTATTATTTCAAAAGTTCAACAGAGAAGTATAGTTACAGATTAGCACTACACAGTGGGGCAGTGTGGAACAGGAAATGGCAACCCACTTCAGTATTCTTATCAAGAGAATCCTGTGGACAGAGGAGGTTGGTGGGCTGCTGTCCATAGGGTCACACAGAGTCGGACATGACTACAGTGACTTAGCATGCACGCATGCATTGGAAAAGGAAATGGCAACCCACTCCAGTGTTCCTGCCTGGAGAATCCCAGGGACGGCAGAGCCTGGTGGGCTGCCATCTATGGGGTCACACAGAGTTGGACACGACTGAAGCAACTTAGCAGCAGCAGCAGCAGCAGCAGCGGCAGTGGGGCAGTATGATCCTGGTATCTGGCAAGGGGACAGAAAGTATTAATATTGGCATAACAGGAAGATAGGCAATGATCTGCATCTTCAAAGTGAGCATTCTTCACTTCTACTGCCAATTCATGGATTCAATGGGACACTCAAACCAGGAGACTAGATATTTAATTGCTTAATGGGTAGCTGCATACATATTTTTAAGAAAAGCATTCTAGGTACATTTACTAACCTTTCAGAAGAAGCCCTGCAGCTAAATAAAATAGCTTGAGTTCTGTCATGTTTGAGTGGAAGTTTGTCCAGAGAACATTTACAGATCTTTGCAAGTAATTGGGAAACCTATCAATGAGGTATATGATATACTAAGGGTGGAAATAAGGATTGGAATAGAATAGATGACATCAGAAGGTTAATAGTTTTCATTATTTCACTGAGAAAATCTTAAAATTAGAAGAGACTCTAAAGGTCATACAACAACCTTGTCTTCATTATCTGCCCTAAAAGATCCCTTAAGTTAAGGGGTCTTTTCAACAACTTCCCAGGACCATTTTTCTCTTCTGCCTTCTGAGGAGGCCTCAGTCCAGCCATACCACCATCATGAGTGTTGCCCTAGTATGTGTCCATTTACACTTCTGGGAAAGTCATTCCTCCTCTCTCACTTATTTTTAGAGACCTAGATTAGTTTTTCTCTTCAATGGAACTTTCTCAGTGATGCTAACCACACTGATGCCTTGCTTCTCTTAACTCCTATTGACTGAGAATAGAAAAATTTTCCAATAGAATTTAATTGCTTTTTAACTTCTCTTTTAAACTTCTCATTCTGATATTGCCTGTCATTAACAGTTTCAGAATCATGAAATATGGGCTGTTTTAAGCCAGTTTTGTCCACTTCCTAAATCCTTTGACCTTGAACAAGTTAATTCTGCTCTCAGCACCTCAATTTTAAACCTGTAAAAGATAAAAAGATTAGATTATTTTATATCTAAATGATTTCCAGATATTTCAGTTCAGTTCAGTCTCTCAGTCCTATCCAACTCTTTTTGACCCCATGGACACACCAGGCTTCATTGTCCATTACCAATGCCCTGAGCTTACTCAAACTCATGTTCATCGAGTCGCTGATGCCATTCAACCATCTCATCCTCTGTCGTCCCCTTCTCCTCCTGCCTTCAATCTTTCCCCGCATCAGGGTCTTTTCAAATGAGTCAGTTCTTCACATCAGGCAGCCAAAGTGTTAGAGCTTCAGCTTCAGCATCAGTCTTTCCAATGAATATTCAAGACTGATTTCCTTTAGGATGGACTGGTTGGACCTCCTTGCAGTCCAAGGGACTCTTAAGAGTCTTCTCCAATACCATAGTTCAAAAGCATCAATTCTTCGGCACTCAGCTTTCTTTATAGTCCGACTCTCACATCCATACACGACTCTGGAAAAGCCATAGCTTTGACCAGACCTTTGTCGGCAAAGTAATGTCTCTGCTTTTTAATACGCTGTCTAGGTTGTCTAGGCTGTCTAGGTTGTTTAATATGCTGTCTAGATATTTACACAAATATAAATTAATATTTTTAAATTTAAATTTGACTTCACTTGTTCCTATGTGCATTGTCATTCTACCTGTATTTTTGAAGATAAAATAGGTAGGTAAATAAATCTATCCAACTTTAACATTTTTACAGCTTTCCCTGGTGGCTCAGATGGTAAAGAATCTGCCTGAAATGCAGGAGACCCATATTTGATCCCTGGGTCGGGAAGATCCCCTGCAGAAGGAAATACCTATCCATTCCGGAATTCTTGCCTGGAGAATTCCATGCGCTACAGTCCATGGGTTGGCAAAGAGTAGGACACGAATCAATGACTAACACTTTCACTTTAACATTTTTCTCAAATTTGCTATATTTATTTTTATATTTGCATATCAATAGTACAAGGATCATTTCTTACCTAAGGAATATCACTTGATGAAACTTCAAACTGAAGCTACAAAAAAGAAAAGGAAATGATCAATTTCATGTTTCAGGGAAATTAACTCAATCAAGATTACTGAAAGGATGAATTGATGCAAGGAAATTAAAAATGTACTCCCTGATCCTCTCTCTTCTTCAGACTAGTTAATTGGTTTGGTCATGCCTCCTTGAGTACATTTTACTTTTCCTAAAAGTTTCTGGCAATTGTTCAGAATCCCTTGCCAGAGCCTCAGTGAAAGAACCCTTCAACATGGTGCAACGAGGACTGAGACTGGAGCAGTGATGAATGGTGAGGTGCATAGAATCTGGAACCCAGGATGCCTAAATTCAAATCTCAACTCTTCTGTCTCCTTGAAACCAAAGTAATAATATTAATCTCAGGGAATTATGAAAGAATTATATTGGTTAATGTGTGTAAAAATTTTAGAATAGTGTCTAACATTTATAAGTTATCCATAAATGCTAGTGGCTATTAGTTTTTGGAGTATATCAAATATAAATCCTCAATATCCCCCTTTTTAAATGTGACTTTGTGGAAATACCATAATCTCAACAAGCCTTGGTTTTTATTTTTCTTTGAAATAGGGATACAATATCTAACTCTGGTTTGTGGTAAGAATAAATTAATTTATACATGTAAAGTACATAGTATGGTGCCCAGCTTAGAGAAACTGGGTGTGAAATGTTAGTTTAATCCTTTGATATACCTTTCCTATTCTGGATGTGGTGGTGGTGGTTTAGTTGCTAATGTCCAACTCTTGCGACCCCATGGACTATAGCCTGCCAGGCTCCTTTGTCTATGGAATTTTCCAGGCAAGAATACTTGAGTGGGTAGCTGTTTCATTCTCCAGGAGGTCTTTCCAAACCCAGGGGTCAAACCTACGTCTCCTGCATTGGCAGACGGATTCTTTACCGATGAGCCACCAGGGATGTCCATGCTAGATACTCCTCACAATGTAAAGAAAGGAGTGAGCCTGGGAATGGAGGGGAAAAGCCAGAGCATATTTTAATATAATAACATGAGTTGGGGCTGAAAAATTACTGCAACAAAATGATAGACCCTAATCTGGAGTTGGTTTTTTTTTTTTTTTTTTTTAATAATATGCAATCAACTATTCTTTTCCAAAACGCCCCTTGGAGAAGGGGCGTTTTGAACTCTTCTCCAAGTGTTCCCCATTTCCCTAGATTTCTCAGATGAAGAATGAAACTCTTCAATGGTGTTAGCTTACAAATCCTGCATTGGGGGCTGCATGTGAAAGAACCATTGTATTCTTTGAGAGCTGCAGGATCCTACAGCTGGAACCAACAAAAAGAGTTCAGAAAACCAAGTGACAAATGCAATCAATGTAGAGAGGAAAGGGATGGGCCCCCAAGACTCTCAGCTGGTGAATCCTACACTAGGAATGTCATTGTCCTAAAGGGAAATACTGCCTGAAATTAACAAAATCAAACCCATGGTGCTTTATCTGAATTTCAAGCAAGGTTGGGATTTCTTTCCTAGAAAATGAGATATGGCAATTTTAAAATACTTTGCCTAACTCTATAAATCAAAAGGTCAACACATGTATACCTGTGGCGGATTCATTTCGATATTTGGCAAAACTAATACAATATTGTAAAGTTTAAAAATAAAATAAATTTTTTTTAAAAATCAAAAGGTCAATTGACAAATATTTGTTGAAATCTACTGAAGGGTGTAAAGGGAGAATAATAAATTTGAGTGTCAGACTAAGGGATTCCCAAGTGGCTCGGTGATAAAGAATCCACCTGCCAAGGCAGGAGATGCAGGAGACTCGAGTTTAATCCCTGGGTTGGGAAGATCCCCTAGAAGAAGAAATGGCAACTCATTCCAATATTCTCTAGGAAATTCCATGGACAGAGGAGGTTGGTGGGCTACAATCCATGGGGTTGCAAAGAGTCAGACACAACTGAATGACTGAGCATGCATGCAGGTCAGACAAAAGGATATTCAAACTCTAGATCAATTACTTTCTAGCTGTGTGGTCTTGACTAAATCATTTAACCTCTCTGTACCTCAGTTTTTTTCAACTGTAATATAGTATTGTGTAGGATTAAAAATTACAGTTATAGTTTGACTGACCTAATTAATTTTTGCAGCTTTTTTTAACTTTTGACTTCCTATAGCTAGCTATATGTTGCCAGGAATTTCAGAGAATGGTTACTTAAAACATTTATTTTCTCATCAACTTCTGAGAACTGCTGCTTCACTGGCTTGGTGACACAACTGTAAATAACCTGTTTAGATGGATAAATGGTTAGGCAGATTGATAGAAAGAATATCTCCTATAAGCATATTATGCATAACAAAAAGCACTGTTTTCAGAGCCAGTTTTAATGACCTAAAGTTGTGTGTACCAGTTATATTCTTGGAATCCAGAGGAGAAAAATAGCCCTGTGGGCTGGGATGTTCAAAAGTCTTTATAGGAAAAAGACTGGAACTAGACTTAGGAGCAGCAGGACCAGAGAAGAGCAAAGTCATCTTATCCATCTAGACCCAGCAGAGCCTCTAAAGAGCTGGCACGTCTGTCATAATCCCACAACTACCCTGTGCTGAGCAGGGGAGCACCAGCAGCTAGGCTCAGCTCGCCATGTTCTGTTAACTCTCGTGTCAGCCATGACAAGGAGGCAGCTGCATCCCCAACTTGGATTTAGAAAACCGAGACTCAGAGATGGAGCAGTTTCCCCCAACTCACAGAGCAAGCAAGCGACAGAATCAGGATTTAACCCAAGCCTACTTACCCTGAAGCTTGTATATGATCTATTATTTCCAATACCGATGAAAGCTACCATCATTGATCCTTACCTCCTCCATAAAGTCTTTGTCCTGTTACTACCACCCACCTTTCCCCAGGTGGAGCTGACTTTCCCTTCTTGTGCTCCCACTGTATCTTCAAAGATATCTACTCAAAGGAGAGAACATTTATGGATCACATTTCATGTCTGGCTCCTCTGTTAACCTGTAAGTCCCCAAAGAATAGGATTAGACGTTATTTCTCATTTTATTATTCACATATCATCCATAGCTCAGTGCTGTCCTTAGTCGCTCAGCCATGTCCGATTCTTTGCAACCACATGGACTGCAGCCCACCAGACTCCCCTGTCCATGGGAATTCTCCAGGCCAGAATACTGGAGTAAGTTGTCATGACCTCTTCATAGCTCAGAGTAGCAGCTTAATAAATGTTAAAGAATAACTGAATGAAAGAATGAATGCTTATTGCCTACCAAACAGTGCACCCCCAGGTTTGGCAAGTTGACCTCTTTACGCTTCCAGTTCCTCGCCTGTAAAATGAAGATGACCATAATACCTACCACACAGAGCTGTGCGTGTGTGCATGAAGTCACTCCAGTCATGTCTGACTCATTGCAACCCTATGGACCAGAGCTGGCCAGGCTCCTGCATCCATGGGATTCTCCAGGCAAGAATACTAGAGTGAGTTGCCATGCCCTCTTCCAAGGAATCTTCCCCACCCAGGAATTAAACCCATGTCTCCTACAACTACCTACACTGGCAGGTGGGTTCTTTACCACTAACACCACTTGAAAAGCCCACATAGAGATGTAGGGATGAGTTAATGGACTAATATGGATTGGGATTTCCCTGGTGGTCCAGTGGTTACATTTCTGAGCTTCCACTGCAGGGG
Organism: Bison bison bison; assembly: GCF_000754665.1. Classification (NCBI taxonomy): domain Eukaryota; kingdom Metazoa; phylum Chordata; class Mammalia; order Artiodactyla; family Bovidae; genus Bison; species Bison bison. Next base: position 10,132,148 of record NW_011495025.1, on the reverse strand, counting down.
GCATGGGTTTAATCCCTGCTCGGAGAACTAAGATCCTACAGCAGCAATATGGATGAACACATAATAAATGCTCAGTAAGTAGTAGTATTATTATTATGACCATTCTAAGTTCCCAGAGTTCCCTTTAAATAGAAAACTTTAAATAAAGCACTGAAGTATCATAAGCACAACTTCACAGAACAAGAACTGTTTTCAGAGTGGTTAAATGTCTTGCAAAATATCACACAGCAAGAAGTGGCAGAACCAGGAAATGTTTCCTGGGACCTCAGACATTACTGATAAACCCCTTATGTCTCCTAGTGAGTTTCAGAGGCTAAAAATCCTTTCACATACAGAGTCCCAGTTGATTCCTTTCACCACCACTCTTGGGCTGGGTTTCAGCACAAAGGAGATAACCCACAGAATGACTAAGCTGGTGTGGTTCTGACATGGCCCAGAATCCATGCCCCCAAAGCTCCCTAGGCTGCTAGGTGTGGTTCGGAATAGAACGCCCTGTGGGATTTTTCAGGACAAGCGCGACCCACGCTTACCTGATGCTAAGAATCACCTAACTCCTAGTTTAAGAACATAAGCTCCAGAATCTTCGGAATCAGAGTCTCCACAAAAGATTCTTTTAACAAGCACCCGAGTAACGTTTATCATCAGGGAAGTTTGTAAAACTTTGCTCTGAGACAGGCTAAAGCAAAAATTTAAGGATGATAGTAGCGCTCACCCTCCAGGGGACAGTTACTGAACAGCAGTGTTCTTCCCAGGTCCTGCTCTGCCGCACCCCACCCCACCCCTATCCACTTTTGTAAATATGAGGACTAAATCAATCTCCCTAATAATGCTCTCAATCATGTGTCAGCAGGGACCAGAACAGCCCCAGTGGAGTGGCAGGTGGGCGGCGGCTTGGATGCTCCCGCTTGAAAAAAGCCACTGAATTATGAATATTTTTGCCTCTGCACTTTTCTCTCTAGAAAAGCTGCCCCTGGGCTTCCATGGGGCTTTTTAAAGAGGCTATAGACACCAGCCACCAAAATTGAATTTTTCCTAGCATCCCGAGAGTGAGCGGGTCGAGCTGCCTCGCGGAGCAAGCTCAGGGAAGAGAGAGCAGCTGCTCTGGGGAAAAGGGGACATTCGCAAGCTTCCTAGGCAGCAAACTAGCGCGCAGACAGCTCTACCCACCCAGCCCGGGGTTGCAGCGTCAGCGCACGGAGCGCCGCTGTGCTCTCCCGGGCAAGTTTCCTAGGAGTGTCCCTTCTCTCCACGGACACTGCAAAGTCTCCAGTTCTCCAACAGATCTTCCCCTCGCAGCTTTGAAGTCCAAATTCTCGCTGGCTGCAGCGCAGAGTCCCGGGGCCGGCGGGCTGTGGTGGAGGGACCCCACCAGGCAAATGCCAGCATCAGTATGAGAGCCTGGACTTCAGCCCAGGTCGGTCCTCACCCCGGGGGGCCGCTGCTTTGCCCGGTGCATCTTTGAGGAGCTGCTCACTTTCCCCCCTTGCGAGTCTTTGTTTCAAGCGAGATATTACTCGGATTCTCTAATTAACTCCCTCCATTCCGAAGGAGTTCGGAGGCTGGGATGCCTCTACCTGCTTGAAGGATGTTGACTCTTGAGTGGGAGTCGGAAGGACTGCAAACAGTGGGTATTGTTGTGATTATATGTGCATCTCTGAAGCTGCTTCATTTGCTGGGACTGATTGATTTTTCAGAAGGTAAAGTGGTCGCTCCCATCTGTGCCGTTGGTCAGGTCTGGTTCAGAACTGGATACAGACGCTGCAGAGTTGAGGAGGCTTAAAATACGCAAAAAGTTTTAAAATATGCATGCTTGACATGGAGCACCCTAGCACTGAACAGTTCATTTCTGTGTACCCAGATATTTGACATTGGAAAGGAAGGGATATTGTGCCATTATCTTTCTATCTGAAATTTATTTGAGTTTAGGGTGATATTATGGGTTAAATGTACTTCTAAGGTGGGAAATTAGGGCTCTCTTTACTCCAGGGTGATAATACAGGTTGCTGTTTTGGTTGTCAAGTTTACCACGCCTTAATGTCATTAGTAATTCCATCCTCTGGAGGAGTACCCTGATTTGTGAGAGAAATATGTACGTGCCTCATTAGTTAGGAGATGTGCGGGTGGAGCTGAGTTATTGATTATGATAAAAAATGGGTAAGCTTTTGATTTAAAATTGAGTTAATGAATGCTTAGCAAAAATGTGCTTTGAACACTTAATTTGCAAAAGTGTTTCATTTACATTTCCCAGTGAGCCACTTCGCTCATTTGTCTCTTGAGTGAAAACCCATATAAGCCCAGGACAGCATTGCTGCTATCAATTAATATTTTATCCTCCTGAATTTTACTACCAAAAATCAGTTCTACTATTCAAAGATTGGCAAGTTAAAAAACGTTGTAACTTCTTTTTAATAGTGATATATATATATATATATTTACATATGTATATATTATTTTTCATTGAAATAACATGCTTTGAATGATTTAAAACCTAATTATTGATGTCAGTTCTACATCCAAGCCATTCTTTATTCTCAAGTGAAAAAATGGTGTTCCTGAGACATTTGCTAATACCTTCCGGATAAGGATAAGATCTTTTACTGCCGAGTTATTTATGCATATTCACTTCTCATATTGTGTGTAATGTGGGAAGATGATGAAAATATTTAAGCCTGCCTGTGTTTCTAATCTTCCTGACGGAGTTCAGGAGCTTAGCTAAGATGACAGCATCCCAAACTACATCCGGTATACAGGTTGTTGCTGTTAATATGTTAATAATGGTCAGTGTATCTTATCTTTAGAAAGTCTTTCCTTCTACAAGTGGGTCCATTAGATTCTACTGTTTAGACCAGTGTAAGAACATCAGAAGTTCTCATGCAATTTTCATATCTTTTTTTTTTTTTTTAAGTCTTCTCAATCTGTAACAAGTTCTGCTCAGGCACACATAAGAATAATATTGTAATAGGATTAAATAAACCCTCAGAAAATAGAATTTCTGTTTTTTTTTTTTTCTCATATTACACAGTAATTTTATTTAACTGTGGGAATAATTTTATTTAACCTCACATTTCTCCTGAGAGGAAAGCAATACAGAAACAAACTTTTCTCCAAGTGCTGCACAACGATCTTGCATTATTTTGAGATGTCAGCCTCAACCCTTTCTAGTGGTGTCATGACAAAATACAGATAAGATCATTTTAGTTTATGTGATTGGAATAGTTTGCTTCTGTTTCATTTCTTCGCCATATTAGTTTTTGTTTTCTGGAATCCGTTGAGCCATAGCCCTCAGTTTTAGTGTGCTATACTCAAGATGGTCTTGTTTCAGATCTAGATGAAGCACAAAGGAAAACACCACAGAGATATTTGAGAAAGTTGACTCTCACAGCCCTATAGTGGTTATAAGATAGCACGCAGTTCTTTTATTGCAAGTGTTGGTAATACAGACTTTTAAAGTCAAAAGTCGCAAGTTTGCAAATGACTCAGCTTTTATTCTTTAAGTTCTTTCTTATGTCACGTAAAGATTTTCAGACAAAATCTTCAAATTTGAGTTCCAACAATACAAAAAGTAAAATTGTAAACTTAACTCTTCCAACCAGAATCAGAGAATTTTGAGATAGTCTGAAACATCTTTCTTGGGGTAGGTATCCATATCCATACCCAAATAATAATATCCATGTCCATATATGAATCTTTATTTCTAATTTTGTTGTTGTTCAGTCCCTCAGTTACAACCCCATGGACTGCAGCATGCCAGACTTCCCTGTCCTTTATCGTCTCCCAGAGCTTACTCAAACTCATGTCCATAGAGTTGGTGATGCCATCCAACCATCTCGTCCTCTGTATCCCCTTCTCCTGATTTCAATCTTTCCCAGCATAGGGTCTTTTCTAATGAGTCAGCTCTTTGCATCAGGTGGCCAAAGTATTGGAGCTTCAGCCTAAACAGCAGTCCTTCCAGTGAATATTCAGGATTGATTTCCTTTGGGATTGACTGGTTGGATGTCCTTGCAGTCCAAGGGACTCTAAGAGTCTTCTCCAACTCCACAGTTCAACACATGCTTTGTTTCTATGTACACACATATATAGATGATGTGCCTACACATTTAAAATATTGTGTGAAATGTCCAGTGTGCTGTGCTTAGTTTCTCTGTCATGTCCAACTCTTTGTACTCCATGGACTGTAGCCCAGTAGGCTCCTCAGTCCATGGAATTTTCCTATCAAGAATATTGGAGTGGTTGCCAGTTCCTACTCCAAGGGATATTCCCAACCCAGGATTGAATGCACGTCTCCTCATCTCCTGCACTGGCAGGCAAATTCTTTACCACTAGCACCACCTGGGAAGCCCAAAATGTCCAATAAACTGGGCAAACTTTGGGTTCAATATGTAAGTCTTGGTTGTGCTAAGATAACAAAGATGCAGGTTACCACCATACAGGTGGTATATTTCCTTGACAAGTGGAAAAATATAGGGGAAAATTTCCTTTTTTGTTCCAAAGTATATGTTAAAAAATACTGATCTAGTCCCAACTGACTCAGTTTACATGGGAGACAACTGCAACCCAGAGAGGGTAACTGATTTATTAGAAGACAACACTAATTGGGAATGGAGACAGAACCAAATCCAAAGAGCTCCGAATCCTATATGGTGCTTTTTCCTATTACAAACAATTTTCACTTATTTCTGTTTTCTAATATTGGGAAGAGAATGAACAAAAACATAGGTGGGAAATTTCCTGAATTCCTGAATCTTGTCCTGAACTGTTCACTCAGTTCAGTCATTCAGTCAGGTCCAACTCTTTGTGACCCCATGGACTACAGCATGCCAGGCTTCCCTGTCCATCACCAACTCCTGGAGCTTACTCAAATTCATATCCTTGAGTCTGTGATGCCGTCCAACCGTCTCATCCTCTGTCATCCCTTTCTCCTCCCACCTTCAATCTTTCCCAGCATCAGGGTCTTTTCAAAAGAGTCAGTTCTTTGCATCAGGTGGCCAAAGTATTGGAGTTTCAGCTTCAGCATCAGTCCTTCCAGTGAATATTCAGGACTTATTTCCTTTTGGATGGACTGGTTAGAGGAACTGTCCACTAACACCCTATGAGATATCTGCTGCTACTGCTGCTAAGTCACTTCAGTCGTGTCCCCCATAGACAGCAGCCCACCAGGCTCCCCCATCCCTGGGATTCTCCAGGCAAGAACACTGGAGTAGGTTGCCATTGCCGTCTCCAGTGCATGAAAGTGAAAAGTGAAAGTGAATTCGCTCAGTCGTGTCTGACTCTTAATGACCCCATGGACTTCAGCCTACCAGGCTCCTCTGCCCGTGGGATTTTCCAGGCAAGAGTACTGGAGTGGGGTGCCATTGCCTTCTCCTATGAGATATCTGAGGGAAATGCATTCATAGGAAATAAGATTACAAAATATATACACAATTTTTCAACCCAAGGCTAGGACCCAATTATGGTTTATAAGCAAGCTAAATCAAACTACATACCCTATCATACCTTAGAGGCAGGATCTGAACAAAAGGAAGCCAAATGGTCTCCTGAGTCCCCTCACTCTAAAATCCTCACTGAATTTTGAATGTATCTGTGACATATTCAGTGTCCATGAATGGCTAGTCCAAGTACAATCAAACAATGAGACCCAATGAAGTCATAAGAAATCTAGCCTAGGCCTCCTGTCTGTGTTTTCTCAGATTGTGGCAGTGTCCAAGAAGAAACAGAACTTAGGCTTTGTGATCACCAATCAAATGGAGATATAAGAAAAAAGCATTTACAGAGCAAGTCACAAAATATTAGATTATCAAGTCCTTCATCCTTTCTACCAGCAAATGATAGAAAGGCCAAAAGGAGCTTTCCCAATATAAATTGCTAAACATTTCCCTGTGATTGACCACTTAGAAAATATAGCTCAGGAAAAGGCCAGAGAATTAGCCATTTATTTTGGTTGAGAAGTAAAGCTGAGGCCCAGAGCAGAACCATGAGCTTCTTTTGGGTAACATGGAGCTTCATATCATCCTCGTGGGGCAATGATTCTTCTCTGGTACCATTGTAGTATTTTCTCTAGTGTGACTCTGCATTGATTAACTTAGAAAGTCATTTTGAGTCTATATGGATGAGACCTTCTGTATTAGTTTCAAGATAAAGCAGTGTTGCCTTACTATTATCATCTACAATGGTTAATGAGAATTTGCCAAGAATAGGAAAAGGGAAAGGGAAACATTTCTGCTCCCACATAAATTAGATTCTTATTTCAGTAAAGCCCTATGTTAAAAAATAATTCTCTTTCAGTTGAAATTTAAGGTTTAGGTAGCAAAAGCAATTTGTAAGAAGGATTAAAATGACTAATGGGATTTTAATATAATGATTTGAGGTTTCACATATTCCCTTCATTAATAAAGGGAACAAGGAAGAACACTTACAAGAATAATCTCATTTCACAGTGTCTCATGTAATACTTGGTATTGGATTCTAAGTATAGGCAGCGTCCTTTGTTAGGCATTGATTGAGATGGTGGAAAGGGACAAGATAAACGTTGAAGGAATGAACCTTCGGTAAGCTTACATTCTGAAAAGGGAAACTAATCACTTAACAAGACAGAAGAACATAAACGCCCCAAGAAATGGGCAGCAGAAGCACAAATGGAGTGGAACATTCTGGAAAGGGCTAAAGGGAAGGTTTCATTGAGAAAAAGACTGTTATACAGGACTTAGCAGTGTGAGAAGGGGTTCAGAATGAGGAAATAACACTCCAGGCTGAGCAAAGAGTTTGAATTGTGATCCTGAGCACTGACAGAAAGTAGCTTTGATGGACAAGAGCTGTGGCTTATAGAAGGTGGGCATCAGAATGTTGAAATGAGATGTGTCTGAAGGAGTCCATTGAGGTGAATGTCGAGAGGGCACATATACTTTCTCAATGATAAAAAGCCATTGACCCAAAGTCTTCAGCTTTAGGGAACCAATGAGCAGGATGGCAGATTCATGTTTCAGATAGGTCAGTTTGGAAGTAGGTGAAGATGAGTTCAGAGGTAAGAGAGTGTAGGTAGAGGTACCAGGGACAATTCAGGTGGGAAACCACAAAGGCAGGAATCCATTGATTGCCCTCATCAATAAAATATTTAAGGTGAATTGTCAATTTCCAGATTTTCTAGAAATTCATGTTTAATATAATATCCTTAACCTGCACCTATTCTGCAATGGCATAATTGTTTTCTTATTTCAGGACAATGTTGTTTGGCTTCAGATGTTTTTCTGATGAGATAAGAAGGAAATCTAGGGCACACAGAGGTTGTAGCTGAGAAATCCTGAAGATACTGATATAGTATCTTCATTTATGGTGGGAATTTTAAAGTTCCTAAAGATGTACCTGACATTTTAAAAGGTCTTCAATTATTTTGAACATTTTATTTTGGAAAACTTTACACACAAAAATGCAGAGAAAAGCATTAAACTTTGATGTATCCATCATCCACATTCAATAATTACCAACATTGTTATTTGTATTTCAGCAATGGCTTACATTTACAGATGTTTCTCAGTTGTCTTTAATATACCAGGTACTCTGGTAGGGCCAAGATACAATGATTAATTAGACTCAGTTGCTACCCTCAAGGAATTCTCAAGTTATATAAAGGGATGGGGAATATAATCAAGGAAAATGCAATATATTATGGTAGATAAATCAGTACAAATGAGTCCAAGATACAGAGGAAGAATGGAAAGTAATTAAGCCCAAGTGAAAGAGATAGAAATGATCAGAGATGACTCCCCAGAGGAGGTGAAAGCTGGGATTTTATGGATGAAGGGAAGTTTATCAAATTCATATGCCAGAAAAGTGTTTGCACAAGTTCTGTATGAGGGGTACTGGGTGAGGTAATATCAACATAGGAACATGGTATAAAATGCAGAAGTCCTGGGACAACAACAGATAAAATGTAAATGAAACAGAATTAACATAGTTTTATTTCCTCTCCTTAGTTATATAATTAAACTTGCTGCCCCAGCACAATTCTTGATATGTAGAACATACTAAAAAAAAAAAAAAAATGAGAGCCTGAGTGCAATTTATTCCCATACAGTAATAGTGCGAATGCACTTCTCCTTGTGCTACGTAACCGAGAGCGTCTAGTGACTCTTTCAAGTCTCCAAAATAGCTTGGAAACTATTGACTAGTTGATTATGACTTTTTTTAACTCTTTCTTTTTTTTCTACTATTAAGATTTCACATCAGAATTACCCTGCAAAGCAGAGATAGCCACACACCAAAGGCATCAGAGGCAGCTGTTCATTAGAATTTTATGGCCCTGGGAAATAATTTCAAATGAGACATTCAGCAGAGAGATAAAAAAGCGCAGCTTAGATGGGCTTTGATATGGCTGGGAAAGTAGCCCTTTCAATTCCATAACAGGCGTGTTGGGTGCGGGGAGGACCTTGGATTTCTAAATGAAATTGAACAAATATCTATTAGGCACCTACTATGTGAAGAGCCATAGACAACCTGGGGCATTGTACTGTCCTTAAAAAGTTTTCATTTTAAAGACCAAATAGCTCCTGAATAACCCAAGTTTAAAAATTGTCTGGTGGGAGGGAGCAAGGACTTTAGAAAACACAAGCAGAAGAGCCATCTCATACAGGGAAGGCTACACAAAGATGGTGGCATTTGAAATCTGATGAGCTGAGGGATCAAAAGACTTTGATAAAGACTGGAAGCTAAAAATAGGAATATAAACTGTAATTCAAAAGAAAAATGGCAGTTTCCCAAAGTCATTATTTGTCATCAGGTTGACTCTAAAAAGCCCATTAATCCACTTAAGATATAATCAATCTGTGTCAATTATTGCTCTGAACCTGGCAATGTGCTTGGTACTGATGGGTTTGGGGATTCTATTTATTTTAGTTTTGCTTACATTGGGAACCCATTTCCTACTCCATCATGGAGCAGAGAGCTGGAATCTTAGTGAAGAGGGATGGGGGTGAAGGAGTTGTACATTTCAATGACTTCCAGCCAAAGGTCACCAGGAACACACCTGTGGTCCAAAAACTTTGGTGGTACTAGGGGTAAAGAACCCCTCTGCCAGTGAAGGAGACCTAAGGGATGCAGATTTGATCCCTGAGTTGGGAAGATCAACTGGAGGAGGAAATGGAAACCCACTCCAATATTCTTTCTGGGAAAATCCCATGGACAGAGGAGCCTGGCAGGCTAGAGTCCAGGGATCACAAACAGTCAGACACAACTGAAGCGACTTAGCACACAGCACATTCTTTTCCGCCAAGAACACACAACATGGAGAACTGTGGGGCATCTCAAAACAGAGTGTTCAAAATGACTTATGGGATTTGAGCTTGTGTTAAGGGACTCTGATTTAAGAAGTAGGGCTTTGTTCCGGGTTAAATAAAGTCGAAAAGCCAGTGTAATTAGCTTAGTAAATCTTACATACAAGTAGTAAACCCTAGACAGAGGCTGAAACTATAATTGGCAAAAAGCAAGCTACATTAGCTAGGATGGTGGATATTTGGTTATATTTGTGGTTTAAACAAAGTTCATGTTTTTCCTCTTCTCAGCTATGATTAGAGTGGTCTAATTTTTATCTTGATTAATCACAGGTAGAGAGTAGTCTTTTCTGACATTGATACTCTGTGACATTTTATATTCAGCAAGAGAATGCTAAAGCCTAGCTGGTGAACCAGGGCCCCTCCCAGGGTTCTCAGGAGCTGCTTTCTCTCACATGATAAGGGAGAGGGCAGAGTAAAGTGAAGGGCAAGTTACTTAACCTTCCTGAGCTTGAGTTCCTTCTGTAAAATGAGGCTAATAAGCCCAACATTTCAGGATTGTAGTAGGAAATTCAAACATAAGTGAAATATCTAGCTCTGTGCTTGGGATACAAATAGAAGCCAAGATATGCCTTTCTTGTTATTATGATAGGATAACATGTTCATATTCCTGCATTGTATCAACAGTTCTCAAACTTCACACATATAAGAATCACCAAGATGATGTGTTAGAATAAAAGATTGCTAGCAGTCCATGGGGTCTCGAAGAGTCAGACACAACTGAGCGACTTCACTTTCACTTTTCACTTTCATGCATTGGAGAAGGAAATGGCAAGCCACTCCAGTGTTCTTGCCTGGAGAATCCCAGGGACAGGGGAGCCTGGTGGGCTGCCGTCTATGAGGTTGCACAAAGTCGGACACGACTGAAGCGACTTAGCAGCAGTAGCAGCAGCAGCAGCAGCAGCAGCAGTCCCCACCCTAAGATTTTCAAATTCAGTGGATCTTGGTTAGCATCTGGGAACTGACATCTCTTTCATTTTTTTGGCTGCATCATGTGGCACATGGAAATTCCTGGACCAGAGATGGAACCGCACCAACCAGAGAAGTTGGGGAATTGGCATTTCCTAGTCAATGGCACCCAACTACAATACTCTTGCCTGGAAAATCCCATGGACAGAGGAGCCTGGTAGGCTGCAGTCCATAGGGTTGCTAAGAGTCGGGCATGACTCAGCGACTTCACTTTCACTTTTCACTTTCACGCATTGGAGAGGGAAATGGCAACCCACTCCAGTGTTCTTGTCTGGAGAATCCCAGGGACAGGGGAGCCTGGTGGGCTGCCGTCTATGAGGTTGCACAAAGTCGGACACGACTGAAGCGACTTAGCAGCAGCAGTGGATGCCGAGGATCCAGGGCACACTTTGAGAACCACTTGGTTAAGCAATAAATCTAAAAAGCCAAATCCGTGATGTTTGCAATGATTTCTTCACTGAGATCTTTGGCACCTGCCAAGCTTTATTCTTGGAGAAGGCAATGGCACCCCACTCCAGTACTCTTGCCTGGAAAATTCTATGGACAGAGGAGCCTGGTAGGCTGCAGTCCATAGGGTTGCTAAGAGTCGGGCATGACTCAGCGACTTCACTTTCACTTTTCACTTTTATGCATTGGAGAAGGAAATGGCAACCCATTCCAGTGTTTTTGCCTGGAGAATTCCAGGGACGGGGGAGCCTGGTGGGCTGCCGTCTCTGGGGTTGTACAGAGTCGGACACGACTGAAGCAACTTAGCAGCAGCAGCAAGCTTTATTCTAGAACAGTTACCAGTCAACTTTTTGTATGGTAAGTATCGTAGTATTTGTGGGTCATGCGGTCTATTTAACTATTCAACTTTGTTGTTGCAGCACAAAAGGTATAAAAATAAATGGGTGTGGCTGTCTTCCAATAAATATTTATGGACACATATCCAAATTTCATATAATTTTCATGTCATAAAATATTTTTTTTAACCATTGTAAATGTTAAACAACATAGCTGAAAGGTCAAAAGCAGGTAGCAGGGTGAATTTGACCTTTTGCTCTAAGGTGCCATCCCCTGCACTGAGAGTTGGCAATGAAAGAGCTGGTTGAGAAATGATCTCAGGTTGATGAGATCTTGTCTTTGGGAAACTTGTCTAGGTTTTTTGAGCCCTTTGGTCTCACTGAGTAGATGTATATCTAGTCCTTTGTTTGGGGTTGCTGTTGATGAAGTTATCTGCCAAATTAGCAAGTGATTTAAAATAGGATGTATGTGCTTGTGCAATGTTTTCCCTTCCCCTAATTTCCCAATTTCTAGGATAATTTTGACGACTATAATATAAATGAAGCCATCCACATGATCGTGTTACACAATGAGTCAATGCTGGGGCTAGACAGTTAGGGTCCCCTCTTCTTACTGATTTTTGTTTAGGTTTCATTGCCTCTTGGATACAGAAGGCATTTTGCTTTTTTCATTGAGTTTATAAACCCTTATCTTGTAGGTCTGTTAAAAAACACATTTCAACTCTTTAAAGTAAACTGGTCCTCATATTATTAACATACTGAGTCTTTTGAGTCGAGGACAAATACATTGAATCAACAATTTTTTTTTTAAGTAAAATCACCATAAGTTTGAATTCTCTTGAAAATGGAAAATATATAAATAGTGGGTAATTTCATGTTCTTTGAAGTGTGACAGACCTGAAGTCAGTTCACAGCTCTGATTTTGATGGTCCATATGGTCTTGGGCAAGATTTATAACCACCTTGAACATCAATTCTTTCAAAGATGGGGAGAATAATAGTAGCTACTAAATAGGATTATTGTGAGAGGTAAATTAAATGATATTTCTTAAAATTATCACCAAATACGTTGTATGACTTAAAGAGTTAGTATCATTGCTGCCTTTATGCTTAACTTCCATTGTACCTATTACTAAATGTGATCGTTCATTCAATCATCCATGAAACAAAGGTTTTTTTAAGTGATCTGTGTACCAGGTAGTGTACTGAAAACTTAAAGATATTGGTAATTGGGAACTTAAGGGCATAATTTTGGCTAAAGAGGTTTACACACAGACAAATTAGTTGAGTAAATTTTCCTGGTCTCAAATGTTTACAAGGTATAGGGAGACATTAGAAAAGACTGACCAGTACTATTCAGAAGCTGGGGAATATCAGAAAGGACTCACAGAAGTGACCTTTGAGCTGAATCTGAGTGATACTTGGAAGCATTCAGCATCGTACATCCTTGGGAACCACTGACATTTGATATAATCTAGTTTCGAATATTCAAGAACGCTTCGTGTTGATCCCAGTTTCTAAGTTCTGCCTCGTATTCTTTCCTTTTCTCCCACAATACCTTCTCTTATTCAAATGCCACCCATATCTTCCCATTTCAGCCCAGATCAAAACCTACCCTCTCTCTAATACCACATTTCCTCCTTAATCTGAATTCTGTCAGTTCTGATGTATGTCATACAATGTACCCTTGATAATAGTAATCCTTCCCCAAGTCTTAACTTTGTGTTCATTTATATTTCTCCTCAGCTGGAGAAGAGGAGAAATGCCACCCCAGCATAGAGTGAATTTTCCCTGTGTTTCCACAGGATCCAGAGAAAGACAAAGTATATCATGGAGGCACAACAAATATGCATCCGTGGGTTTCTCACCGCATCTTTAATGGCTTGTCCCTTTAAATCAGTACACTTGTCTCATCTGAACTCCTCCCCCATCCCGCTTTATTCCAATCTGACTTCACATTCTCAAGAGGGAAGTTTTTCTAGACCTGGTGACTGAGCTGATGCTCAAGATTCTTCTATTTCATTTATAAAATAAAGTCTCTATCAGACCAGTGCTTCCTGTTCAACCTCATCTCTGGCCATTTCTCCTTTTTCTTTTCCTCTTTCTTCTCAACTTCATGTTTCAGCAACACTATACTGACGTTCTCTGAGCATTTTGTGTTGTCTCCAGCTACCATAATTTTGCAATTCTCTCTCCTAGAATGCCTTTCCTTCCTCATATTCCTGAAAACATCTTTTAAACCTTCAACTCTTAGCTCATAGTCTACCTTCTTTGAAAAATGTTCCTTGACTTCCTGAGGCAGAAAAGATACTCCAGCCCTGTGGCTTCTCTGCCTCTTTCCCACCGTTACTTTTATGTTGCAATACCACCCACCTCATTATTTCCCAAGCACCCTGTGCTATTTCATGCATCATGCCTTTGCCTGTTCTATGATGGTCCCTCCTTCTAAAATAAAACGCCCATTACTGGTCCTTACCTGATTGTACTTGTGCTCGCTCGCTCGGTCATGTCCGACTCTGTGTCCCCATGGACTCTAGCCTGCTAGGCTCATCTGTCCATGGAGTTTTCCAGACAAGAATACTGGGAGTGGGTTGCCATTTCCTCCTCCAGGAGATCTTCCTGATTCAGGAAGATCAAACCTGTGTCTCTTGTAATTCCTGCATTGACAGGTGAATTCCGTACCTCTAGTACCACCTGACCTGATTAACTCCTTCTTTAAGCTCTACTAAGGAACCATCTCTTCTAGAAAACCTCCCTTGAACTGCCTAGCTGGATGGAGTTCCTACTATGGAGTTCCTATGGAGTTAGGAACTATGGAGTTCCTAATAATATCCTATTATTCCAAAGCACTCCATCTTAGCACTTCAAACTACATTAAGCCCTTGATTTCTCTGCCTTTCTCTTTCACTAAACTTCAAGCCCCACATAAGAGGAGCACTTATCTACATACTGTCTGTGTCTGGGAGCGAGTAGATGGATGGATAGGTGATAGATAGGCAAGTTTATTCAAAGGTTCTGGTAATAAACTCAGATTTCCCATCATAGTATTGAACTAATTGAATTTTTAACCATTTTGTATAAAAGGCAGGGTTTCTGAACTTCACTATTGGCATTTGTTGGCTGCGTGACTTTTTGTGGAGGACACTGTCCTCTGCAAGATAGGGCTATTGGCAGCATCCTAGGCCTTTACCTACTAAATGCCAGTAGCACATGTCCCGAGACTCACACTACCACTGTTGAATCCCCCGAGGGGAAGAAAGGTAGGCAAAATCACCTCCCACCATACTGAGAACCATTGGGTTGAGGTACAATCAAACACAATTTGTGTTTTTATATACATATAAAGTCTTTTTATTTACATATATTTGTAAGTCAAGAAGGCAATGGCACCCCACTCCAGTACTCTTGCCTGGAAAATCCCATGGACGGAGGAGCCTGGTGGGCTGCAGCCCATGGGGTTGCTGAGGGTCGGACACGACTGAGTGACTTCACTTTCACTTTTCACTTTCACGCATTGGAGAGGGAAATGGCAACCCACTCCAGTGTTCTTGCCTGGAGAATCCCAGGGACAGGGGAGCCTGGTGGGCTGCCGTCTATGGGGTTGCACAGAGTCGGACACGACTGAAGTGACTTAGCAGCAGCAGCAGCAGAGTGCATTTGAGTATGAAAAGATTATAGCATTGGAAATCAAACCTGAAGGGGAATGTTTTTTCATTACAAAAGTAATAAACAATTGCTATAAGAAGTTTATAAATACACAAAAGGAAAAAACATGAATAAAATGCCAATAATCTCACCATTCAAAGAATAACCATTGGTAATATTTTCACTTATTTACTTTCAGATTTTTATACACATAGATTTGTTTCTTTAAACTTAATAATACTGCATGTAAAAAATTTGATGTAGCTTTAAATTCAACAATGGAGTAAAATTTTTTTAATTAGATTATAGATCTTTCATAAATATTTTAATACCTACATTATATTCTATAAATGTGTGTAACATAATTTACTTACCCTGATTTTAGGACATGCAAATTATTTGCATTTGTCCAGTATTTGAAAAATTCTGTAATAAAATCTTTGGGTGTGAAATTACTTATATATTTTGAATTATGTTCTTAGGATGGGATCTTAGAATAAAAATGATTGGAACAAGACAATGGACTGTTTGGAGTATCTTTATATGTATTTGAGATCAAATTGGTTTTCAAAGTGATGGCACAAGTTTGCCTGCCCTGCGGTAACATAGGAGTGCCCAGGGCTCTCTGCATTGTGATCATTGCACTGCCACCGTGTGCTGTGGACTAGGGGACATTCTGAAGGTGGACACTAAAGACCATGTTAGCAAGCTTAATGTTACGAAGCCCTGCCTTAGGGCTGAATTGCTAATGCCTTGTAATCTAACATGAGGACTCATAATTACAGATAAGAAGTCCTCATTGTGGCTTGATGATGCTCTTTCTGTTCTGCTTTTTTGTCAATCAAGATGCACTTCCTTTATGAAATGATTTCCACCTCTTATCTATCATCATGACCATTTTGAACCATCAAGACTGGCGTTTAGTAGGCATATGATTATTTATTGAACAAAAACCTTTTTTCCCTAGATGAAGTAATTCCTGGGCCTGTATGCATTGAGGAGAAAAATTAGAATACATAAAATTATGACTATTATTAATAAATATTTCCTGAGCGTTACTAATATATGCATTTTACTGAGACACATTTACATAGTAGGGAGGGAACATAATGTCTCTTTTGAGAGGTATGCCTGTGTCCATCTAAAGTAGAAATGTGGGCTATTCTGTGTATGTGACGAAGTCTGAGACCAAGAATCAGAGATACTGTGAGTAGGCAAATACGAAATCCCATCCAGTCAAACCCCCTATTACAGGTCGTGAAGAAGTAATGAGCTCCACAGAGTTCCTTTGTGACTTAATGGTAGAACTTGGTTGTAGGGGCAGGACAATATTGAGTCTAGGAGACACTGAACCTTGAAAACAGACACACACTGGTCAAATGCTACCCCTGAAACATGCTGGCTGTGTGCTTTATGCAAGTCACCAAAGTTCTTGAACCTCAGTTTCCTCATCCATAAGATCGAGGTAATCAAAATGTCAACTTCGTAGATCTTCAAAATCATACAGTGGTTTTGAATCATGGAATAATTTTGAGACAAGGCACATACCCTTTTGTAACTCAGATTTTTTAATGACTGCTTCACTCTCTCTTCTTAACAAAACTTCTGGTAGAAATCCTCTTAAACATTGAGAGCAGAACTGCTAAAAACATAATTTTCCTTATGCTGATTCTGAGTACTTTGTGTTGCAATTTATACTAGATCGGGTTCTGCCACGTATTGGAGAGTGCATAGGTTATTTTCAATAACCACTTTTATAGGCGAAAACATTTGTTCAAAGCAGCTAAGGAACTTGTCTCATTTCTGAGCAACCAAATAGCAGAACCGGAATGAACCACAGACTTCAGAAGCTAGAACTCATGTTTTTTTCTCTCCAACCTTCCTTGTAAGTGCTAGGTTGTTTTTCTTTCTTTCCTCTGTGCTAAGTCACTTCAGTTGTGTCTGACTCTTTGTGACCCTATGGATGGTAGCCCACCAGGTTCCGCTGCCCATGGGATTCTCCAGGCAAGAATACTGGAGTGGAATGCCATGCCCTCCAGGGGATCTTCCCCACCCAGGGATAAAACCACATCTCCTGCATTGGCAGGCAGGTTCTTTACCACTAGCGCCACCAGGGAAGCCTTTTTCCCTTAAGTTTCTACAACTGAAGAAATACTCTTAAGATTCCCGGATTAGAAAGGTCAAGGTAGTATATTTGGAATAAGTGCTTTTCCAGACATCTATTTGAATAGAACTAAGTACGTGAGTGACTTTATATCTCAGTAAATTCATGGTTATTAATGACTTGGTAACAGAAACTCTGTAATGAATAAACAGGAGAATATTGAAGACCTGGCAGCAATGAGATATATTGGTGATGTG
>NW_011495025.1:10105329-10114972 GCF_000754665.1 Bison bison bison | reverse complement strand
TGATGTGATTCCAAATTTAAACAAATTACAGGGGGGAAATGGATAATGATAAAATAATTAGAAACCAGAAGCACCTGAACAAACACCCAAATCCCACATCTGTCTTCACTATATTCAGCAATTCCTAAATATCACTGGTGCATTGAAGGAGAAATTAGCAGAGCCTTTTAAACATCACCTCAGTGAAAAGCAGAATTAACTCCTTCCTGTTATTGAAAATGTTCACAGAGACAGGGGGAATGACCCGAATGCCTTCCTTTATGACAACAAAATTTGCAAAGCTAAAATCTTTTAGAAAATATATCTCCATTACAAATTTGTACATAAGCTATAGGTCCCTAACGAGATTTTAGACTAAAAATATAATGATCAGAATAGTACACTGGCTTCAGTATTGTTATATATCTCTCGTAGAATACATCAATGGTAAAATGAACGAATAGCTTAGCACTTTATTGGTATTTTTTAGGTATATTCAATGAAGATGCAGAATCAGCAAAGAAACTCCGTAGTTGCAAAATCTTTGTAAACCTCTCAGTTGACCTGCCTAGCTAATATATTTCAAATGCACACATTTTACAACAATAAGAACCATTCTTGCCAGTGGCTATCTAAGGTGAGTCTAGAAATGTTTGCTTGAAACAAATCTCACCCTAGTACAATTCCAGAAGGACTGTTCTTTAGGGAACAGTTTAAGTGCTGGAATAATTACTTAAGGAAATTCTGTCAGCTCATTTAAAAGAATTTCCTCAGGCTAGGAAAGGAGGGAGATTTTTGAAGTGAACAGGAATTGCTTGAGATCTTATGCAATGCCATCTATAGCATGTCACCTCCTTTTAAAGAACTTTCACTCATTTCATTATAAATGATGTCATTAGTGGTGCTTCCTTGCAGTGCTATCTTCTTCACTCTGGGATGTGCTTTATGTTTGGCATCATAAAGGCACAGACGTACCATTATTGGCTGGAGTACAATTCCAGATATACACAGGGATGTAGGATAGGAATTGACTAATTAGCCATCCTTTTCTTGCTTCTTCGCATCAGTTCAGCTCTGTTGTCGCTCAGTCGTGTCCGACTCTTTGCGACCCCATGGACTGCAGCATGCCAGGCTTCCCTGTCCATCACCAACTCTCAGAGCTTACTCAAACTCATGTCCATTGAGTCAGCGATGCCATCCAGCCATCTCATCTCTGTCGTCCCCTTCTCCTCCTGCCTTCAGTCTTTCCCAGAGTCAGGGTCTTTTCCAATGAGTCAATTCTTCACATCAGGTGGCCAAATTGCAGTTTCAGCTTCAGCATCAGTCCTTCCAATGAATATTCAGGACTGATTTCCTTCTTTGAATGCCTTCTCCAAAATGTGGATGAGTGCTGACCATATCATAACTATGCTGGAAAAGAGTGAAAGCAAATCCCAGGTAGAGAGGTACAACAAAGTTAATGACATTCTTATTTCCTTCTCTGCTTTGTCTCTTTGACTAAATAAGATTACTTAAAGTTGAAACAAAGTAAACAAATGAGAGATTCCTCTCTCCCCTGGAGTCCTCAGGAGGCTAGAGAACATTTATGTAATGCTTGTGCTTGTGCTCGCACTCAGTCCCCCAGTTGAGTCGGACTCTGTGCGACCCCATGGACTGTAGCCCACCAGGCTCCTCTGTCCCTGGGATTCTGCAGGCAAGAATACTGGAGTGGGTTGCAATTTCCTCCTCCAGGGGATCTTCCTGACCCAGAGATCCAACCCATGTCTCTTGTGTCTCCTGCATTGCAGGTGGATTCTTTACCACTGAGTCACTGGGGAAGCCCATTTATGTACTATGCCTCCTAATTAAAATAATGTTCTCCAAATATTTTCTAACTTGATGACAAGTGTACTTTGTAGGAGAGAATTCTGAACCTTAAAATCGGACTTGCTCTTGTCCTGTCTCACCACCAGTTGGTCCATGTTAGTTCTGCTTATCCTTCAAAAGCTAGAAAAGTTGGCTAAAGATAATCCAGAGACTTTTTTACAGAGATCTTTAAAAACCATATGTTTGCCATATTTGATTCTTATCAAAAATCGTAATTAAAAGGTTGGTATGCATCCAAGTTACCTTGAAGAGAAGAACAATCCTTAGTGAGCTTCTTGCCAAGGGACAGGAAATCATCTTGCCTGACTACTGGAGCGCTCACAGCACGTTTGCTCCTGTCTGATTCTGCCCATGTGTCTGCCTTCCTGAAATTACCTGCCTGCCCCTTCCATCCATGCAAGTCTAGGATATCTTTATATATATTGAACCCATTCTCCTCTCATGTCTTTAATCTCCTTTATCCTTGTAACTCTTACTGCACAAAATCCACTCTCCTATCCTCTCTCTTTTTCTCACTATTTTTTGCTTCCACTGTTTCTTGCATCTCTTCTTTTAAGTAAAAGCTTCTTGAGCACAGGAAACATGAGTTTATATTTGTGTGTTTGTTTTTGCTGCTGTCTATGGGGTCGCACTGGAGAAGGCAATGGCACCCCACTCCAGTGCTCTTGCCTGGAGAATCCCATGGATGGAGGGGCCTGGTGGGGTACAGTCCATGGGGTCACTAGGAGTCAGACATGACTGAGCGACTTCACTTTCACTTTTCACTTTCATGCATTGGAGAAGGAAGTGGCAACCCACTCCAGTGTTCTTGCCTGGAGAATCCCAGGGACAGGGGAGCCTGGTCGGCTGCTGTCTATGGGGTCGCACAGAGTCGGACACGACTGAAGCGACTTAGCAGCAGCAGCAGCATATAGAGCAGGCTTCCCAGTTAGCTCAGCTGGTGAAGAATCTGTCTGCAAGGCAGGAAACCTGGGTTCCATCCATGGGTTGGGAAGATCCCCTGGAGGAGGGCATGGCAACCCACTCCAGTATTCTTTCCTGGAGGATCCTCATGAACAGAGGAGCCTCGTGGGCTACAGTCCATGGGGTCACAAAGAGTTGGACATAACTGAGTGACTAAGCATGGCACAGCATATAGAGCACCTGTCCCAGGGCACCTAGGATTTCCTTAGGCTTTCCAGGTGGTGCTAGTGGTAAAGAACCTGCTTGTCAATGCAGGAAACAGGAGATGTGAGTTTGATCCTGGATTAGTAAAATCCCCTGGAGAAGGGAATGGCAACCCATTCCAGTATTCTTGCCTGGAGAATCCCATGGACAGAGGAGCCTTGTGGACTACTGTCTGGGGTCGCAGAGAGTCAGATATGACTGAGCACACTGCATGCATAGAGCAGAGTTACCTGATTCCTTGAGAAAAAAAAAGAAAAATTCCTGAGTAATAGGAATACTAATTCATAAAAGTAATAATTCATAATGATTTTTATTACTTATAAATCACTATGATAGGTACTCCCATTATATTTTTGCCACAAATTTGCAAAGAGAAGAGACTGCCCTGGCAGTTCAGTGGTTAAAACTCCATGCTTCCAATGCAGGGTACATGGATTTGATTTCTGGTCTGGGAAGTAGGATCCCACATGCTGTACAGTGTACCCAAAAAATAAAACTTAAAAAAACTGCAAAAATATATATGAAGAGAAAAAAATTTTTACAGATGAAGAAACTGAAAGTTAGAGAAATGAAATGACTTTCCAATATTGTTCTGTCAGTATATTCTAACTAAATGTTTATGCCTGTTGTAAGTGCAAATCAGATAGATAATAGATGAGTTGAATGACACTTTAGAGATTTAAGTAAACATCCTAAAGCTGAGACTGAGAGTTAGTCATAAACCTGTGTTATTGCTGCCTATAAATTTTTAAGTATTTTTCAACACCTCAACGTGTGATTTGGATAGTATGAATTTTTACCTTCAGTTTCTTTCTTTTTATAGTATGGAATAAATAAAAGGATAAAAGAAATACAACACTATAGGCTTCTTTTTAAATAAAATGGTACAGACGTGGCTTGTTGGTTTCAATCTTTGGGTCAAGGACCAATATTCCTACTGTGATATTGACATGTGTATCTGACAACAGCCCTTCTGACTCTGACTCTCAAGGTTCTGAAAGGAGCAGGATAAGCATCACCCCCTCTTACCCACACCTTGTTCTAAAGGAATAAGAACTAATATAAAGAAGTGGGAGTGTGGTGTGTTAATGTGGTCTGTTAATGATAGAAACCAGGTCAGAAGCTTCAGTGTGGTATGAGAGCCACGTGGTCCTGCTGACTGCTCCAGAATTAGGGAACCTCTCAGTCAGAGGCAATGCTGCCCTGGATGGACCCTCGCACATAGCCTGGGTAGGGTGGTGCTGCCTGGGGAGACTTAGGCTTGGAGGAGCACAGGAGAGACCTGCTCTCATTGGGCAGTTTGCTTCCAGAGTGAAAATGGAGAGAAATTAAGCAGAACAGGGAAGTTATCCTTTTCATATTTACCCATCAGTTAAGTCATCCCCAAGGAAAGAAGTGAGGATCCAGTGATGCCAGGATGGTTTAGGGAAGACAGAAAGGTGAGAATGGAATACTTTAGCCTTACACTGATATTTTGATAATTTCCAAATAGAAAGTGCTCGTTTTATGAGTCAAAGCACACGTGGATCATTAATTATAAAATTGTGTGCATGGTCAGTCACTTCAGTAGTGTCCAACACTTTGCAACCCCATGGACCACAGCCTGCCAGGCTCCTCTGTCCATGAGATTTTCCAAGCATGAATGCTGGATTGGGTTTCCATGCCCTCCTCTAGGAAATCTGCCTGACCCAGGAATCAAACCAACGTCTCCTGCATTGCAGACAGATTCTTTACTGCTGAGCCACTAGTCAAAGTGTGTGAAAATATTCAGAAATGTATGTACAGTGCTTTAATATTTCCTTATTAGAAGTGGATTTTTGTTTCTTTGTTTTCATCGCATCCAGGACCACTGTTTTCAATCTGGGGATCCCTGGGGCCCGAATATCTAGGGTGCTTGATTCTCATGCAGATTCTCTGGTTCTGCTTTCACATTCACATCTTGGGATCAGACCTGACGCTTTGTACTTCTAACAGGCACCCAAGTGATTGCAAGGCAGCTTACGTTTATGAAGCACTAATGTAAATCTGAGTTATTGAAATCAATTTCCATCTTTTAAAATACTCCATGCATATTCCAAATGTGCATTTTATGCTCATATTCAGTAATAATTTGAATTGTTGCTTCTGATGAGTTTGAGGACTCTTATTTTTCACTGGAGATAAATGTATTAATTTCTCAAAACCCTAAGTGTCTTCCAAAGTCCCAGAAGTTGAGTCTTTATGCACAAAGAGAATTTTGCATCATCTGTAGTACAACATGGAGACAGAGCCTTGATGGAGCTGAATACCTTTAAGTTATTTTTAATTTGAGCTATCACAGAATTTTAATAAAATATTCCTTTTGCTTATTAGATGATCCCAAACGTTAAGCCAATTTGTTATTTTGAATTTTGTAATTTGTCTTGGGAATTGTTATTGAACGCTAATAAATATAACCTTAAGTTTTACTGACCTCTTAAAATTCTATTTTATTTTTTCTTGAGCTCTTTAATGCCTGAGAAATCCATTGCTATTTATACAGGGAAAAGGCAATGAAAACACTTTCCTCAGTATTCAAAATGTATTAGATAGGCAAATGTTTAAAAACATTTCTTTTCCATGAAATAAGTTACACCATAAAAGAACAGACTCTATTTTCAAAAAGATGAAAGCTCTTCCATATATGTGCTTTGTAAACGTTGTCTTAGTCCGTTTGGCCACTATAACAAATTACCATAGACTGGGTGGCTTAAACTACAAACACTTCTTACAGTTCTGGAGGCTGAATTCTGAGATTAGGGTGCCAGCAGGGTCAGGTTCTGGTAGGAACCCCTTTCTAGGTTACACACTGACAACTTCTCAGTGTATCCTTGCTGCTGCTGCTGCTAAGTCACTTATGTGGTGGGAAAAAGCCAACTGGCTTTCTGCCCTCTTCTTACGCCAGTCTCACTCAGGAGGGTTCTACCGTCATGACCTAATTATTCCTAAAGGCCCATATTAAAATACTATCACACTGGGGTTACAGTTTTGACATAAACTGGAGGTGGGGACAACGTTACAGTTATTCAGTCCATTGCACACGTGATCAGAAATCTCAGAAGCCTCCATGGGGCCTTTCCTGATCCTCCCATTTGAAACTGCATGCCCCCTACCTTATCTGACCCCCTTTTCTGTTTCATTTATCCCCACAGTGCATCATTATTTCCAATGGACTTTATTTGGCTTATGGTCTGTCTGTTGTTTATACTCTTAGGTTAGTCACCACTGGATTCCTAGCCCCTAAAATTATGCCATAATGTCGTCGTTCTCAGTACTAGTTGAATGAATGAATGCATTTCGAGCAGCGCTTCAGGCTGCTAGATGGAGTTCTCAGGACGTGGACGTTGCGTTGCACGAATCCCCATGCCCTGCACATATACCTGAGTTCCCACTCCCTGTTCAGATGGCAAAAAATTTTTATGGATAAAAATTCACTGTCAGACACGTGCACATAGGAGGCAGAACAGGAATTAGCACCTAATGTCTCCACAGGAGGGCCGGCTAATGGAAAGTGAATGAGAAGAGCAGATTCTTTATTGCTTCCTACGTTATACCTAATTTTGTCAAAATGAAGAAAGTCATCTAATATAAATCTAGCCAACCACAGCCCTGCTCTGTGCCTGAATTCTCTTTTAGAACTCCGTAAAGTATAAATATGTTTACAAATACTCTTGATTTCTTATAAGATATTTTAGGAAAATAAGTGGAAGCTTATTGAAGAAACTAAGATTTGGGATAAGGGGGCATTCAAGCTCAGTTCCTGAACACATGTGTTCCCATTTCCTCACAAGTATTTGAAGAACCATGCAAAAGTAAATACCTTAGAGTATTTAATTGTTATAGAATTTCTTTTTTTATACACAATCCGAGTACATCTACTTTGTACTTGACATTAAAGACATGGTGATATTAAAAAGAAATAATGGCTAATGTTTAACTGAACCTGGTACTATTCAAAGCATTTTGTATATTACTATCTCACTTAATGCTTGCAATGACACAACAAAGCAGGTATTCCCATTTTCCTCATTTTACAGATGATACTAAGATTATACTCATGGTGGCACAGAGGTGGAACCAGTGTTTGATAATAGGCTGTCTGGTTGAAGACCCTGTTTTTAACAGCCATATGCTGATTCCATTAATGACATGGTTTCCTTCCTAAAGAATTCAAGATGAGAAGAGATACATCATAAAATGTAATGAAAGTAGTGTGATAAAAACAAAAGACAGAGGAGCATACTCTTTTTACTGGAGTTGGGAAAAGCTTCAGAGAGAGAGCATCATGGGCTATGAGGGAAGACTAGGAATTTGCAGGTGGAGGAAGAAGACAAAGACTGAAAAAAAAAGAGGATAAAGAATTTTATTAATCTCCTTTTGAATAAGTTTATACTAGTTTTTAACGGTTCCTATCCATACTGTTTCTTTCAGATACAGTCTGAGCACTGAGCATTATGAAACCAGTGATCAAACCTAACCTGTGCTCATCTGTAAAGAAACCTGAAAGTCACTGGCTGAAACAAGTTAAAGCCTAAGTGTACATTATTGGATGGTTGTTGTAATAAGAGAAGACAGTGAACACACACTGCTAAATAGAATTACTTCTAAGTACAGAAGTCACTTTGGTCATTTATTGTCAGAAGACAAGAAATGGAGCATGTCATCCATTTGGTTTTACAACTATCCTCTTATGTTATTCTTGAATAATGGTCTTAAAGCATACTAAAAACAGCTTATTTTAAACTTTTCTTCCCTCTTCACTGTTAACAACTAAACTCTCTACAGCAGGTAGTAAATGGAACACTTCCCCTCTGCTCAAAGTAATCATTTAGAGATGTGTATAGACCTACTGATTTTAACATGTTCCGTGATGGTTGGATTTCGGTTTTGCTTGGCATCCCACAGTTTTGAAGGATTAATCCTCAGCACCGTGCCCAGCAATGTCAATCTCTTTATAGGCCCTGCTTGTCCATCACTTTCCTCCTCTAATAAGGTGTCTGCAACTGCTGATATTCATGCTGGTGAAAATCAACATGCCTCTTCCAGACGCTGTGTGATGTCAGAGACACAGAGCAGGACTGAGTACTCTTATCCTTCTTGTCAGCTGCAGGTATCGGCTAATTTGGCTTAGATTACTTTAGAGGTGTGCCTGTCTTCCCAATAGCTTTATTGAAGTGGTCTTATAATGAACTGCTAAGAAAGATGCTGTTGCTTACTTCTGCAAATAAGTGGCATTTAGAAAATGATTGGTTCCTGATCCCAAGGTGACATTGAAAAATTATATGATTAAATAGTGGGCTTAAGAAATCTGCAAATATCCAGAAAATCTTGCATGAGTATAGATGAGACCTTTATAAAAAATATTTATTCTAAAGTGTCATTTCAAAGGAATGTCAAACCTCTAGGACAATCCCTAAAGTGAGGAGAGAAGTTTAATTACCAAAAAATTAAGATTATATTAGTAGCAAGAAACCTAAGGTGTCGGAGAAAAATCCATTTCCATCTTCTTTCCCTTTTCTGAATGCACAGCTAAACTACATTTCCCAACCTGCCTTGCCTTTAGATTTGCCCATGTGCCTGAATTTCAGCCAATAAATGAGAACAGAAATGGATGAGGTCACTTCTAAACACAGCCATAAATTCTTCCTGTGGGTTCCTTCATGATTTCACCTTCCTGCTGTTGGAATAATGATCCCCAGGGAAACCTTTAAAATCACAGATTAAAGATAAAAGAGCTGCCATCATCCTTGTTCTCTGAATGGTTGCCTGGAGACAAGCCTCCCTGCTTTTAACCCTAACAACCTATGATGTCAATAAAACATTGTGAAAGCAAGGGAAACAGATGATTGGCCCAAAAATCGTCCTTTCTCTCTCAGTTTAGTTGATACATTCACTGAGATCTTCTTAAAAGGAAACTGCACTTCCTGTGTCCTCTTCATCAGTTTTTGTGATCAGATCAGATCAGATCAGATCAGTTGCTCAGTCGTGTCCGACTCTGTGCGACCCCATGAATCGCAGCACGCCAGGACTCCCTGTCCATCACCAACTCCCAGAGTTCACTCAGACTCACGTCCATCGAGTCAGTGATGCCATCCAGCCATCTCATCCTCTGTCGTCCCCTTCTCCTCCTGCCCCCAATCCCTCCCAGCATCAGAGTCTTTTCCAATGAGTCAACTCTTCGCATGAGGTGGCCAAAGTACTGGAGTTTCAGCTTTACCATCATTCCTTCCAAAGAAATCCCAGGGCTGATCTCCTTCAGAATGGACTGGTTGGATCTCCTGGATCTCCTTGCAGTCCAAGGGACTCTCAAGAGTCTTCTCCAACACCACAGTTCAAAAGCATCAATTCTTCGGCACTCAGCCTTCTTCACAGTCCACCTCTCACATCCATACATGACCACAGGAAAAACCATAGCCTTGACTAGATGGACCTTTGTTGGCAAGGTAATGTCTCTGCTTTTCAATATGCTATCTAGGTTGGTCATAACTTTCCTTCCAAGGGGTAAGCATCTTTTAATTTCATGGCTGCAGTCACCATCTGCAGTGATTTTGGAGCCCAGAAAAATAAAGTCTGACACTGTTTCCACTGTTTCCCCATCTATCTCCCATGAAGT
>NW_011495025.1:10104978-10105229 GCF_000754665.1 Bison bison bison | reverse complement strand
GATGGGACCGGATGCCATGATCTTCGTTTTCTGAATGTTGAGCTTTAAGCCAACTTTTTCACTCTCCCAAGAGGTTTTTAGTTCCTCTTCACTTTCTGCCATAAGGGTGGTGTCATCTGCATATCTGAGGTTATTGATATTTCTCCCAAAAATCTTGATTCCAGCTTGTGTTTCTTCCAGTCCAGCGTTTCTCATGAGGTACTCTGCGTATAAGTTAAATAAGCAGGGTGACAATATACAGCCTTGACGTA
>NW_011495025.1:10103147-10103949 GCF_000754665.1 Bison bison bison | reverse complement strand
TGAAGAAGGCTTTCTTATCTCTTCTTGCTATTCTTTGGAACTCTGCATTCAGATGTTTATATCTTTCCTTCTCTCCTTTGCTTTTCACTTCTCTTCCTTTCACAGCTATTTTTAAGGCCTCCCCAGACAGCCATTTTGCTTTTTTGCCTTTCTTTTCCATGGGGATGGTCTTGATCCCTGTCTCCTGTACAATGTCACGATCCTCATTCCATAGTTCATCAGGCACTCTATCTATCAGATCTAGGCCCTTAAATCTATTTCTCACTTCCACCATATATTCATAAGGGATTTGATTTAGGTCATACTGAATGGTCTAGTGGTTTTCCCTACTTTCTTCAATTTCAGTCTGAATTTGGCAATAAGGAGTTCATGGTCTGAGCCACAGTCAGTTCCTGGTCTTCTTTTTGCTGACTGTATAGAGCTTCTTCATCTTTGGCTGCAAAGAATACAATCAACCTGATTTCAGTGTTGACCATCTGGTGATGTCCATGTATAGAGTCTTCTCTTGTGTTGTTGGAAGAGAGTGTTTGTTATGACCAGTGCATTATCTTGGCAAAACTCTATTAGTCTTTGCCCTGCTTCATTCCGTATTCCAAGGCCAAATTTGCCTGTTACTCCAGGTGTTTCTTGACTTCCTACTTTTGCATTCCAGTCCCCTATAATGAAAAGGACATCTTTTTTGGGTGTTAGTTCTAAAAGGTCTTGTAGGTCTTCATAGAACCATTCAACTTCAGCTTCATCAGCGTTACTGGTTGGGGCATAGAGTTGGATTACTGTGATATTGAATGGTTTGCCTTGGAAA
>NW_011495025.1:10094882-10103047 GCF_000754665.1 Bison bison bison | reverse complement strand
AGATCATTCTGTCATTTTTGAGATTGCATCCAAGTAGTGCATTTTGGACTCTTTTGTTGACCATGATGGCTACTCCATTTCTTCTGAGGGATTCCTGCCCACAGTAGTAGATATAATGGTCATCTGAGTTAAATTCACCCATTCCAGTCCATTTCAGTTCGCTGATTCCTAGAATGTCGACATTCACTCTTGCCATCTCTTGTTTGACCACTTCCAATCTGCCTTGATTCATGGACCTAACATTCCAGGTTCCTATGCAATATTGCTCTTTACAGCATCGGACCTTGCTTCTATCACCAGTCACATTCATAGCTGGGTATTCTTTTTGCTTTGGCTCCATCCCTTCATTCTTTCTGGAGTTATTTCTCCACTGATCTCCAGTAGCATATTGGAGTTAGACATAAAAAGTCTGTCCTTATTCTTGCCTCCAGAGGAATTTGTAACTTTCTTGGCTTACTCAATAGTGTGATATTAGGTAGTACAGTGGGTTTCTTTTGCCCTTTGAATTTTGTGGAAATCTTTATTTTCCATGCATTTCTCCATTAAGCACCCTATTTTCCATGGAAATGAGCATGGTGGGAGGTTTTGTATATGTTACACTGGATTAGTGTTCTTCTAAGGAAGACATTCACTGGCCATTAGGAACCCCACCTAGCACATTCTTTGGGCCATGAAAGTGAATCTCCTTAGTCTGGTAAATGTCACATGGGTTCTTTCTACAACACTTACATTAGGACACTTTCCTTAAACGCTTACTGAGAAAGGTTACTAAGGCAACCACAGGCCCAGGTAGTGGCTGTTTGTGACAGGGCGACGACATGTACAACTGTAATCCTAGCCTGCCCCAAGGCAAGACTAGACTCCTAATTTCCTCAGAAGATAACACTGAGACATATTTTGCAAGTACTCTCTTAACAGAGTCACTAGGCAAACTCCTCCCTTCCTCTTTTCACCCCATGCTGGCTACACCTCTGAAAGGAAAGGAAGCCAGAAATCAGAGAACACCATGAGAATTTGAGAATAATCAACAATATCTCTTATACCATGTGCAAATCAAACCATTGATTTTAGATAATTCTATATTCTTTTTGGTAATTTAATAATAGTTGTTAATATTATTAGTAGTGCAATTAGCAGATTTTCAGTAGCTATAATAGTACCCCATAGGGCTTCCACATGCACTTCGTTATTTGTCTCCATGACCCTTTATAGCAGGAAAGATAGGGTCATTATTCCATATCTGAAGATCATGATCAATGAATGTCATGGGGAAAAGTGTAAGAAACCTGCTCCAGGTCATGTGTTGGTTGGCAAGGAGGTGACTGGTTCAGCAGCAAAACATGGGCTTTGAATCCAGACAAACCTGATTCAGTCTCTCACACTCTTTCTCTCTCATCCCTCCTTTCTCTTCAATCCGTTCTTCCTCTTTCTCTTCCTTTCATTTAAAAATTGAAACACTACTAGTAAACATAAACATACATCAGAATTTTTGTGTGGCTTAGGTGAACTGTAATGTAGATAACATAGTTTCTATATTATAGATGTTATGCAAATTTTTGTAATTGTTTATATTATTCTGACTTCTGTTAAGTGGTCTTTTCCACTCAGTTCTAGGAAAACCTGTCATCTTAAGCACCTTATAAATTTATGTGTAGTATTCAGTGTTTTTTGGGTCAAATGTTATGGTCTACTTCTTGCTTTTGCTACTAGGAAGCTCAATATCTGGTTTAAAACTCACATTGACTAAAAGAATTATAATGCATATCTTTATATTTTTTAATCATCTCTCATGTTTTAAATCTGTTACTTTATTCTTCTACAGTGAATATACATTTTGAACATTGCCTTGAATGAAGTGGGTAAAAATAACAAACACAACAGCTACATAATAATAATGATGGAGTCAGAGCAGACTTTTAAAAAAAAGTTCCCTAAATTTTTATCCACTTGACTCCTTATGGAGCTAAAAGTTTATTTGCTTTTAAATATAATTTAAGTAAATAATAAAAAAACATTTATTGAATTCTATCTGATACAAGGTGCATCAAAGTTCACTGAAGATGTTAAAATCAGATACTTATCAAAAAGCTTACAATCAAATTTAGACGTGAATAAACATGTATAGGGGCTTCTGAGGTGGCACTAATGGTAAAGAACCTGCCTGCCAATGCAGGAGACCTAAGAGATGGGGGTTTGATCCCTGGGTCAGAAAGATCCCCTGAAGGGAGGCATGGCAACCCACTCCAGTATTCTTGCCTGGAGAATCCCATGGACAGAGGAGCCTGGTGAGTTACTGCCCATAGGGTCACAAAGAGTTGGACATGACTGAAGTGAATTAGCATGCATGCAAGAATGTATAGACATGAAATGTTAGATGTTTGAAGTTGAATAAGTATCAAAAAGATGGCTCAGGAGCTGGTCATGTACTAAATGAGCTTTGCTGAGAAATAAAAATGTAAACATTAGTTTACCTCCTTCATTCCATTCAAAGAATAAGCACCCAATTTTGCATTATGTTCTTCTCCTTTTCTCTTTGGTAAAACTGAAATAATGAAAGGAGGATGTTACTGTTTGTAGAATAAGAAACAAGTGTCATCCCATAGATATCTGAATTTAGGTAATTTCTTCTTCATGATCCTAAGTTTCTTTATCTGTAAAATGGAAATAGGAACCCCCAAATTTCCTTAAGCTATGAGGTGCTTATCTTAGAAGTAACTTCAGGTCACCTCTCTCTCCAGTGATCAATAATTTACTAAAAAACAAAACAAAACAAAAAAACACTTTATGCAAGAAAGATGCAGAGTAGATGATCAGTAGATTTTTAAAATTTCATGGATAACTAGCTATTTAAAGAGCCATGGTAGAAAATAATTTTATCAAGCGTAAAGATTGCTAGAGATAGAAGTGGCTGGCATTTCTCTCATTTCACAGATGAGGAACCTGTGGCTCAGAGGAATTGAGAGAATTGTACAGACTATTAGCGACTCATCTGGTGGCTCAAGTTTTTCAGTACTTGTCATGATACCAGTATCCATTCACACAAATCTGTTTTCTGGATAAGGGCAAAAATATAAAACTATTCTACTTGGTTTAGGGCAGACTTTATATTAATAGCTATTTTAAGGGACAAATTCTCTACAGATTAGGGTTCACTTATAGACAACAGGAGCATTTTACTAGATTTAAAAGAAAAAGATTTTGGTGCCAAGTATTTGGTGGCTTACAAACTAGTTGGAAGGACTTAAAGACAAAGCTCTAGGAGGGGGTTCTGGGAACAACTCTTGGCTCCCAGCCTCAGCCCACCTCTGCCATGGTCAGCATAGCTGACCACTGCAATATGGGACCCTATGTTCAGGAGCTGTGATCTCAGAACTCTGGCCCAGCCCTGCCTCTCTCTTTCTCTGTTCCAAATTCAAGTGGAACTAAAATATAGATCTCTAGCTGCAAGGGAGTCTGGGTTAAGTAGTATTTAACTTTCTTTTTTCTACAGCAAAGAGTGACTTTCCAGAAGGAGCTTGACATAGATGTTAAATGAGAAAAATCCAGACCATCTGCCAAGAATCCAAGAGAGTGTGATAAATAAGATCAGGGGGCCCAAACCATATCAAGTGAAGAATAATATAAGACAGGGTTAACAAACAGATTTCATCTTGCCAGCCAGCTCTAGCTAATTGTCTGCCAAGAACACTGCATTGGGAAAGATTTGAGGGATGCATCTTGGCCCAGCAGGATAAAGTCTGGTGGCTGATTAGTGACGTCTGCCAGCAGTTTGGGCATGAAGTGATCAGAGCTCTGTGAAAGCACATACTTCCCATAAGTCAGCTGCTGCCTGACCAGCTTAGTTGGCAGGTTATTCCATAAAGCCTGTGGCACTCTTGATATTGTTGTTGCCACTGTTTAATTATATCTTGATTGACTTATTTGCATGATCATGATCATCATACTTTATTGAATAAAAGCAAACTATAAATTATTTGAGGATTTAATAATTTCTACACCCTGCACAGAACTTGATATATATTAAATTTGTATCTATTGCTTTGATTTTTAAAATCTCAATCATTCCATCAAAAGACATTCATTTAGGATTCAGTTTGCACAAAATATTATATGTCAAAGTCTCAGGCTTACTAAAACCCATGTTTTTAAGGGGGTTGAAACACATCCCTGCCAAGCCTCATTTAGAAAAAGACCTTATTTTGTCCATGTGTACAGAATCATTGGTAGCTCAGATGGTGAAGAATCTTCCAGCATTGCTGGAAACCAGGGTTTAATCCCTGGTTCAGGAAGATCCCCTGGAGAATGGCAACCCACTCCAGTATTCTTGCCTGGAGAATCCCATGAATAGACCTTGGGGTTGCAAAGAGTCAGACATGACTGAGCAACTAACAGAATCTTTAGAAGTCAATTTGGAGCACCATAGAAGGTGCACCTGTTTATGGACTGTGGACTCAGTTTATTACTTGAAACCCATCAAATTTTTATGTTCTTTTTATCACTTTTTTGAGCTCCTGTGTTCACTTGAGCTGATATTTGTTCATAAAGATAGCTTTGCTCCAAGAGTATGCAGACGAATATCAAGTAGAATCGATGTGCATAGACTTTTGAAATGAGGATGTTGATTTATATTTCTGTACAGAAAGGCTGTCTGTTCCTTGAGAAAAACACAGGGAAGTGTTCCATGTGACTGTACTTGCTAACCTGTATGACCTAAGTAAAGCAAAGTCTGAATCACATTTCTAGAAGAAGATGATTCTGGGCTGATCCATTCTTAGTCATTGATAATTATTCTGTTTTGATAACTCTTCATGAATAAGACCAAATTTGGGGGAACATGGAAAAAATTAGAGTATGTGTGACTGTGGAATACAGAAATGAATCTCATTAACTATCCATTCATTCAGTAAATTGGATTATTATTATATACTGTGTGAAAGTGAAAGTGTTAGTTGCTAAGTTGTGTCTGACTCGTTGGGACCACATGGACTGTAGCCTGACAGGCTCCTCTTGTCCCTACATGGTCAAGCCAGGACTGTCCTGGCACAAAAGTGATGCTGCTGCTGCTGGTGCCAAGTCGCTTCAGTCGTGTCCGACTCTGTGTGACCCCATAGACGGCAGCCCACCAGGCTCCCCCGTCCCTGGGATTCTCCAGGCAAGAACACTGGAGTGGGTTGCCATTTCCTTCTCCAATGCATGAAAGTAAAAAGTGAAAGTGAAGTCACTCAGTCATATCTGACTCTTCACGACCCCGTGGACTGCAGCCTACCAGGCTCCTCCATCCATAGGATTTTCCAGGCAAGAGTACTGGAGTAGGGTGCCATTGCCTTCTCTGGCAAAAAGTGATAATATATGCTAAAAAGTGGTAATATGTGTTAAAAATGGTGAATCATCTCAGGTTTCAGTATAATGTCACCTTTCCATAAGTTATTATTATTTTATGTATGCAGAGAGCATGTCCTAAGGGCCGTTGACTTACTGAGCTCACTGGACAGGATGTGGGTCTCATGCCGTTATTCTTTTATTGTCCTCGGGCATATCTCATACTTCTGTTGAATGCTTTTGTTACTAAGCAAGCCTGCTTGGTTTTGTGGTTAAGCAAACCTGCTTTCTTCAGTGATCATTAACTTACAGGGTCTCATACTTTTTTCTTTACTTACAATCCCCTAGCGATATGTGCTAGGTTGCTTCAGTCATGTTGACTCTTTGCAACCCTATGGACTGTAGCCTGCCAGGCTCCTCTGTCCACAGGATCCTCCAGGCAAGAATACTGGAGCGGATTGCCATTTTATCCTCCAGGACATCTTCCCGACCCAGGAACTTGCATCTCATGTCTCCTACATTGACAAGCAGATTGTATTCTTTACCACTAGGACCACCTGGAGTTCCCTAGTGGGGTTAACTGTTTAATTACCTACTTTGTCTCTGTACTCTGTCCCACTTTGAGACTCTGTCTTCAAATACACATTGGGGGTTAGAGGGCCTCAACATGTGAGTTTTAGGAGACACAAATATTCAATCCCTAACAAATAGAGCTTGTATCACTTTAGGAATGTATTCGATAAATGAGTGTGAGTATTTTGAAATGAGTAACAGAAAGAAAGTAGAGCAAAAACATCAAAGAATATAGTAGCAAAGTTGTGCCCCTTCCATTTGATATTAGTTTTCTTCTTAAGCACTGAGGCATCAAACTGATCTGGGGAGATCAAGTGGGTTTTGTGAGTCTTGGATAAAAATATACGATTGCATCAATAACTGCAGTATTTGATTCAGGGGCATAATCTCATTAGCATCAACACCACATGCTTAGAAAAGCTAAATCTGTGAACCTACAAAGGGAGGAAAGCTTCTAATGGCATCACACTCAGTTGCACTGAGTATTGATGGCATTAACTTGGAGTTAAATTACCACCAAAAATATAGTTAGATCTCTCCTCAATGGATTGGGAATTTTTACTGCAGAATGGTTCAGTGGCATATTTTTCAATATCAGAGAAAAACAATGTAGTTGTAAAGGAACCCAGGTTTATTCATTCTAGCCAGAAAATATGGGCAAAAGAGAATATCCACAGCAAAGGAACCAAATGAAACTTTGGGCTAGTTTCTCACTTTCTACTCAACATAATAGCTCAGAATCAAGAGAAAAAGCAAAAGGTAAGAAGGCAAGGAGCTGAGATAACAGGGAGGCAGGCTAATTAATGGCTATAGATCTTCCAGGTAAAAACCATGTCCCTGGAAATCTCCTTCCCTGATGGAGGAAGAATGCATATTTCAAATGGTGGCAGAGGAAATCTGCTTCACCCAGTTAGCAAACCTCATGGACAGAAAGCCCAAAGGAAAAACCCCAGAGCCAGAAAAAGTGTGTTAGAATAATGTGTAAGGGGACTGGTGCTATTTTTAAAACTAGTGCAAACATAATATTTTCCATTGAGGACTTTGAGGTGCTACAAAAGAGAGACTGCGATTTCAGGGTTCCTCCTCACTCTTTCAAGAATGAGTGTACTCTCCTCTGGGTTTCCCTGGTGGCTCTGATTGTAAAGAGACCATCTGAGAGTATACAATGCTGGAGACCCAGGTTCTGAGTCAGGAGGATCCCCTGGAGAAGGGAATGGCAACCCACTCCAGTATTCTTGCCGAGAATCCCATGGACAGAGGAGCCTGGCGGGATACAGTCTGTGGGGTCGCATAGAGTCGGACACAACTAAGCGACTAACACTACTATTACTATTACTATTCAGTTCCACTTCAGTCGCTCAGTTGTGCCCGACTCTTTGCAACCCTATGAATTGCAGCACGTCAGGCCTCCCTATCCATCACCAACTCCCAGAGTTCACTCAAACTCATGTCCATCAAGTCGGTGATGCCATCCAGCCATCTCATCCTCTGTCGTCCCCTTCTCCTCCTGCCCCCAATCCCTCCCAGCATGAGTCTTTTCCAGTGAGTCAACTCTTCGCATGAGGTGGCCAAAGTACTGGAGTTTCAGCTTCAACATCAGTCCTTCCAATGAATATCCAGGACTGGTCTTTAGAATGGACTGGTTGGATCTCCTTGCAGTCCAAGGGACTCTCAAGAGTCCTCCCCAACACCACAGTTCAAAAGCATCAATTCTTTGGTGCTCAGTTTTCTTCACAGTCCAACTCTCACGTCCATACCTGACCACTGGAAAAACCATAGCCTTGACTAGACAGACATTTGTTGGCAAAGTAATGTCTCTGCTTTTGAATATGCTATCTAGGTTGGTCATAACTTTCCTTCCAAGGAGTAAGCGTCTTTTAATTTCATGGCTGCAATTACCATCTGCAGTGATTTTGGAGCCCAGAAAAATAAAGTCTGACACTGTTTCCACTGTTTCCCCATCTATTTCCCATGAAGTGATGGGACCAGATGCCATGATCTTCGTTTTCTGAATGTTGAGCTTTAAGCCAACTTTTTCACTCTCCATTTTCACTTTCATCAAGAGGCTCTTTAGTTCTTCTTCACTTGCTGCCATAAGGGTGGTGTGATCTGCATATCTGAGGTGATTGATATTTCTCCCAACAATCTTGATTCCAGCTTGTGTTTCTTCCTGTCCAGCGTTTCTCATGATGTACTCTGCATAGAAGTTAAATAAACAGGGTGACAATATACAGCCTTGATGTACTCCTTTTCCTATTTGGAACCAGTCTGTT
>NW_011495025.1:10075349-10094782 GCF_000754665.1 Bison bison bison | reverse complement strand
GGAACCAGTCTGTTGTTCCATGTCCAGTTCTAACTGTTGCTTCCTGACCTGCATACAAATTTCTCAAGAGGCAAGTCAGGTGGTCTGGTATTCCCATCTCTTTCAGAATTTTCCACAGTTTATTGTGATCCGCACAGTCAAAGGCTTTGGCATAGTCAATAAAGCAGAAATAGATGTTTTTCTGGAACTCTCTTTGTTTTTCGATGATCCAGGGGATGTTGGCAATTTGATCTCTGGTTCCTCTACCTACTCTCCCTTATTTGATATAGTTTGATACAGCTATGAGGAATAATAGAATAAAGGCCACATTTATATGTGCTCAAAACATCACTGCCACCTGCCAACTGTGCGACCTGTGGGAGTTGCTGTCCTCTTCTGACCTTCAGTTCTTAACCATATGGAGGCATGGTGAAGAGTCAGATGCTGCAGTTAAAAGGCCTTACACACAGCCTGAAATGTGTAAATATGTATTCTATGAACCCAGAACTTCCTTCCTGTCAGAAAAGACATCTAACAGACAAATTGACACCGAGGTATTAATACTTTATAGATGACCATTCTTGGGAATATTATCAGTGTTTAAAAAAAAAAAAAAAAACTCCAGAGGAAAAAAAATGAACCATCTCCAATACTAGTGCTCATATTATCAGGGAGACAAAAGGGTTTCCTGTTGCCACTCAATTAATATGCCTCCATTTCTCCTTGGGGAACCTCAAGCCTATCTCCCACAGAGCCACATCCTGAGCTCTGAGTTCAGGCACAGCTGCACCAGGCAGAAAGGCTGTTTCCAAGAGAAACTCTTTCCCTTGGTGGCCATCACGCTGCGGAAGCATGGTGAACATTCTCCTTCCTGCCAGGTGGGGTGGGTGACACCTTCCACTCCAGGATGGAAGAGGGCACTCAGAGCTAGCATGGAGAGAGAAGCAAAGGCAAGAGCTGAGCACCAGGCCCTGCCAAGTCCAGCCTGTTATTTGAGTAGGAGAAATGCTGGTTTAATTAATTGAAAAATAAAGGTTATTGTCAAAGTGAGCTCCGAATGACGGACCTTGGTCGATACTTATTGAATTTTTGTTTCCCTGGGCTTTTCAGCCTTCCAATATTACATTGAATCAAACTCTGTTTCACTTATGACCTGTTTCTGAGATAAGTCCAGATTTAACCAGTAAAGTGGCAGTGTTGCAAATAAATAAGATCCAATTCGGGAGCACAGAAGTAAACAATCAATTTCTTTTGGAATTCTGGTGTTGCGCCAGAAACAAATAATATTTTTCTTCATTTTTATGTCTAGCCTTCCTTATTATGTTTACAGAGCACTTGTCACATTTGATCCTCACAACAACCTTGAGAAAAGTCAAGGATTTATCATTCCATTTTTCCAAATATATAAACTGAGGTTCAGAGAGATTGAAAAGGACCACGGTGTTACTCTAGGAATCCAGGTTTACTAAGAGAATTTCCCACCAGGAAATGGAATTTCCTGAATTTTAGGATCAAATTCTGAGTCATGAAGGTAAAGACTAGATAGAGAATAATTTAGATTATGAGGTGGTGCAAATAGCTGGCCCAGTGTCTAGCACACAGTTTGTTCAGTACAAACTAACCATTATCAGTGTCATTGATTCATTGTTATCCTTACGATGATTTCTTCCCATCCTGAAATATAGTGGAGACATCTTTGCCCCTTGAGGTTTCTCTGTAGTGAGGTTATTTTTATCATCAGCAATAACCATTTGTTACATTTCTGTTGAGTGGGAGGCAAGATCCTGGGAGGGCAAAATGCTAAAGGATCAGCTCAAGTCCTCAAGGCAGTATCCTTCATCTGGGAGGGGCAATGAGGATTAAGTCCAGGAATAGCACTCAGAGTAATGTGAGTTACAGATGCTCATGAGACTTGGTATAGGAGAGGGGCTTTGATCTGATCCCTAGACACTAAGGGCAACTGAGGAAGCAGAGATGAGATGCTGGTACCACAGAAAGAGCCCCAGAGAAGAGGCTTGCCTGGTTCTCAGCATCATTTGTCACCCATGGGCAGGCCCACCCCTAAAGATTCTGATTCCATACAGCTGGATGGAATCTTAGTTTTACATGTTATAGGTTCTGCAGTACAGCAAACCGGAGTTGCTCTTGGCAATGGGGATCACTGATTGCTCTTGATTAGGTATCTGGTACTAATTCACAGAGATGAATCAAACTTGATAAGAAAGATGCCAGTCCAGGTTCAATGCACGATACTGGATACTTGGGGCTAGTGCACTGGGACGACCCAGAGGGATGGTATGGGGAGGGAGGAGGGAGGAGGGTCCAGGATGGGGAACACATGTATACCTGTGGCGGATTCATTTTGATATTTGGCAAAACTAATACAATTATATGAAGTTTAAAAATAAAATAAAATTAAAAAAAAAAAGAAAGCGAACCAAATGTTCATACTCTCAGAGACAGTGACTGATGTGTGTGTGTGCACACATGCATGCATGTGTGTGCATGCACGCACACACATGTGCACTAAGTCACTTCCGTCATGCCCTACTCTTTCCACCCTATGGACTGTAGCCCGCCAGGCTCCTCTGTCCATGGGATTCTCCAGACAAGAATACTGGAGTGAGCTGCCATGCCTTCCTCCAGGGGATCTTCCCAACCCAGAGATCAAACCTGCTTCTCTTATGTCTCCTGCATTGGCAGACAGCATCTTTACCACTAGCATCACCTGGGAAGCCTGACTGATGTGTAGTAAGTGTTTAATAAACATCTCAAAGGAAAAGGGGATGAAAGTTAGAAAAAAGTAAGAAAGACACTGCTGTCCCCTTGCTTTGTGTCTATGAACCTGAGCTGCTGTGCTGGGATCCTGAGACTGTAATTTCTGCTCTTAGAATATGAGTTGGACCAGCAGCGACACCCTACCACACTCAGACTGATGCCCACACTCCTGACCGTGACCCAAAAGGTGCTGTCCCCCAATCAAAAGCAGAACTCCATCTCTACCCCATGTACCTCAAAGCAGTGTTTTTGGGTTTTTTTAATATGTAATACTATTTTTTTCTCCTTTTTTTTTTGGTCACACCACACAGAACTGAGGATCTTGGTTCCCTGACCTCCATAGTGGAAGTGCAAGTCTTAACCACTGGACAGCCAGAGAAGTCCCCCTCGCACACATTTTATGATCCTGAGTTGTCCTGGTCGTTTGTTTGCTTTTACAGGTGACTCCTTCTCCACTACCACGAGACCATCTAAGGGCGGGATCCTTGCTGACCTTGATCATGACTGTGTCTAAGATACCTAGAACAATGTCTGCCATATAGAAACTGATCAGTAAATATTTGTTTAGTGAATGGATGGATACTGTCAACAGAACCCTCCCCCGCTTTGTCTTTTTTCTCTTCTCCCAACTTTTTATTTTCCTGTTCTTTCTCTCTCCCCTCTACACTGCACTCGATTTGGGTGGCTCTTAGGAATTAGAAAAATAAAAGGCCACCCACCTGAGCTCATGCTCTCAAATCTAATGCCATTTGATATAAATCCCTGTGATTTTAGGCTTCTTTGACTATGTGGCAGTGGAAACACATCCGTGAGTCCCAGAGGGCCCATCCATTTTAAGAGCCCTTCTGAGATTCAAAAGAGAAAGGATTCTTTTTTGGGGAACTAGTCTGAGAATTAGGTTACATTGTCAATTAAGTAGGGCAAAAATTGTCATACATGGCCCAGTTCTGCTCTGAGAACTCATGAGCACACAAGTGCGCACTCACACGCACACACACACAATATTTGAAGATTCAAAATAGTTTCATTGGCTATAATGGCACACACATTTTTTTGCATTAGCCTTTGACATTAATCAGATGCTTTCACAGATATCATATTTTATACTTAGAAGGAAGTAAGCAGTTGTGAATACCCTCATTTCACTGACGTGGAAGCAAAGGCCCAGAGAGGTTCACAGTTCAGTTCAGTTCATTTCAGTCGCTCAGTCGTGTCTGACTCTTTGCGACCCCATGAACTGCAGCATGCTGGGTCTCCCTGTCCATCACCAACTCTCGGAGTCCACCCAAACCCATGTCCCTTGAGTCGGTGATGCCATCCAACCATCTCAACCTCTGTCGTCCCCTTCTCCTCCCGCCCTCAATCTTTCCCAGCATTGGGGTCTTTTCCAATGAGTCAGCTGTTCACATCAGGTGGCCAAAGTATTGGAGTTCCAGCTTCAACACCAGCCCTTCCAATGAACACCCAGGACTGATCTCCTGTAGGATGGACTGGTTGGATCCCCTCACAGTCCAAGGGACTCTCAAGAGTCTTCTCCAACACCACAGTTCAAAAGCATCAAAAGCATTCTGTGCTTAGCTTTCTTTTTTTTTATTTATTTTAATTAGAGGCTAATTACTTTACAATATTGTATTGGTTTCACCATGCATCAACATGAATCTGCCACGGGTGCACACATGTTCCCAATCCTGAAGCCCCCTCCCACCTCGCTCCCCATACCATCCCTCTAGGTCATCCCAGTGCACCAGCCCCAAGCATCCTGTATCCTGCATCTAACCTGGACTGGCAATTCATTTCTTATATGATATTATACATGTTTCAATGCCATTCTCCCAAATCATCCCCCGCCTCCCTCTCCCACAGAGTCCAAAAGACTGTTCCACGCATCTGTGTCTCTTTTGCTGTCTCGCATACAGGGTTATCATTACCATTTTTCTAAATTCCATATATATGCATTAGTATAGTGTATTGGTGTTTTTCTTTCTGGCTTACTTCACTCTGTATAATCGACTCCAGTTTCATCCACCTCATTAGAAGTTATTCAAATGTATTCTTTATAGCTTTCTTTATAGTCCACCTTATTAGCTTTCTTTATAG
The DNA here is from genome assembly GCF_000754665.1 of Bison bison bison. Taxonomy (NCBI): domain Eukaryota; kingdom Metazoa; phylum Chordata; class Mammalia; order Artiodactyla; family Bovidae; genus Bison; species Bison bison. The sequence continues at coordinate 10,089,928 of NW_011495025.1, read as the reverse complement.
TCCAACTCTCACATCCATACTTGACCACTGGAAAAACAATAGCCTTGACTAGACAAACCTTTGTTGGCAAAGTAATGTCTCTGCTTTTGAATATGCTATCTAGGTTGGTCATAACTTTCCTTCCAAGGAGTAAGTGTCTTTTAATTTCATGGCTGCAATCACCATCTGCAGTGATTTGGGAGGCCAGAAAAATACAGGTGGACACTGTTTCCCCTGTTTCCCCATCTATTTGCCATGAAGTGATGGGACCGGATGCCATGATCTTAGTTTTCTGAATGTTGAGCTTTAAGCCAAGTTTTTCACTCTCCTCTTTCACTTTCATCAAGAGGCTTTTTAGTTCCTCTTCACTTTCTGCCATAATGGTGGTGTCATCTGCATATCTGAGGTGATTGATATTTCTCCCAACAATCTTGATTCCAGCTTGTGCTTCTTCCAGCCCAGTGTTTCTCATGATGTACTCTGCATATAAGTTAAATAAGTAGGGTGACAACATACAGTGTTGAAGTACTCCTTTTCCTATTTGGAACCAGTCTGATGTTCCATGTCCAGTTCTAAATGTTGCTTCCTGACCTGCATACAATTTCTCAGGAGGCAGGTCAGGTGGTCTGGTATTCCCACCTCTTTCAGAATCTTACATAGTTTATTGTGATCCACACAGTCAAAGGCTTTGGCATAGTCAATAAAGCAGAAATAGATGTTTTTCTGCAACTCTCTTGCTTTTTCGATGATCCAGCGGATGTTGGCAATTTGATCTCTGGTTCCTCTTCCTTTTCTAAAACCAGCTTGAACATCTGAAAGTTCACGGTTCACGTATTGCTGAAGCCTGGCTTGGAGAATTTTGAGCATTACTTTACTAGCGTGTGAGATAGTGCAATTGTGCTGTAGTTTGAGCATTCTTTGGCATTGCCTTTCTTTGGGATTGCAATGAAAACTGACCTTTTCCAGTGCTGTGCCACTGCTGAGTTTTCCAAATTTGCTGGCATATTGAGTGCAGCACTTTCACAGCATCATCTTTCAGGATTTGGAATAGCTCACCTGGAATTCCATCACCTCCACTAGCCTTGTTTGTAGTGATGCTTCCTAAGGCCCACTTGACTTCACATTCCAGGATGTCTGGCTCTAGGTGAGTGATCACACCATTGTGATTATCTGGGTGGTGAAGATCTTTTTTGTACAGTTCTTCTTTGTATCGTTGACACCTCTTAATATCTTCTGCTTCTGTTAGGTCCCTACCATTTCTGTCTTTTTTTGAGCCCATCTTTGCATAAAATTTTCCCTTGATATCTCTAATTTTCTTGAAGAGATCTCTAGTCTTTCCCATTCTATTGTTTTCCTCTATTTCTTTGCATTGATCGCTAAGGAAGGCTTTCTTATCTCTCCTTGCTATTCTTTGGAACTCTGCATTCAAATAGGTATATCTTTCCTTTTCCCCTTTGCTTTTCACTTCCCTTCTTTTCATAGCTATTTGTAAGGCCTCCTCAGACAGCCAATTTGCTTTTTTGCATTTCCTTTCTTGGGGATGGTCTTGATTCCTGTCTCCTGTACAATGTCACGAACCTCCATCCATAGTTCATCAGGCACTCTATCTATCAGATATAGTCCCTTAAATTAATTTCTCACTTCCACTGTATACTCATAAGGGATTTGATTTAGGTCATACATGAATGGTCTAGTGGTTTTCCCTACTTCAATTTCAGTCTGAATTTGGCAATAAGGAGTTCATGACCTGAGCCACAGTCAGCTCCTGGTCTTGTTTTTGCTGACTGTATAGAGCTTCTCCACCTTTGGCTGCAAAGAATATAATCAACCTGATTTTGGTGTCAACCATCTGGTGATGTCCATGTGTAGAGTCTTCTCTTGTGTTGTTGGAAGAGGGTGTTTGCTATGATCAGTGTGTTCTCTTGGCAGAACACTATTAGCCTTTGCCCTGCTTCATTCTGTACTCCAAGGCCAAATTTGCCTGTTACTCCAGGTGTTTCTTTTTTTTTTTAAATTTTATTTTATTTTTAAACTTTACATAATTGTATTAGTTTTGCCAAATATCAAAATGAATCCGCCACACGTATACATGTGTTCCCCTACTTTTGAGAGGTTCACAACAGTGCCCGAAGTTAAACTGCTGAATTGGAATCCTGGAATCTAAAATGGATTCTGTTGTGGGATGCACTGGAAAGTCATTTGGCTGAAGCTGAGTTTCCCTCCCTGGAAAATGAAAGGAGTCCTCCATGGCAGGACTTTCTAACTTCATTGTGTCGGTGGATCACCTGGGGCTATTGTTGAATCCCTGTCTTGAATCAGCAGGTCTGAATAGGGTTTGCCACTCTGCATTTTTCATGAATATTAACTACCTCCAAATAAGGCCGGTTCACGGACTACACTCCAAAGAATGAGGCATTAGAGCTAATCAGACTTTTGGTGAATGGAGATCCCCTGGGATTTGCAGGCCCATGGTAGAACTGGAGAAGTGAGGAGGAAAGTGAAGTGAAGAGAAGGTTGCTCAGTCATGTCTGACTCTTTGCGACTGCATGGACTCCATGGCATTCTCCAGGCCAGTGGGTAGCCTTTCCCTTCTCCAGGGATCTTCCCAACCCAGGGATCAAACCTCTGTCTCTCACATTGCAGGTGGATTCTTTACCAGTTGAGCCACAAGGGAAGCCCAAGAATAGTGGAGTGGGTAGTCTATCCCTTCTCCAGAGGATCTTCCTGACCCAGGAATCAAACCAGGGTCTCCTGTGTTGCAGTTGAATTCTTTACCAACTGAGCTATCAGGGAAGCCCTGGAGAAGAATTGGAGAAGCATTCTCTAATGAGCTGCTGTTCTGAGACCAAGATTCTCCTCAGGTGCATCCCTGTTTGAGCTGTGATCTTCAGAAAAGTCACTTAGTCTGACTGAGCTGGTTCGTAGGGATCTAACTCAGTCTAAAAGAGGCAATATATAATTTAAGCTTAGCAAGGAAGTGGGGTATTTGGCAAACAAAGGCTTTGGGAACAATTTTGAGTTCCCCCAAAATAGGAGGCATTTTTACATATGAGTGAGTGACTGGATATAGTCCCCATACATTCCTGGCTTAACTTTATCCTGTTTTATCTTGGGGGGAAGACAGAGGAAGGGTTACCTGGCCGTAAATGAGTAGTCTGAGGCTTAGACAGGCTCCTGGATTTCCTGGAGCCACTCAAAGCCTGGGGGAAGCACCCAGGGCCAACCAGAGGCCTTCTTTGTCTCGGCCAAGAAGAGTCAGGAGCATTGTTATAGTAGAACAGGCTCTGGGGAATTTCATTTGAGAAGAAAACATCTAGGCTTATAAAGAGAACATGAATTTTTATATTTTAGTGCTTTTCCATCATCTAGTGAAGCACAGGGGCTCCCCTGGTGATTCAGTGGTAAGGATACCGCCTGCCAATGCAGGAGCCATGGGTTTGATCCTTGGCTCGGGAAGATTCCCTGGAGAAAGGAATGGTGATCCACTCCGTTATTTTGCCTGGGAAATCCCAAGCACAGAGGAGTCCGGTGAGTTACAGTCCATGGGGTCCAAAGAGTCGGACACGGCTTAGTGATTAAACACCACCACCACCAAGTGAGGCACTGGTGGAGTTTCCATTGTGCCTTGTCAGGACCTAATCTGTCATAATTGTCCACCAGTCACAGTGAGTGAGATGGACAGGGTTGTTTCCAGTGGCAAGTAAGTCCTGGGTCTATGGAAGTACTGTTGCCATCATGTCAAGGTGTGTCTGTTATTCTCCCTAACACCATGGCCTGGATAGAAGGCCCTCCAGGGCCACTGCCATGGAGAATGCCAGGAGAGTGTTAGATGGAGTGTCTGGTGTATGCGCAGGAATGGAGTTGGGTGCTGGACTTATAGTCACATGTTTGATCGTAACCACCCAGAGAGTTAGGTATGATCATTCCCATTTCATAGAACAGGGAGGAAACATAGCCTCAGGTGAAGCAACTGGCCAAGGCATCCCCTGATGACCTTGACCCACCTTGTAATTCGGTCCCCATTCCATCTATCAGAATCAACCTTTCCACCCTTGTCTCTGATATCCACAGTCTTTCTCACACACCCTAGAATATGTCCTTGCACATTCGGTCTTAGGCTGGGCTACTCATCTAAACCTCTAAGAATTTGATAGGACTGAGGTAATAGTGCCTCGTGGAGCTTGTATAGGATCTACCAACCTAGCCCTCACGACAAAGCTGATACCAGCTCTTGCATGGTCACATTACCATCCATCTTCAGTTCTACAGAGTCACATTGGGGAGGAAACACTGGCTGTTAAATTGGACATCTGGGCTTCAAATGTGAGTTTTGCAGCTTATTAATTGCATGGCCATTAACAATTTGTTTTTCCTCTCTGAGCTCAGTTTTCCCCTCCATAAAATGGGATCAATAATCCATCTTGGAACCATTAAGGGGATTAAATGCAAAGTGCCTGGAATAGTCCCTGACCCATAATAAGCACTCAGCAACCTAATGAGCAATTAACAAAAACAGCTGTAGTAGGCAGCACATCAGTTGTAGTAAATTGCAGAGCAGGCATTGCAACCTCAGCTTTTAATCACTAAAATATTGCCTCTGCCACATATTGCAAGTGTAGGCTATTAATAGATGCTCAATATCCCTAAGAGACAAAGGCCTTACAGAATATGCACCGGTTGGCAAGCACACTGCTGCTTTCTAAGAGCATTTGTCACCGAGGCTCCACAAACCAATGTCTCAATAGCCTCTTGTTTTCTGAAGAATAGAGACCAGTATGACACCACTGAATTTCTCACCACTTGTATTCAGTGGGTTCTATTTGAAAGGCAATGTTATAATAAATGTCAGCATAAAATGTCTAAACAAAAATTCTAAGGTAAATCCAAAAAATGAATGCAATGTCTGTCTTTATACATTCTACATCTGTGTTGTTTCATCTTTATTTCATCTGTACATTTCTGTTACTTTCATAAATACGTTTCTTAATCAAGCATATTGATTCTGACTCATGATTGAAATCAATAACCTCAGGCAAAATATACAAGCTCCTGAGAGAGAAGGAAATATCAAGGATTCACTTTTATTGTGGAACCATCAACATTTTGGACATGTTATTTAACCTTCTGTTGCCTCAGTTTCCTTGATGAGCACTATGGAGAACAGTTCTATTTCATAGAGCTGTGGTGGGGACCAAATGAGTTCATACATAGAAAATCACCGGTGCTGAGCACGCTCTCACTAAAGGGTAAGTGTTACAGTTACTTCTGCAAATCATTAGCTTTGGGAATCCTCAGGGATTGGATTGGGGACTGAATTATTAAGAGTTTATTAGCTGAGAGATCCATGTGCGTTCATCAGTTTCCTGAATCCCTCTTGCTTTATCTGGAGGATGGTGGTAGCTCTGCTGTCTCACAGGCTGATTAGGAGGGAGAAATGTGATGGCTTTCCTCAGGTGGTTTGCTCAGTGCCCAGAACATAATTCCTAATTCTCTTTCCAGTCACGTGCCCACAGCAGCGATGGCCAAAGATGGCAGTGAGGGGAGGCAAGATCAGGCACCATGGCCAAATGTCACCTGTGTATGCAAGACACTTGCGTGAGATAGCCACATGCTTACTCCCTCTCCTCAGAGAAAATTTAACCACCCATCATTACTGTAGTGGGCAGTCAGGGAAATAGCAGTGTCTGAACCCTACTTTCTTTCTAGAGTATGTGATGATTTCCCTATTGTAAGTCGTCCTCCACTAGAATATAACCTCCATGGGGCCAGGAACCTCACTAGTTTTGTTCATTCTCTTTCTTCAGTGTCTAGGGCAATACTTGGCAAATAATAGATCCTCCACACATATACTTTTTGTTGTTTGCAAGTCTGCCTGGGGTCAGAGCTGAAAGTGAAAGTGTTAGTCGCTCAGTTATGTCTGACTCTTTGAAATACTATGGACTGTAGCCCACTAGACTCCTCTCTCCATGAAATTCTCTAGGCAAGAATACTGGAGTGGGTAGCCATTCACTATTCCAGGGGATCTTCCTGACCCAGGGATTGAACCTGGGTCTCCTGCATTGCAGGCAGATTCTTTACCGTCTGAGCCACCAAGGAAGCCTGGGGTCAGATCTGCATGAACCAAAATAATTCTGGGTCGAAGTCACTATAGAAATGGTCAAGTGTGAATGTTTCAAATGATGGATATATCTTTTTTTCTCATATTTTTCTATACTGGGCAAAATGTAAAATATCTCTGTCTCCCTCTCTGGATCATGTACTCTTTCCTGTTTTGTGAGTGAACTCTGTTTTGAAACTAATAACAATGACATTTTAACTACAAGAATACATAGCATTCTTTAAAATAGTTAACCTTTCCATGTGACATTTCATTGGATGTCTAATTAGCAGTAACATTTTGTTGTTTGCCATCTTAAACATAACAGGTCTATAAGCTTCAAAAAACTAACTTTGCTTAAATAATCAATCTTCATAATGAGAGCATTTCTATCTTTAAAAATTTGTCTCTTTTTGTTCTTCATTCTCCATCCTTTTGACACCAGAACATTCTATTTGCAACTTTCTGTCTATGCTAAGCATTCTATTAAGAATATCTCTCTGTCATAACTTTTGCTTTGAGGTAGGGTTTTGTCTTTTTTTATTGGCCAATTAAGAAAAGTTCATCCCAATTTCTGCTTTCATATCGTCAAGAAAAAAGCTTTGTCAACCAGGAAGCAAAACAGAAATAAGTTCATTATCCATAAAGAAAAAAAATTCATATCATACTCACTTTCATTTTATTTTACTGATAATCGTACTTGCCAGAAGCCCTGTTTTCACTATGCATGTTAATATGATGGAGAAGGCAATGGCACCCCACTCCAGTACTCTTGCCCGGAAAATCCCATGGATGGAGGAGCCTGGTAGGCTGCAGTCCATGGGGTTGCTAAGAGTTGGGCACGACTGAGTGACTTCACTTTCACTTTTCACTTTCATGCATTGGAGAAGGAAATGGCAACCCACTCCAGTGTTCTTGCCTGGAGAATTCCAGGGACGGTGGAGCCTGATGGGCTGCCATCTATGGGGTCACACAGAGTCGGACACGACTGAAGGGACTTAGCAGCAGCAGCATGTTAATATGAACAGAGAGCATGCAAATAGTCAGAATATTCAAACATTTATTTATCTCTTTTAAACTTTTCTATCTAGTCCTTCCATAACATCTCTAGATAGTGAAAGAGAAAATCAAATTTTTGTGCCACATATTTTAAAGGCATCAACTCATAATCTCACAAAATTCAGGTAGATTAGTATTGTTATTCCTCTTTCAAAAGGAGACGAAATGAGGACCAAGTGGTTGAGAAACTTGCTCGGTGCAATCAAGTCATTAAATGCTTATGATACAATCCAGTGAGCCTGTCCCTCAGCCCATGTTTTTTCCACAGTCTTGCTCTGCCTTCCCACAACAGGCATTTATTTAGTCCACGTCCATCTTTTCTTCTAAAGTTTAGCCTTTGATGGAAGCAGGACAACATGGATAAAGACAGGTCAAAGATGAATCAAATAAATAGTAATAAGTATACTTCCTGGATGAAGAGTTATGATATGGATGAAATACTTGGTTAAAAGGAAGTTTTGATTAGGTAAAAATCTAAAAAATTTGATTTTCCTAAGAAATGAAAAATAAAGAACATGTACTTCATATTAAATGACTGCTTAATTTTTGTGTGGTATCATTGGGAAAAATATAATTACATTAAAAATTGTGGTTAAGACTGTGAACTGAAGAAATATTATACCTTTGACTTGACTTTACTAATTTGCATAAATAACAGTGACCTAGTTATTTATTTATGAAATACCCTGGACAGACCAAACGTAGGCTATAAATAGAGAAGAGTCTTGTTGTGTGAGTGGCCTTGTCTAAAATAGATCCCACCTTTAATCCAGTCACAGGCAGGTGAAAATTTCCTGAGGCATTAAAAATTGAAAATTCTTTGGTAATTTCCCCTTATGCATTGAAACTAAAAAATAAAAAATAAAAGAGACTTGCTCCTTGGAAGAAAAGCTATGACCCACCTAGACAACACATTAAGAAGTAGAGATATTACTTTGCCAACAAAGGCTCATCTAGTCAAAGCTATGGTTTTTCCAGAAGTCATGTATGGTTGTGAGAGGTGGACCCTAAATAAAGCTGAGTACTGAAGAACTGATGCTTGGTAGTGTTAGAGAAGACTCTCGAGAGTCCCTTGGACTGCAAGGAAATCAAACCAGTCCATCCTAAAGGAAAGCAGTCCTCAATATTCATTGGAAGGACTGAAGCTGAAGCTGAAGCTCCAACACTTTGGCCTCTTGATGCGAAGAACTGACTCATTGGAAAAGACCCTGATGCTGGGAAAGATTGAAGGCAGGAGGAGAAGGGGACGACAGAGGATGAGATGGTTGGATGGCATCACTGACTCCATGGACATGAGTTTGAGTAAGCTCTGGGAGTTGGTGATGGACAGAGAAGCCTGGCATGCTGCAGTCCATGGGGTTGCAAAGATTTGGACATAACTGAGAGACTGAACTGAACTGAATGTATTGAAACTAAATTCCAAATGATCAAATAAAGACAAGAAAATCAAACTGTATTCTAGTTTTGTTATGATGATTTCATAAACGCTTTTTTTTCCAATTTCAAATATGAAATTCTTACAAAAAAAACACTTTGGGATCACCTTTTGGTAGTTCTTTGGGCTTCCCAAAGAATCCGCCTGCCAAGCAGGAGATGCAGGTTTGATCTCTGGTCAGGAAGATCGATCCCCTGGAGAAGGAAATGGGAAAATTGCAACCCACTCCAGTACTCTTGCCTGGGAAATCCCACAGAGAGAGGAGCCTGGTGGGCTACAGTCCATGGGGTCGCAAAGAGTCAGACACAGCTGAGCAACTGAAGAATAACAAGCGTGTGTTTAGATGCTTGAGAATATCCAGAACCAAGCAAAGAAATTCCATGCAAGTCATACAAGTGACCCCACACTCGAGGTGCTGTTGGTTGTTTCAACACCAAGCCAGCCCTTGCCCCCAAGAAGGCTTTTATCCCTCTTCTTTTATAGCAGCAAAGTTATGCAAAGGAGTGGAGCTGACACTGAGAAAAGGACATTTTCCTTCAGCTGACAGATGAGTCCACTGGCCAGCCTGCCTGTCTGAAAGCAAGCCCTAGACAGTGAAGGTCCCAGAGTATCCACAGCGAAGGCTTGAAAGGACAGCTATTATTTCATGTTTGTGATCTGCACCGTTTTTAATAACTGTGGTTTTATTACTAGCCATTTTTCAGGTACTAGCCTGGGGCTAAGTTTTAACTATTTTGCTTTTCACTGAGTAGGAAGCAGTGAGGGATTAAAAATAAACCAGACACACATTTTTTTTTTCTATAATTGCTCATGAACTAGTTCATGATAGAGACATATGCAAATAATGTGGGAGGATTAAGAGAAGAGTGGATACAGGTGGGATCTGGGCAATATTTTATGCAGCCTGAATACTGACTTTTTTTGTTGTTTGGTGGAGAGTGTAGGCATCGATAGTACTGACATTTTAAACCTCTACCTTGTAGATTGGAACATTGGGATATTTTTCATACTGATTAGATCATGAGTATGGAGTAAGTGTTCAATAAATATTTGTTGAGAAATGAAAATTACTATTGATTCATATATAGATATATACATAGACCAATGTCTTTTTGTGTGATAAATTTTTTTAGAATAGGATTTTTAAAAATAAATAAATCTATGTAAACTTAGAATCTGGCATAAAAGATCCTGAAAGCAAGTTTGTTTAATGACTGATTGGGACAATCCTCTTTATACTAGGCCTCCCAGATGGCTCAATGGTAAAGAATCCTCAGTCCATGTGGTTGCAAAAGAGTTGGACACAACTTAATGATTAAAACAACAACAACTCTAAAACTCTTCCTATCTTGTGGTTGTGTTAGGTAATCCTCCCTGAGTCTAGGTGGTAGATATCTGTCAGGATGGAAAGAGTACTCTTCAGTGCTGTTACAGGCTCAGGACCAAATTTATCTTGGGCAAAACCTTTCCTATGAACACCTCCTTCTTTTCTGTCAGAACATTATAAGGCATGTCATCATTATTATCATTTCTTGAATACCTGCTAGGGTGCCAGTGTCTGTACTAAATATCTTTTTAAATTAAGATGATCCACCAAATGACAGTTCTGAGAGGCAAAAATTATTAACTCTAGTTTATAATGTAACAAAACTGTATCCTGTGTATGACAAAGGACCCGGCAAAAACATTAAGCTCTCATATTTCCACTTTCTAGTTTATAATATGAATCATATCACCTACCTCTGTCACATACACTGGTGCTGTTCACTCAGTGGTGGGCATGATGGTGACAGCCATGGCTGTCTAGCAGGTAGCCACTAGTTGAGAATGACTGGTTTACACATTGTTTGATTGATTGTGGTCAGTGAGGAATGGGGGTTGTTGGTTGATACAAGATGAGAAAGTCTTTGGAAATCACAGAAAGTGTTTTTGAGTCATGTGAGTGAGTGAGTAAGGAGACCCAGGTTTGATCCCTGGATCAGGAAGATCCCCTGGAGAAGGAAATGGCAACCCACTTCAGTATTCTTTCCTGGAGAATTCCATGGACCGAGGAACATGGTAGGCTACAGTCCATGGGGTCTCAAAGATTTAGAGTTTTGGTGAAATGTCTGTGTACTTGTAGGAGAGACCATAGTTTATCTCAAATGTTGGAGTGCTATTAAAGGAAATTATGCAAGAGGGTGACATGAAAACATTGTTCTCATTGAAATTTCCTCTAAGGCAGTGTAGAGAATAAGACTGGGGAACTTGGACAGAAGCATGGCCTAAATAAAGACAGTAGAGTAGGAATAGAGATATCTTGGTAGATTTTAGGAAGATTAACAGGTTTAGAGATTGTTAGGCAATGGAGGTAGGCTGAGCAAGACCTAAGAGTCTAAGATGATTTCTTGTTTTCTAGGTGAGAACCAGAATCAGTATTTGCAAGAGTTCCAAAGCTGGTTTTAAGAGAGAATTACAATGACTTCCATTTTGGATATGTTGGATTTGAGGTCCAATCTCAAGCTTTCCATGAATCTTAATAATTTATTCATTTTCTCCCTCTATCTCTGCAGTCAGCATTCCTTAGCCTCCATAGTGAGTGAGTAGTGTCTCCCCAAAAGTCCAGGTTTACCTGGAACCTGTGAATGGGACCTTATTTGGAAATTGAGTCTTTGAAGACATTATCAAGTTAAGATGAAATCATATTAGATTTGGATGGATCCTAAATCTATCCATGGGTATCCTTATAAGGATAGGGGAGAATTGGAATCACAGAGATATGGAAGAGACAGAAACACAGGGTAAAACACCATGTGAGCACAGAGGCAGGGATTGAGGTAATGTTCCTACAAACCAGTGAATGCCTAGAGCCACCGGAAAAGGCAAGAAACGATTCTCTCCTAGAGTCCTAGAAGCGAGGACAGCCTTGCAGACATCTTGGTTTCAGGCTTCTGACCTCCAGAACTGTGAGAAAATTAATTTTTGTTGTTTTAAGCCACTGAACTTGAAGTGGTTTTTTACAGTAACCTTAGAGAAATAATACAGCCCTCTTCCAAGCTTTAATTTTCTCTGTGGTACTTGGGGCCACCTGATAATCTATTTGTATTATTTTTACTGTGGAGATTGTCCATCTCTCCTCACTAGAATTTAAACACCATGATGGTGGAGATTTTTGTCTTTATTTTTTAATCCACTGTAATGTCAGTCATACCTTGTACAGTTGACCCTCGAACAATGGGAAGTTGCTGTATCTTCCCCCCCAAGCTGTAAAAAAAAAAAAAAAAAGAAGAAGAAGAAGAAATCTACACGTAATATATGGTTGGTGCTCTGAATACTAAGTTCCTCCATATCCTCAGTTCATCCATGTAGGTAGATTCAACCAACCACCATCCATGGGGATTCTCCAGGCAAGAATACTGGAGTGGGTTGCCATGCTCTGCTCCAGGGGATTTTCCTGACCCAGGGATTGAACCCACATCTCTTATGTCTCCTGCATTGGCACGAAGGTTCTTCGCCACAAGCACCACCAAGGAATCCCTAGTCACTTAATAAATACTGATAGAATTAGCTAGATTTTACTCTATATTTTTAAATATATATATTTATTTATTTATTTGGCTGTTTCAGGTCTTAGTTGCAGCATACAGGATCTTTCACTGTGGTGCCCGGAATTCTCTCTAGTTATGGCGCTAGGGCTCAGTTGTCCCTCAGCATGTGGGATCCTAGTTCTTGGTCCAGGGATCAAACCAGTGTCCTTTCATTGCAAGGCAAATTCTTAACCACTGAACCACCAAGGAAGTCCTTCTACTCTGTATTTTTATAAATAATAGTTCCAAAGGTAGCAGAGAATACTTAAGTTATGAGAATTTGAGAATTTCTCTAAATTTTAGTGATTCAAGTGCGTGATTTTTGAAATCAGTTCCCTGGTGGTTCAGTGGTAAAGGACCTGCCTGCCAATGCAGGAGGCATGGGTTCAATCCCTAGTCTGGGAAGATCCCCTGAGGAAGGAAATGACTACCCACTCCAGTAGCATCGCCTGGAGAATCCCATGGACAGAGGAGCCTAATGGGCTACAGTTCATGGAGTCACAAAAGAGTCAGACACAACCTAGAGACTAAAACAACAACAATATTAATCAAACATATAATGACTTGGCAATTTTTCTCTGTTTCTTTAGATTAATGTATGCCATAGCAAAATGTTAAAAACTAATTTATTTAAAAATATTTAAAAGCTTAAAATTAAATATGCACTTAAGCACATTTTGGTAAGTCAGTTGTGATAGAAAAGAATAAAATGTGATAAAATTGGAACAATCTTAGAAATCTGGTATTTTCTAAACATAATATAATCTACAGTTTTTATATAGTTTTACTTGATACCAAACATTAGAGTGTACGTTGAAAAATGCATGTCTTTGAATTTATTTTATCACTTTCATTATTCTTCTCTGTGCCCAATTATACACACACACACACACACTGTTCTTAGTTTTTCTTTTTATACTTCTTTCTATTGTTCCTCTTAGAATTTAATAAGCTGCTGCTGCTGCTGCTAAGTCACTTCAGTCGTGTCCGACTCTGTGCGACCCCATAGACAGCAGCCCGCCAGGCTCCCCCGTCCCTGGGATTCTCCAGGCAAGAACACTGGAGTGGGTTGCCATTTCCTTCTCCAATGTATGAAAGTGAAAAGTGAAAGTGAAGTGGCTCAGTCGTGTCCGACTCCTAGGGACCCCATGGACTTCAGCCCACCAGGCTCCTCTGCCCGTGGGATTTTCCAGGCAAGAGTTCTGGGGTGGGTTGCCATTGCCTTCTCCGATTTAATAAGCTAGTCTCCTGGAAATAAGTCATGTCTTCAATTATTAAGAAGCACTAGAAACAGTAGACGTTTTAATATAATACTGCTTAGACAAATAACAGTTTAAAAGTATATGCTGTTGTATTGTTTTCTAGCTTTAAAAATACCCTTTTAAAAATATAGATAAATGTTGTATTGAAGGCACTGAAACTGCTCAGCTGTATAAACTGAAATGGTATTAAGACATTATGACTAAATCCCACACATTTTAATTTAAACTGTAATAAATACTGAAAACAAACAACTAGGATTCAGTCTCAAATCCTCCTCCAAAAGTTAAAATGTTAGCATAAAAGAAATATTTTTATCTTCCATTTTCTCTTTCTTGAGTAAAGCTATTCCACGAAGATATTAATATTGCATCAAGGAAAAAGCTTTTTTTTTTTTTTTACTTTTAATCGATTGTTATCGTATTTCAAAGAAATACAACTGAAAAATATTATGTTTCTCAAAATATTTTAAGACAGGGATAAATACCATTGAGTTCTAAATATTGTAGTCACACAAGTTAAAGGCACTATTACAGCTACAAAGAAAACAGCAATTTAAATATTTTATTCCCACACACTTCTTTCTCCTTTTCTGCTCCCTAAAATAATCACTCACTTTCTTGGAAAAAGGCCATCTAACAACAGTTCCAAAATAATACCAGCAAGAATATCTTAAGAAAAATACACTGCAGCGGATTCATTTTGATATTTGGCAAAACTAATACAATTATGTAAAGTTTAAAAATAAAATAAAATTAAAAAAAAGAAAAATACAAAAGGATTATATTTTGATACTAATTGTTGATTTTATAATTTCTAGCTTTGTTTAGAGAGATGTAAGGTTTTATTTTTGGCTGTACAATTATTTCCAGTAGCCAAAAGCTAAATTATTTGAGCGAGAAATCAAGTTGAAAGCACAAATCCCATATCACAGCAAGAAATCCAGGAGAAGCTCTTCTAAGTTAAGTAACTTCAAAGAAGTTTAGTATGTTGGACTGATTCATATAGAAACTCAGCCATGAAAAAAAAAGTCACGTAACTGTGCCTTTACTTTATACAATCTCAAAACACTAAATTCTGAATTTATAGGATGAACAACTTAAGAAGTGAGCCTTATAAATAAATTTCTCACTTTGCCAAATTGTTCTTCAGAGGTTGACTTTACATTGTAAACTCCAATGCA
>NW_011495025.1:10074214-10075249 GCF_000754665.1 Bison bison bison | reverse complement strand
CAGGCCTCCCTGTCCATCACCAATTCCTGGAGTTCACTCAGACTCACGTCCATCAAGTCAGTGATGCCATCCAACCATCTCATCCTCTGTCATCCCCTTCTCCTCCTGCCCCCAATCCCTCCCATTATCAGACTCTTTTCCAATGAGTCAACTCTTTGCATGAGGTGGCCAAAGTACTGGAGTTTCAGCTTTAGCATCAGTCCTTCCAAAGAAATCCCAGGGCTGATCTCCTTTAGAATGGACTGGTTGGATCTCCTTGCAGTCCAAGGGACTCTCAAGAGTCTTCTCCAACACCACAGTTCAAAAGCATCAATTCTTTGGTGCTCAGATTTCTTCACAGTCCAACTCTCACATTCATACATGACCACTGGAAAAACCATAGCCTTGACTAGACAGACCTTTGTTGGCAAAGTAACGTCTCTGTTTTTCAATATGCTATCTAGGTTGGTCATAACTTTTCTTCCGAGGAGTAAGCACCTTTTAATTTTATGGTTGCAGTCACCACCTGAAGTGACTTGCTTGCCAAGCATAGCAAGCCTCTAAAAGGCCAAGCAACTTTCTCAACTAAATCAGATATCCATAGAAAGGGCTGCCTGCAAGGTGGACCTTTGTGTGGAATCAGGGCACTTGGATTTTGGGAGGATTCCCTGTATTCCATAACAGGTAAGAGTGGCTCACTGTTCCTAAACTATTTGCTCAAAACCTATGGTTTATAGTGAGTACCTTATTTCCTTCTGAGAATATGAAACCATGGTACATTCTAGGCAGAGAATGTCTATGTAACCTGACCCCAATAGAAACCTTGGGTGCTGTGTATTTAA
This sequence comes from Bison bison bison, assembly GCF_000754665.1. Classification (NCBI taxonomy): domain Eukaryota; kingdom Metazoa; phylum Chordata; class Mammalia; order Artiodactyla; family Bovidae; genus Bison; species Bison bison. Next base: position 10,074,428 of record NW_011495025.1, on the reverse strand, counting down.
TAAACATTCATGGTGGACAACAATTGAACATGTTGTCATAACTCTTGCTGGAGAAATAGTGTATCCCATAAGACTCCACTATAAAGAAAGCTGAGCACTGAAGAATTGATGCTTTTGAACTGTGGTATTGGAGAAGACTCTTGACAGTCCCTTGGATTGCAAGGCGATCCAACCAGTCCATCCTAAAGGAAATCAGTCCGGAATATTCATTGGA
>NW_011495025.1:10068234-10074075 GCF_000754665.1 Bison bison bison | reverse complement strand
GTCCATCCTAAAGGAAATCAGTCCGGAATATTCATTGGAAGGACTGATGCTGAAGCTGAAATTCCAATACTTTGGCCACCTGATGCGAAGAACTGATTCATTGGAAAAGACCCTGGTGCTGGGAAAGATTGAAGGCATGAGGAGAAGGGGATAACAGAGGATGAGATGGTTGGATGGCATCACCAACTCAATGGACATGAGTTGGAGCAAGCTCTGGGAGTTGTTGATGGACAGGGAAGCTTGGTGTGCTGCGGTCCCTGGGGTCACAAAGAGTCTAACATGACTGAGGGCCTGAACTGAACTGAATAAGACTCCACTGGGAGAGAACTGTTGGATGAGTGCACCTGCTTTCCTAACTTTGCCTAATACACCTGTCCCCTTCTTTGATTTTGTTTTGTATGCTTTCATTGTAATAAGTCTCAGCCATGAGTAGAATCATATTCTGAGTCCTGTGTCCTCTCCAAAAGTGAATCATCAAATCCAGGGGTATCTTTGGTACTTCCAAAACAAGCACTTGTTATGCAAACTGTGTTTATATAATATATAATGAATTAGACTCTCTCCTGTGCATCTAGCATAGTACTAGCTCTATTCCTTTCCAGGAAGAAATGAGAAAATAGTCACACAGATCATTGTTTTGTGTTCCATGGTTCTGATGAAGAAGCCTGGCAGAGAAAGACTCTGCATGCTATAGCTTCCCGAAATGTCCCTGTGCTGTGCTTTGCTGTGCTTAGTCACTCAGTTGTGTCTGACTCTTTGTGACCGCATGGACTGTAGCCTGTTAGGCTCCTCTGTCCTTGGAATTCTCCAGGCTAGATTACTGGAGTGGGTTGCCATGCCCTCCTCCAGGGGATCTTCCCAACCCAGGGATCGAACTTAGGTCTCCCTCATTGCAGGCAGATTCTTTACCACCCAGGGAAGCCCAAGAATAGTGGAGTGGGTAGCCTTTCCCTTCTTTAGGGGATTTTCCCAACCCAGGAATTGAACCAGGATACTGCACTGCAGGGAGACGGCAATGGCAACCCACTCCAGTACTCTTGCCTGGAAAATCCCATGGACAGAGGAGCCTGGTAGGCTGCAGCCACGAGGTCGCTAAGAGTCGGACACGACTGACTGACTTCACTTTCACTTTTCACTTTCATGCATTGGAGAAGGAAATGGCAACCCACTCCAGTGTTCTTGTCTAGAGAATCCCAGGGACGGGGGAGCCTGATGGGCTGCTATCTATGGGGTTGCACAGAGTCGGACACGACTGAAGTGACTTAGCAGCAGCAGCACTGCATTGCAGGCATTTTCTTTAACAGCTGAGCTACCAGGGAAGCCCCAAATTGTCTCTACATCATCCTCATGGATGGGGCTTCCCAGGTGGTGCTAGTGGTAAAGAACCCATCTGCCAATGCTAGAGATGTAAAGGATCTGAGTTCAGTCCCTGGGTCGGGAGGATTTCCTGGAAGAGGGCATGGCAACCCACTCCAGTATACTTGCCTGGAGAATCCCCATGGACAGAGGAACCTGGTGGGCCCCCAGAGTCCACAGGGTCCCAAACAGTCAGACATGACTGAAGTGACTGAGCATGCATGAATCTCCTTATAGAAAAAACTTCAAGAATATGTACAGTTTTCCTCTAAAGAGAATTGGTAAGAGAGAGAAAAGACTTGCTGAGTGATTGCTCCCAGCCAACACTGTTCTGGGCTATTAACATTTTAAAACATGGTGGGTTTGGATACATATTGACTGAACTTGTATAATAATGATGGGAAGCAGACAGCCCTAACCCAATTGAAAGGTAAGGAGACAGACTTAAAGCATTTATCATATACTATTCTCTGTCTTTCACACTAGACTATGATCTACTAGAAAATAGATTCTTTTTTTTTCTACTTATGTTTCCAGTGTCTAGAGCAGCCTCTGTTATTTGAATGAATTAATTAAAAAGTTAATTTTTCACACAGACACACACACACATATATATGTATATATATATATATATACACACACACACATAGAGAGAGAGAGAGAGAGATGAGAGAATGGAATATTGCTCAGCTATTAAAAATAATGAAATTTTGCCATTTGCAGCAACATGGATTGGAGGGCATATGCTAAGTCAGACAAAGACAAATAATGAATTATATCACTTATATGTGGATTCTAAAAAATACCACAGACTAGTGAATAAAACAAAAAATAAGCAGATTCACGGATAGACAACAGACTGGTGGTTACCAGTGGGGAGAGGGAGAAGGGGAGGGCAAAATAAGAAACAAAAAAGGGTTATTATTAGATTATATGAAATCCTGTGTGTAAAACCTTTGAAAATTGTGAAGTACTGTAGAATTTAAAGAAACTTTCATTTGATTACAGACATAACATGGACTATCCCATACTTGCAATCAAATCAAGGTAATTAGGCTCAAAGTACAGAAGCTTCGAGACAGTTTACCTAGCGGTCATCACTTAATACCCCAGTAATTTAAGCTATTGAAAAAAAAACAAAAATGAAAGCATTAGTCGCTAAGTTATGTCCGACTCTTTGCAACCCCACAGATTATAGCCCACCAGACCCCTCTGTCCACGGACTTCTCCAGAAAAGAATGCTGGAGTGGATTGTCATTCCCTTCTCCAGGGGATCTTCCCGATCCAGAGATCAAATCCTTGGCTCCTGTATTACAGGCAGATTACTGTCTGAGTCACCAGAGAAGTCCCAATTTTAGCTATTATATACTCAAAACTTATTAGGAATGTATCAGGCATTTTAATATATCCCAGAGTTGGAATGATACAATCCTAATATAAGAAAAGTCATGGGTAAGTACCCACTGGACTCCCTTGGTGACTCAGACAGTAAAGAATCTACCTATAATGCAGGAGACCCAGGTTCGATCCCTGAGTGGGGAAGATCCCCTGAAGAAGGAAATGGCAACCCGCTCCAGTATTCTTGCCTGGAGAATCCCATGGACAGAAGAGCAAGGTGGGCTAGAGTTCATAGAGTTGCAAAGAGTCAGACACGGCTGAAACGACTAAGCACACATACACACAAGTACCCGCTAGGTACTATAGTAGCTACACAATGAAGAATAAAATACAATATTCGATCTTGAGGAGGGATATGCAATTGAGTACATGACAAGATGTCGGAAAACTACAAATACAAAGAAATTATTTGAGTTTAATTGGAGTGAATTTTGTGAACCTTTGCAAGAACTTTTTTTAAAATGCATCATTAAAACTGAGTTAGACAAGACTAGACACTACTTTTGTGCATTCTCTTTTCTTTCTCACTTACAGAACACCAGGTTTAACTGGGGCAACAAGGAGCCAAGATAAAATACACAATCATTCAGGTTTTTTTGCATTTGAAATAGCCATATAATGCAATTGCAAACAATGAGCTACAAGTGGAAATCTACTGATCTAGTGGGTAGAACTTCCAGACAAACTATAGTCTTCCTGATTAAAAGAAGAGGAGGAAGAGGAGGAGGAGGGGAAAGAGGAAGAGGAGGAGGAGGGGAAAGAGGAAGAGGAGAAAGAGGAACAGGCTCAATTGACACTTGCCTTTTGCCCTTCAACCTTCTTTCTAATTGGAATGTACTAATAAATGGAATGTCTAGAGACATTTATAGCAGCCATCTTTAAGCATGAGAAAGCAAGCCATGGATTAAATGAACCAAATTCAGAAGAAGGTTTAAATTGAACTTCCTATTTCTACACTTTTGCTTTGTAGAAATAAACAGTTATTTGATTATGTTGCTATGGTCCACGTGGAGCTGAAAACCAATACTAACTCATGGAATGGTAGTTCCCTCGTGTGTAATCCTTTCATTCTTTCAAATTGCTATTCTGTGAATGTCTCTCACTGAAGCCATTTTAGAGTCACTCTGACAAATTATGGACTATTTGTGTTATTGTGATGTTTCTGTACAATGAAGAATCTAGACAACATGCTATCAAGAAAATACTAATGATTTAATATTCACTGCAGAGATCCCATTTCCAAATCAGGAGGAAATAACAAGAGTGATGTGGAAATTCACAAGCTGACACAATAGTTAAGTTTCCTGAGTAAATTTCAAATTTGTTTCTAATATCATCATGTAGCTGTTCTGCTCATGGTGTTAATTTCATGCCAAGTGTGACTTGAGGTGTTTTTTGTGCAAGTAAATGAGAATATAAAAATACAACTTGTAAAAAGAAAAAAAAACATAAAACTTGTAAAACTGTAAGGTAAAGACAAATTTTAGCAAACACCCCAGATTTATACACGCAGATGATTGTTAGCTTTTAATGAAATGACCTTAAAAAACCGTTCTCTGATTCTGATGATACTGATAGAATCTTTTGATAAATTATCCTTTTGAAACTATCTACAGAGCCAGTTTACAATCTAAGGAGGAATATCTATCTCTTGCTTTGGGGTCAAACTTAACAAAAATTGCACAAGTTCAACTATGGACCATAAAATATTATATATATTTATGTTTTTCAGAGATAACTTAGGGCACATTTTGTACACCAGGAGAACAAACTTGTAAAATAATTTCTATACACAAAATTTGTGAAAAACATTTAACACATTTGAAAGCATTCCACATCTTAGGCTGTAAGAATCTTGCAAGAAACATTTCCAGGTATTTTTCATGGTTGGCTTTTCTGTGTGTGTGTGTGTTGTTAGTTGCTCAGTTGTCTTTGCGACCCCAGGGACTGTAGCCCCCCAGGCTCCTCTATCCATGGAATTCTCCAGGCAAGAATAGTGGAGTGGGTAACCATTTCCTTCCCCAGGGGATCTTCCCAACCCATGGATTGAAGCCAGGTCTGCATTGCAGGAGGATTCTTTACCATCTGAGCCACACCAGGGAAGACCTTTTCCATGTTTTAATACTTACAGAGTAGTCTAGGGTTTTTAAGAATTTTCCATATATTTTTATTTAAATTTCATAACTAATCTCATTTTGCAGTTAAAAAAAATTGAAGTTCAGAGTCATTAGGTAAATTTCCTAAGATTCTAAAACTAGTAAGTTACTAAACCAGGCCTGATATGTGGGTCTTCTGCATCTAAGTATACTGTTCTTTAAACAGTCTTTCTTTTTTTTGGCTCATACTTTCTAAAATAATTTTGAGTAACTATTTACACTGTTGCATATTTTTAATTGAAATTAGAATGTTTTCATCACAAGTTTAATGACTGACTTCTGAATGTTGTAATTCCCAACATACTGTGAGTACAGATTTTTTTTTTCTAATTTTATTTTATTTTTAAACTTTACATAATTGTATTAATTTTGCCAAATATCAAAATGAATCCGCCACAGGTATACATGTGTTCCCCATCCCGAACCCTCCTCCCTCCTCCCTCCCCATACCATCCCTCTGGGCCGTCCCAGTGCACCAGCCCCAAGCATCCAGCATTGTGCATCGAACCTGGACTGGCAACTCGTTTCCTACATGATATTTTACATGTTTCATTGCCATTCTCCCAAATCTTCCCACCCTCTCCCTCTCCCACAGAGTCCATAAGACTGTTCTATACATCAGTGTCTCTTTTGCTGTCTCGTATACAGAGTTATTGTTACCATCTTTCTAAATTCCATATATATGTGTTAGTATACTGTATTGGTGTTTTTCTTTCTGGCTTACTTCACTCTGTATAATAGGCTCCAGTTTCATCCACCTCATTAGAACTGATTCAAATGTATTCTTTTTAATGGCTGAGTAATACTCCATTGTGTATATGTACCACAGCTTTCTTATCCATTCATCTGCTGATGGACATCTAGGTTGCTTCCATGTCTTGGCTATTATAAACAGTGCTGTGATGAACATTGGGGTACACGTGTCTCTTTC
>NW_011495025.1:10060471-10068134 GCF_000754665.1 Bison bison bison | reverse complement strand
GTTTCCTCAGTGTGTATGCCCAGCAGTGGGATTGCTGGATCATAAGGCAGTTCTATTTCCAGTTTTTTAAGGAATCTCCACACTATTCTCCATAGTGGCTGTACTAGTTTGCATTCCCACCAGCAGTGTAAGAGGGTTCCCTTTTCTCCACACCCTCTCCAGCATTTATTATTTGTAGACTTTTGGATCGCAGCCATTCTGACTGGTGTGAAATGGTACCTCATAGTGGTTTTGATTTGCATTTCTCTGATAATGAGTGATGTTGAGCATCTTTTCATGTGTTTGTTAGCCATCTGTATGTCTTCTTTGGAGAAATGCCTATTTAGTTCTTTGGCCCATTTTTTGATTGGGTCGTTTATTTTTCTGGAGTTGAGCTGTAGGAGTTGCTTGTATATTTTTGAGTACAGATATTTTAAAATAAATTACTTCATCCATCTTTTAAATGTATTAAGTTGCATCTAACTGCTATAGAAAATTGATGCCCATCATATATTCATTATTTTTCTTAAGAGGCAAAAGTGTTCGTCTTTTTTTTACTTTTTCCAGAGAAAATTAACTATAATATATATGTTTTTTATGGCATATCATATATATGCCTTTTATTCATCACCTCATCATGTATCTCTACAAAAAAGTATGTGTATGAATTGCAATTTCGTTTTTTTAATTGTCTGTGCTTTAGGAATTCAATTAAAAAATTCTATTTAGATGTATGATAATCATTAATAGTATACTATTTATCAAAAACTTCATTTCAAATTTTGAAAATAATTTAAACAAAACAAAGTTTCATTGGAATGTTGTACCGTGGTTCACATTTCCATGGAAGACTCATATTAGCTACCAGAATAAGAATGGGCTCAACATCAATCACATTTTTCCTTTACATTTGTATGTATTTAAGTGCAGAAAATTTTGTTGCCTTAAACAATAATGACATCTAAACTCACATTGTGCTTTTTGGGTCCAGATGCTTGACATTTTATTTAGCTCATTTGATCCTCAGCATGGGGCCCTAGGAAGTAAGTAGTATTCATATTCTCTTTGTATAATTTTTAAATTTTGCAATTTAAAAATATTTACATTTATATTTACCATTTTTATGTCCCTGAGTTTCAGTTTCTATATATAAAATGGGATAATAACATTACTTAACCCTCAGAATTATTGTGTTTCGTGTATTATATATCTAAATTATATATCTGAAGTACCTAGGTCTGTGTTAGTCGCTCAGTGGTGTTTGACTCTTTGTGATCCCATGGACTATAACCCACCTCTGTCCATGGAATTCTCCAGGCAACAATCCTGGAGTGAGTTGCCATTTCCTTCTCCAGGGGATCTTCCCAACCCATGGATCAGACCCAGGTCTCCTGCATTGCAGGCAAATTCTTTACCTGTTTTTTAATGTCTCTGCTTTTTAATACACTGTCTAGGTTTGTCATAGCTTTTCTTCCAAGGAGCAAGTGTCTTTTAATTTCATGGCTGCACTTAGCATCTGCAATGACTTTGGAGCCCAAGAAAAGAAAAACTGTCACTATTTTCACTTTTTCTCCATCTATTTACCATGAAGTGATGGTACCAGGTGCCATAATCTTAGTTTTTTGAATGTTGAGTTTTAATACAGCTTTTCACTCTTCTCTTTCACCCTCATCAAGAGACTCTAGTTCCTCTTCACTTTCTGCCATTAGAGTGGTATCATCTGCATATCTGAGGTTGTTAATATTTCTTCTGGCAATCTTGATTCCTGCTTGTGATTCATCCAGCCTGGGCTTTTGCATGACGGACTCTGCATATAAGTTAAATAAGCAGGGTGACAATATACAGCCTTGATGTACTCCTTTCCCAATTTGGAACCAGTTCATTGTTCCATGGCCAGTTTTAACTGTTGCTTCTTGACCTGTATACAGATTTTTCAGGAGGCAGGTAAGGTGGTCTGATATTCCCATCTCTAAGAATTTTCCACAATTTATTGTGATCCACAAACTCAGAGTTTAGCATAGTCAGTGAAGCAGCAGCAGATGTTTTTTCTGTAATTCCTTTGCTTTTTCTGTGATCCAGCAGATGTTGCTAATTTAATCTCTGATTCCTCTGCCTTTTCTAAATCCAGCTTATACATCTGGAAGTTCTCTGAGAATAGACAAGGAGTAATTTCAAAGACTGATGTCCAAACACACAGTCCAACATTTGAGGAAAATTAATTGTGTATTAAAACAAAGTTAATAGCCAAATATACTCCATTTCGAATAAGTCATCTGGTTTGGGTTTCACCATAGTATTCTATTTTAATACTTAGGACGTTGTTGTTGTTCAGTTGCTAAGTCGTGTCTCACTCTTTGAAACCCATGGACTGTAACACACCAGGTTCCTCTGTCCTCCACTGTCTCCCAGAATTTGCTCAAATTCATATCCATTGAGTCAGTGATGCTCTCTAACCATCTCATCCTCTGCTACCCTCTTCTTTCGCCTTCAATATTTCCTAGCATCAGGATCTTTTCCAATGAATCGGCTCCTCATATCAGGTGGCTTCAGCTTCAGCCACAATTTTTCCAGTGAATATTCAAGGTTGATTTCCTTTAGGATTTTCTGATTTGATCTCCTTACAGTCAAAAATACTCAGACCATTATTCTAATAGTTGAAAAGTAAGGAAATAGAATAAGATGTTTTACAGTAATTCTTCTTCTAATGGACACATGGAGAATATGTGGTTTGTATATAAATATGTCAAAAGAAAGATAAACTTATTAGTAGAACTACTCACTGATGACTCAGGATATATGGTGGTAATTGTCTTTGGGATTCTGATGGCTATTTATTGATACTGTAACTCTTGGCTCAAAAAGATATCAAAAGTTTCCATGAACAAATATGATAGAAATAGCCATTCATTAATATTCAGCTGTTAACTGACTGATCAATAATTATTTCTAACAACTCAACAAAACTTACTCATTATTGCCTTTATTTCAAAAGAATAACATGTTCCACATAAAACTTTACACATAAAAAAGAATATTGTGTAGCTAGCTACTGAATTTATTTTTTCACCAGAGTCTTTAATAATTTCAATTCTAAATTTCCACTTTTTAAAATAAATAGCAGATATAAAGCATCCAAATATGTCTTAAGTTTTAAAATCTGAAATAGTTCTGTTTCTACATATAACTTTCTGTATTTCATTGGATGTATTTAATAAAAAATAACATGGTAAACAAATAAGAGTCTTTCACTTGTTATCAGGTTATCTTACCAACGAAATCCACTTCTCTGGGTTTTTGTTTCCTTATCTGTGTAGTTACCTATTTCACAGAGTTATTAGATGGCTCTAATATAAGACAATGTGTTTGAAAATATTATATACACAACTTAAAGCACTATAGGGATCTAGACTTTTTACCAGTGGTCATTATAAATCCATGGTGTATCTCTTTTTGTTCAAAAAAATGTAAATTGGAGCCAAAGCAACCATGCTCTCTGTGCTCTCAATTGCACTCTCATCAACCATGTCTTACAGCTATGTTTTGTCTTCAATTCCTCTCCCTCCAATCTCATCAGTTTGCCTCAGGAATGTCTCTTGAATCTGATATCTCCGTATTTTTCCACTGCTAATTAATATCTATGTTCAGCTTTTCATCTACTCTTTTTGGAACTATAGAAACAACATCTTGTATAACATTTCTGTTTCTTTTTTTGTTTTTAATTCAAATCCACCCTCTACCCTGATGCAAGGGTTCTTTTTATTTATTTTTTAAAATTTTTCATTTGCTTTTATTTTAAAATTAATTTTTACTAGAATACAGTTGCTTTACAATGTTGCATTAGTTTCTACAGAGTTCTTTTTAAAAATACAAATACGTCATTGTCATTCTCTATAACTCCCAACTTTCCATAGTAATAAGGACTGACTCCTCCGTGTATCATGCATGTCCCATCAAAATCTGCTGAACTTAATTCCAGCTACACCTTCCCTCACCCGCTGCACATCCTTTGCTTTAGCCACTTTGGATTTCATGCTATTCCACAAATATGCCTGTTTATGATTTTAAGCCTATGCTGGGTTATCCTTTCCATACAGAATGTTCTCAATGTGACAGGACTATGTAAAGATAGAAATGAAAGCATTTAAAGTTGAGGAGTACTGCACTATAAAATCATTAATGTTATTGTACAAATCTTAATAATATTAATAAATCTTACACTGGAAATACAATGACAATCAATCTTTTCCAATAACCATCTATAAAACTGTCAAGGAATAGTCTAGTATGCCATTTAGCCCATCAGAATGAAAAGATATTACAAAATGAGTGCTTTTAAAACCAAATAAGTTTGGTAAAATAGAAAATTCAAATAGGCTTCTCTCTAATATCTCTTCGACATTGCGTATAATTGCACATAATTTGATATTATAAATTTCAGTGTGTGAAAAGTACATTCTGAATTAATTTAATTAGTTAAGAATGGCACAATGACATTGTAATTTTCATTTCTTGTAATTCTTTTATTCAAAATGCCTAAAGCCCTTTAAAAAACATTTCTATGATAGAAATAAGTAGAGAACAGTTCCTCAAGACTTTAAAGCAAGATCTTTGAAAGTAAAGAATACCTTTTACCACATATATAGTGATGTGCAAGCCTGAGATTAGGTTTTGGAGGCCAGTTTCACTAAAGTTTGGTGACAGAAGAAGGGAGTCAGAGATGATAGGTGTGTGTGTGTGCACTCAGTCGCTCAGTGATGTCCAACTCTTTGCAACCCCATGGAGTAGCCTGCCAGGCTCCTCTGTCCATGGGATTTCCCAGGCAAGAATACTGGAGTCGGTTGCCATTTTCTCCTCTGGGGGGATCTTCCCGGCCCACAGATTCAACTCATGTCTCCTGTGTCTCCTGCATTCACATGCAGAATTCTTTACCACTGAGCCACCTGGGATGCACCACTGCTATAACTGCTGCTGCTGCTAAGTCGCTTCAGTCGTGTCTGACTCTGTGCAACCCCATAGACGTGCCTATGAATTCTTTTAATATCATAGAAACCAATTACTATCAAGAATGTGTAGGGTTCTTCGTCTGCACTTAAAGAAGAATATAGACTTACACTGCAAAAAAGAAGTAAGATGTCAAATTGTTTTCAGCAGAGAGGCTGTGAAGCCCTGGAATATTTGACAGAAGATGCCTCTCTGAGATCAGCCTTCCCTCTGTGTGATGGCTGAGCAGAGGAGTAGGCAACAACAGAGATGAACTTGTTTACCATTGCTCTTGACTCCGCGACTTGGTGACTTTGAATAATTCACCCAAAAATAAATAATCTACAAAAAAGAAAACTTGTACCAAACATCTATCAGTACTTTTGCCTGTAATAATGCCTGAGAACTTTCTCAGAAAGGAGGAAAACTAAAACTAAATTTTACCTGCAGAAAATTAGATCTATGTCATGTTACAGGAGGACAAGTTGTATCAGTTGTATTAAGACAAAAGGGCCCCAAAATGGTAGTCTTTTCCCTGTACCTACAATTTATTAGATTGTACTCAGATGAGCCAGCTGGCTAAAACAGATTTTTATGGAAGAATCACACTTTATTGCTAATTGTTTTCTTAAGGGACAGTGTTTATAATTTGTGTAGGATTGTTTGAACTCAGGGAGGTGATCTGTTGAGCAGTGTACCACTCCCCTCCTTCAATTTCTTCCCCAGACATTGCAAGTTTTCTTGTGCCTAATGGAAAACAAAGATGGACTTCTACATTAGTTCATTTTTTATACAGCCATCAAATATTTCTGAGAACTTAGAGCTACATGTACTATGCTAGGTCCTCCAGGGATAAAAAGACCAAATCATGGTTTTTGCCCTCCAGGAACAACTAGTCTAGGAAAGGACATACTCAAATAAACAAATATAAGCTCATTCAGTGACAAATCTGTTTGGTTCACAGAAAAGAATGATTATAAGAGTGTCTTCATTCCTAGAGATTATAGAAGAAACAACTTTTAGCGTTAATATTTTGAGACATTTTTCCAAGTGAAAGCCAGTGTTCCTCCATGCTAACAAACTTCCCACCTGGTAATGTCCTTTTAATCACTCAAGTGATTGGGAGATTGGTTAATATCTCTAGACTCTCCAGTACCTTCTCATAACTGTCAAGTAATAATTTTTAATAATACTACCATCATCACCATCAACAGCAGCAACAGTATTTACATAACATCTCTTATATGCTAAGCATTGTGATTGATATTTAAATACTGCCTCAAATTGTCACAGCAAACCTACAAAATAGGCATTATCCCTGGTTGAAAAACCAGGACTCAGAGAGACTACGTATCTTCTTCAAAGTGCTGAACGTATCAGTGCCAAGGTTCAAACTCCAGCTTAGAACGTATATGATCTCCACTGGACCATTCTGCCTCTTCAGACTCTGCAAGTTTCATTTTTCCTAAGCTAGTTAGACCCTCACTCACCCCCCTATTAGTTAATTATGACTGTGTAACAAAGTACAGCCTAGGTGGCCTAAGAAACAGAAATTTATCATCACAGTTCTCGAGGCTAAAGTCCAAAAGCAAAGTATCAACAGACTTATTTCCTGCTAAAGAGCGAGAAGACTCTTTTCTATGCATCTCTTCTGGATTGTTATTGATGGGGGTCTTCTCCCGTATTTGTTCATATAATCTTCCCTCTGTGTATATCTCTGCGCCCAACTTTCTTCTTTATATAAGCAGACCAGTCATACTGGATGAGGGCCCATCCTAATGACCTCACTGTAACTTGATTACCTCTGTAAAGATCCTATCTTCAAATAAGGTCACTCTCTGAACTATTGGGTATTAGGACTTTAGTACTTCAATTTATGGAGACATGAGTATTAGGCACAATTGAAGCCACAGCATGTGCCTTCTAAAATCTAGCAACTAGTAACTCTGTCTCATCTATCTTGGGCATGGCTACGAAAGTGAGCATTCTAAACCACATGGCTAATCATACCTTGGCCCTATTACAATCTTCCAGAGTCCTTTATTGCTAGTGGTTAAGTTCTAAATTACAGACTCGACAGACAAAATTTTTCCCAATGTGGTCAGTAAGTAAGTTTCCCCCTTCATCTCCCATCACTCCTCTGTCAAAGACTGCAAATACCTTCTGGAAGACTAGATCTTTCAATTTTCCAAATGTTTTCTTACTCTTGTCATGTTACCTGAAAATTAATTGTATAATGTAATTTTATGCATTTTCTAGAGCTGAAACTCTATATTGAGATTCAGGGAGGTAAGGCTTTGCCTGGGATGATTCCCCTTCCTTAAGATCACATGGTCAGTTATAGCAAAGATCCAGCAAGTCTTGGCATTTCTCTCTTGTAAAATATATGGAAGCATTTGTCAGGTTTTCTTTCTCACCAAACTGTGACTTTCCTGCCAAACCTTCTCACCAGTGCTTGGCACATGCCTGGAATATAAGAGGTATTCAGTAAATGTTTGTTGAATTGAAGTAAATGTTTTAACAGCTGATATGAGATATTATGTAACAACACAGATTCAGATGCAGTCATTTAAATGTCTAGGTATAATTGGAAAAACGGATCTTTTTTTGATTCATTCATTCATTTCCAGGCACTGTTCCAAGTACTAAAATTGAGGATAAGCAAAAGCATTAGTGGCTCGGTCGTGTTCAACTCTCTGCGATC
>NW_011495025.1:10055801-10060371 GCF_000754665.1 Bison bison bison | reverse complement strand
ACCCCTGCCAGTCTCCTCTGTCCACAGGACTCTCCAGGCAAGAATACTGGAATGGGTAGCCATTCCCTTCTCCAGGGGATCTTCCTGATCCAGAGATTGAACCGAGGTCTCCTGCATTGGAGGCAGATTCTTTACCATCTTGGAAAGCCCCAAGAGATAAGTAAAACCCCACAAAGTAGCCTCTCTCGCAGTTCATATTCCAGTGGAGGAGAGAGTAAACAAGTTAGCCAAAGAGAAGTGTAATTTTACATGAAAAGTTTTATGAAGTAAATAAGTCAAAACAGTCTGATAAAGAATGATTGGAGGCAGTCTTTGAGAGCAATAAGGCCCTAAAACTGTGCCCACAAAAACCTCTTTAGGAAGCAGAACATGAAGAGAAAGAAGGAACTAAAGATGTAAGAGCAGGTGCAGTGCCCTGTGTCAGGAGGGGAGATAAAACATCTAATACTTAAAAGAGTGCTAAAGAGACCAGTGTGTAGAAGAAGGAGGTATTGCAACAAGAGAACCTTTCACAATAAGCAGAGCTTGTGAATATAATCTCAAGAGCAATGGGAAGCCACTGAAAGGGTTAGATTGAATTTGAGGTAAGGGTAGAATTTAATCAGATTTGTGTTACAAACATAATCTGCTCATCCCTGAGATGTCATCACCAGCTGTCCTTTTGCCCTTTCTCAACATCCCATTTCATTCTTATTCCTCCCTTTCATTCTTATTCTTCTTTAGAAACTCAATTTCCTTTCTTTCAGGACACTGAGTCATTTGTGGTTATATAGACATTAGTGTGACCAAGTCACCCATTCCTACTAGACTATAAGCTTCCTGAAGGCAGGACCAGACTTAGGCTTTGCTCACCATTGAATCCCAGGGCAAAGCAGAGTTTGGTACAGAAGGTATTTGACAGCGATTTCTTAAGACAATGGGGAGAAATGTAAATAATTACATGTTTGCCCCCTCTAGAGAAAAGAACTGAGGCAAGATTCCTTCAAAAAATATGTGATAAGCATAACATTTTTTAATGGCAGAAGAGCCAAAAAATAAAAAAGAATGAGTGAGGGAGGGAAAGAAGAGAAGGGAAATAAAGATGACTGGCGTTAAGCAAAAACAGTCTAGCTTAGGACATTAGAGCAGCTAATCATATTAGAGATTATTAGAAAAAGGTTAGCAGATTATGCATTTGGCCTAACCCTTGCTGCAGGACAGTTAAGATTCAAAAGAAATGGTTTGAAAACTGATCAGTGGTATACTCTGTGAGCAAGGCTTTGCTCCAGAGTTTGGGTGAATGGGGAGAAATTTTAAACTAGATTTCAGTTTAGCTAACATAAACTGCGTCCAGAACATGCTATGATGATAAGTAATATTCTTTCTGATTTTTTTCTTGAGTGGATGCTAAGGACTATCAATTAAAGTGAATTTCTAAAATCTCTTGAACTTAGTTCATGGGAAATTCATTTTCCCTTCCCTGCTGTTTTTCTCATCTATTTTATATTACTATTTTTCCCTTGAGTTGCACATGGAGACCACATATGTATTTTCTATTACTAGATAAATCTACAGAAAATTTCATGAGAGAAATAAGCAATATCATTACTATTTTTAATAAGATAAACCAAGTGTATCAAGATGACCACAAAAAGAGTTTCTAAAGAGCCACTTTGGGGACATGTAGACAGGAAAAGTTAGTGCATGTCAGAGAAGAGAGCTTTTGGGGGTGAAAAAGACTTGAGGGAGTGAAGAGAACATTTGATAAGAGAGTTGATTCTGAATTGAGGAGAACAGAACTGATTGTGGTAGGATCATGGAGTAACCTCATGGATGGCAGGACTGAGAAACACCGAAAACTGAACTCATTCATCCGTTCACCTGAACTGTCTCTCTCACAAATGAACTCAGAAATATATATATATATATATATTTGAGCCATAACAATTTTCCCCCCATTATTCAGCCATATGATCGAAGAATGAAAAAACGGAAATTTAAAAATTCAGTTTGAAAAGACTTTTCCACACCAGTGTATCCAGAGGAAAAAATATTTCTTCTCTGGCATTAAGAAACATTCAATCTTATTCATCCCTTGCAATGTTAAACTGAGGGGAAACACTTATCATGCTTCTGTGTGAAGATGAGAGTAAAGTCATGTTGGCAATGCCAAACCTGTGCTAAATATTGCATCTAAAATCACAAAATGTTTACTTCTTCACTGACTGGTAGATTAGATACTATTCCGTTTTGAATCCTTTACATGTTTGTTCTGTGTACATTTACTTGTATACACACAAATGTATTTGTATATATACAAACAAATGTATTTGTATGTATACAAACATTAAATCTTTTGCCTGACAAACAACAAAAGTGATTGTTTCCCAGAGTGGCTTGAAGCTAATTTTAATGGAATGTTATTTTAGAAAAAAACCTACTGACTATATAGGTATTTTCTAAATTTTGCAGACAGAAAATCAGTTTGTATTAATTGATGTGTATTAATATGCTGCCTGTTAAGCATACATAAATTAAAATATCTCCTTTTGTTCCTTTTGCCCAATCTGAAAATATATACCACAAGGCAACTATCTTCGTAGTTTTCTTTCTGGAACTCATCCTTCCTAAAAATAAGTAATGAACCATTTTCTCATCTTGTTTGCACTTGTGCTGAGTAGATCTGAAGATGAACTTGAAAAAGCATTGCTTAAGGCTCGGTTGCAAGGGCTGGTGTATAGGACAAGAAACTTAGTGTAATTTTTTCTTTCCTGGGAGATATAAAACAAATATTCATGTAAAGAATAAACATTTTGGCACTTTAAAAGAAATAAATGTCATGCTGGAAGGTTATCAACTGATGAGTAAAGTCACCATTTGGAGAGAGAAAAAAACCCTACTGGATAGGGAATATAAACCACCATAGAAAATTTTCTTTGACTCTCTAGTATGTACAAGCAGTCTCTTAGGGAACCAAAATATCCAGGACTTCTCAGGGAATTATTACCTCTCAGATCTGTCTCTTGATTCCTAAAGACTCTACTAAAGAGGCAGGTCTTTCTTTCTGTGGTCACATAGGCAAACACGGTTTTTAGAAGCAGATTACACTATGCTTAGTACGTCATCCAACTTAAGTAGGCTGGTCACTGTCTTGAATATTTTTACACAGTTTGGCCAAAGATATCATTACCAGACTGCATTTGAGCTATGGACTCTAAAGAGGCATGGTATGACTCCAAATAAATCCTGGGACCAGTTACTGGGAAACAACAAATATCTGAATGTCTATAGTGATACCGTTGGGCAAAGTGCAGAAGAGACAATAGCTATTACTGATTGTAACAATAAAATATATAATTTATAACAATAAAACATGTAATATTTATATTTTAAATTAATAAATGTAATTCGTATCAACAAAGATTTAAAGGTGATCTAGACTTTTACTTTGAGAAGCCAGAAAAAATAAAGCCAATGAAAACCAAAGTAGGAAAAAGTGATGGTAAAATGTGAAATCAATGAAATGGGAAATAGAAAAGCAATTTATAAATAGAGGAAAATAATAAAATCTGGCTGTCTGCATAGATCAATAAAATAATAAACCTATAGTTAGTCTGACTGATAAACAAATGAGAGAAAACACAAAATATTAATAGTCTGAATGAAAAAGGATGCATTACTATAGATGCTACACACAATAAAGGTAAAATAAAGAAGTACCAAGAACAACCCTAAGCAGTAAATTTGGCAACTTAGATGCAATGGATAAATTTCTTAAAAGTCAAAAATTATTAAAATTGACAGAACAAAAATAGAAAATCTGAATAGGTTCCCTGGTAGCTCAACTGGTAAAGAATCCGCCTGCAATGCAGGAGTCCCCAGCTTGATTTGTGGGTCAGGAAGATTCCCTGGAGAAGCGATAAGCTACCCATTTCAGTATTCTTGGGCTTCTTTGGTGGCTCAGCTGGTAAAGAATCTGCCTACAGTGCCGGAGACTTAGGTTCAATCCCTGGGTTGAGAATATCCTCTTGAGGAGGGCATGGCAACCCATTCCAATATTCTTGCCTGGAGAATCCCCATGGACAGAGGAGCCTGGGGGCTACAGTCCATGGGGTCACAAAGAGCCAGACGTGACTGAGGGACTGAGTGCAGCACAGCACACGTTTATTACACTGCATTTGTAATTAAAAATATTCCCATAAAGAAAACTCCTTCATAGTGAATTCTATTAAATATTTAAAGACAAAAATAATATTAATCGCAAGATGGCGGAGGAGTAGGACGGGGAGAACACTTTCTCCCCCACAAATTCAGCAAAAGAGCATTTAAACGTGGAGTAAATTCCACAAAACAACTTCTGAATGCCGGCAGAGGACATCAGGCACCCAGAAAAGCAACCCAACTCTTCGAAAGGAGGTAGGAAAAAATATTAAAAACAAAAAAAAAGAGACAATAGAGGGAGGGACGGAGTTCCGTCCCGGGAAGGGAATCTTAAAAAGAGAGAAGTTTCCAAACATCAGGAAACCTTCTCACTGCCGAATCTGTGCCGAGCTTTGGAAGCACAGAGGGCAACATAACAGGGAGAAAAAAT
>NW_011495025.1:10055519-10055701 GCF_000754665.1 Bison bison bison | reverse complement strand
GATATTTGGCAAAACTAATACAATTATGTAAAGTTTAAAAATAAAATAAAATTAGAGAAAAAAAAAAAAAAATAATAATATTAATCTTACCAAACATTTTCAGAAAATATAGGAAGGTAGAACACTTCTCAGTTAATTTTATGAGATCAATGCTACTCTGACACAAAAACTAAACCAAACTT
>NW_011495025.1:10053676-10055419 GCF_000754665.1 Bison bison bison | reverse complement strand
GACAGCCCATGGACAGAGGAGCCTGGGGGCTACAGTCCATGGGGTCACAAAGAGCCAGACGTGACTGAGGGACTGAGTGCAGCACAGCACACGTTTATTACACTGCATTTGTAATTAAAAATATTCCCATAAAGAAAACTCCTTCATAGTGAATTCTATTAAATATTTAAAGACAAAAATAATATTAATCTTACCAAACATTTTCAGAAAATATAGGAAGGTAGAACACTTCTCAGTTAATTTTATGAGATCAATGCTACTCTGACACAAAAACTAAACCAAACTTGACATTATAGGACAAGAAAACCACAGACCGATATCTCTCAAGAACACAGGTATACAAATCCTTACGAGAATATTAGCAAGTTGAATGCAGTTTTATGTAAAAAGGATAATACACCATGATCAATGGGGTTAATTTCTGGTATGCAAGCTTGGTTTAACATTTGAAGATCAATCAGTATAATTCTCCATATTAAAATAACAAAGGATATTAACTGTATAGTCATAAACTCAGAGTTCATCAACCAATATTTTAGGACTACTATGAGTTAGGCTTTTTATATTCATCCGGTTGTTTCCTTGAGCACATTCCTAAAAATGGAAGAGTAACACTGCGTCAAAGGGTATATGTACTTAAAACTGTGATACATATGACTAAGGCATTCTTTAGAAAGACTGTGTTCATTTCAAATGCACCAGCAATGTTTTGAGGCCCTGATGCTTAACAAATGAACCCCTTCCCACAGGGATTGCCACGGGCAGGATACACAGTCCTTGCCTACTATTATTAACTTAGTAATGGGGGAAACCTTTTGTGTAGCAAAAATTATTTGTAGCACATCACTATGTGTGTTTGTAATGCTTCTAGTTCACCGAGAGCAAAGATGGAGCCCACCTTCTCTGTGGACTCAGAGTTTTTCGAATGAGGTTTCCAACCTGCCATTCAGCATATATTAATGATAACAATAACAGCAATAATGGAAGCTAAATAATAATAATATATATATAACAATTGCCTTAATATTAATACTTAATTTATTGAGTACATATTGAATGACTGAATGCTTGGTACTTCTCCAAGTGTTTTGCAATATTAAATCAGATGATCCTCATCAAACCCTGTGAACTAGGAGTATTAATATCAATATTTTACATATGAGGAAATTGAGGTCCAGGGAGATTAAGAAACTTGCCCAGAATCATAAAATTAGAGAGGAATTTTAAGAAAGGCACTATCTCTATCAGTTCAGTTCAGTTCAGTCACTCAGTCGTATCCGACTCTTTGTGACCCCATGAATCGAAGCATACCAGGCCTCCCTGTCCATCACCAACTCCCGGAGTTCACTCAAACTCACGTCCATCGAGTCAGTGATGCCATCCAGCCATCTCATCCTCTGTTGTACCCTTCTCCTCCTGTCCCCATCCTTCCCAGCATCAGAGTCTTTTGCAATGAGTCAACTCTTCACATGAGGTGGCCAAAGTACTGGAGTTTCAGCTTTAGCATCAGTCCTTCCAAAGAAATCCCAGGGCTGATCTCCTTCAGAATGGACTGGTTGGATCTCCTTGCAGTCCAAGGGACTCTCAAGAGTCTTCTCCAGCACCACAGTTCAAAAGCATCAATTCTTTGGCACTCAGATTTCTTCACAGTCCAACTCTCACGTCCATACATGACCACTGGAAAAACCATAGCCTTGACCAGACGGACCTTTGTTGGCAAAGTAATATCTCTGCTTTTCAATA
>NW_011495025.1:10045398-10053576 GCF_000754665.1 Bison bison bison | reverse complement strand
AAGAGGCAGGTCAGGGGGTCTGGTATTCCCATCTCTTTCAGAATTTTCCACAGTTAATTGTGATCCACACAGTCAAAGGCTTTGGCATAGTCAATAAGCAGAAATAGATGTTTTTCTGGAACTCTCTTGCTTTTTCTATGATCCAGCGGATGTTGGCAATTTGGTGTCTGGTTCCTCTGCCTTTTCTAAAACCAGATTGAACATCAGGAAGTTCACGGTTCAGGTATTGCTGAAGCCTGGCTTGGAGAATTTTGAGCATTACTTTACTAGCGTGTGAGATGAGTGTAACTGTGCAGTAGTTTGAGCATTCTTTGGCATTGCCTTTCTTTGGGATTGCAATGAAAACATTTGCCAGTGCTATGGCCACTGCTGAGTTTTCCAAATTTGCTGGCATATTGAGTGCAGCACTTTCACAGCATCATCTTTCAGGATTTGAAATAGATCCACTGGAATTCCATCCCCTCCACTAGCTTTGTTCATAGTGATGCTTCCTAAGGCCCACTTGACTTCACATTCCAGGATGTCTGGCTCTAGGTCAGTGATCACACCATCGTGATTATCTGGGTCATGAAGATCTTTTTTGTACAGTTCTTCTGTGTATTCGTGCCACCTCTTCTTAATATCTTCTGCTTCTGTTAGGTCCCTACCATTTCTGTCCTTTATCGAGCCCATCTTTGCATGAAATGTTCCCTTGGTATCTCTAATTTTCTTGAAGAGATCTCTAGTCTTTACCATTCTGTTGTTTTCCTCTGTTTCTTTGCATTGATCACTGAGGAAGGCTTTCTTATTTCTCCTTGCTATTCTTTGGAACTCTGCATTCAGATGTTTATATCTTTCCTTCTCTCCTTTGCTTTTCACTTCTATTCTTTTCACAGCTATTTGTAAGGCCTCCCTAGACAGCCATTTTGCTTTTCTGCATTTCTTTTCCATGGGGATGGTCTTGATCCCTGTCTCCTGTACAATGTCATGAACCTCCATCCATAGTTCATCAGGCACTTTATCTATCAGATATAGTCCCTTAAATCTGTTTCTCACTTCCACTGTATAATCATAAGGGATTTGATTTAGGTCATACCTGAATGGTCTAGTGGTTTTCCCTACTTTCTTCAATTTAAGTCTGAATTTGGCAATAAGGAGTTCATGATCTGAGACACAGTCAGCTCCTGGTCTTTTTTTTGTTGACTGTGTAGAGCTTCTCCATCTTTGGCTGCAAAGAATATAATCAATCTGATTTCGGTGTTGACCATCTGGTGATGTCCATGTGTAGAGTCTTCTCTTGTGTTGTTGGAAGAGGGTGTTTGCTATGACCAGCGCATTTTCTTGGCAAAACTCTATCAGTCTTTGCCCTGCTTCATTCTGTATTCCAAGGCCAAATTTGCCTGTTATTCCAGGTGTTTCTTGACTTCCTATTTTTGCATTCCAGTCCCCTATAATGAAAAGGACATTTTTGGGGGTGTTAGTTCTAAAAGGTCTTGTAGGTCTTCATAGAACTGTTCAACTTCAGCTTCTTCAGCATTACTGGTTGGGGCATAGACCTGGATAACTGTGATAATTGAATGTTTTGCCTTGGAAACGAACAGAGATCATTCTTTCGTTTTTGAGATTGCATCCAAATACTGCATTTCAGACTCTTTTGTTGACCATGATGTCTACTCCATTTCTTCTAAGGGATTCCTGCCAACAGTAGTAGATATAATGGTCATCTGAGTTAAATTCACCCATTCCAGTCCATTTTAGTTCACTGATTCCTAGAATGTCGACATTCACTCTTGCTATCTCCTGTTTGACCACTTCCAATTTGCCTTGATTCATGGACCTGACATTCCAGGTTCCTATGCAATATTGGTCTTTACAGCATCAGACCTTGCTTTTATCACCAGTCACATCCACAGGTGGGTATTGTTTTTGCTT
Organism: Bison bison bison; assembly: GCF_000754665.1. Lineage (NCBI taxonomy): Eukaryota > Metazoa > Chordata > Mammalia > Artiodactyla > Bovidae > Bison > Bison bison. Next base: position 10,051,665 of record NW_011495025.1, on the reverse strand, counting down.
TGGCTTCATCCCTTCATTCTTTCTGGAGTTATTTCTCCACTGATCTCCAGTAGCATATTGGGCCCCCACTGACCTGGGGAGTTCTTCTTTCAGTATTCTATCATTTTGCCTTTTCATACTGTTCATGGGGTTCTCAAGGCAAGAATACTGAAGTGGTTTGCCATTCCCCTCTCCAGTGGACCACATTCTGTCAGACCTCTCCACCATGCCTTCCTGTCTTGGGTGGTCCCTTAGGGCATGGCTTAGTTTCATTGAGTTAGACAAGGCTGTGGTCCTGGTGTGATTAGATTGACTAGTTTTCTGTGATTATGGTTTCAGTGTGTCTGCCCTCTGATGCCCTCTTGCAACACCTACCATCTTACTTGGGTTTCTCTTACCTTGGATGTGGGGTATCTCTTCACGGCTGCTCCAGCAAAGCGCAGCCACTGCTCCTTACCTTGGACAAGGGGTATCTCCTCACCACTGCCCTCCCGACCTTGAATATGGAATAGCTCCTCTAGGCCCTCCGGTGCCTGTGCAGCCACCACTCCTTGGACATGGGATTGCTCCTCCCGGCCGCCGCCCCTGGTCTTGGGCGTGGGGCAGCTCCCTACCTGTTTAACCACTACACATGATTGCCTATAATTGCAAACTGCCCTGGTTTAGTTGGGAAAAGATTGCAGGAATTGGACTTACAGGTTAGGTAGATTTGCATAGCAAAAGTAGCTAAACTGAGTTTCTATTTTAATCGAGATATAATTTCCCTACCATAAATTTCACCATTTAAAAATATATAATTCAGTGAGTTTTAGTATATAAACCAGGTTGTGCAATCATCACCACCAGCTAATTCTGGGACATTTTCATCATCCTCAAATGAAACCCATCACCCATTAATACTCACACCTCATTCTCTCTTCCCCTTGACTCCTGTTAGCTACTAATCTACTTCTTATCTTCATGGATTTGTCTATTCAAGACATTTCATATAAGAAGATTCATGTAACGTGTGACATTTGTGTCTGACTTCTTCCACACGGTATGTCTTCAAGATCCATTCATGTTGTAGCAGGTATTACTCTTTCATTCTTTCTTTCAGCTGAATTATATTCCATTGAATGAATATATCACCTTTTGTTTACCCAGTTAGCTGTTGATATTTTTATTGTTTCCACTTTCAGTCAGTTATGAACAGTGCTGCTTTGAACGTTTCTGTCTAAGTTTTTCTGTAAGCATATTTTCAACTCTTTTGGGTATATACCTAGGATTGGAATGGCTGGCCAGTAGGATAACTTTATGTTTAATTTTTGAGGAACTTCTAAACCATTTTTCAAAGTGGCTCCACTGCTTTATATTCCTGCCATCAGAAATAAGTGTTCAAATATCTCTACATCTTCTCCAACAATCATTATTGTCCACCTTTTAGATTATAGCCATCCTAATATCCATAAACGGAGAAGTCAATGGCACCCCACTCCAGTACTCTTGCCTGGAAAATCCCATGGATGGAGGAGCCTGGTGGGCTACAGTCCATGGAGTCGCTAAGAGTTGGACAGGACTGAGCGACTTCACTTTCTCTTTTCACTTTCATGCATTGGAGAGGGAAATGGCAACCCACTCCAAGGTTCTTGCCTGGAGAATCCCAGGGACGGGAAAGCCTGGTGGGCTGCCGTCTACGGGGTCGCAGAGAGTCGGACACGACTGAAGCGACTTAGCAGCAGCAGCAGCAGCAGCAATATCCATAAAATGTTATCTCATTATGGTTTTTATTTATATTTCCCTAATAGCTAATGATTTAAACATCTTTTTCACATGCTTATTGGCCATTTGTATATCTTCTTTGCACAAATTTCTATCAAAATCTCTTTCCCATTTTAAAATCTGGTTATCTTAAGATTGTTATTGTTAAGATATAAGAGTTTTTTATACATTCTGGATAGTAGATCCTTACCAGATACATGATTTGAAAAAAGATTCTTGTATTCTGAGGGCTGTTTTTTCTTGATGATATCCTTCAAAAAAGTTTTTAGTTTTGATGGTGTTCAATTTATTTTTTCTTTGATTGCCTATGCTTAAGTTTTATATATAAGAAACCTAATTCAAGGTCAGGAAGATTTACAGCTATATTTTCTTGTAAGAATTTCATCATTATAGCTCTGACATTTAAGTTTTGGACCTATCTTGAGTTAATTTTTACTTATGATATGCATTATGGGCCCAAATTCATTCTTTTATATATGAATATCCAATCTTTTACATATTAAGGGGACGACAGAGAATGAGATGGCTGGATGGCATCACTGACTCGATGGACGTGAGTCTGGGTGAACTCCGGGAGTTGGTGATGGACAGGGAGGCCTGGCGTGCTGCGATTCATGACATCGCAGAGTCGGACACGACTGAGCGACTGATCTGATCTGATCTGATTCTTTTCCCATTAAATTGTCTTGGCATCCTTGTTAAAAAACAAACAAAACAAAAAGCTATACCTAACATAAATAACTGTATAGGTTTATTTCTGGACTCTTCTATATGCCTGTCTTCAGGCCAATACCACACAGCCTTGATTTATATAACTTTGAAGTTTTGAATCAAGAAACGTGAGGCTTCCAAGTTTGTTCTTATTTTTCAAGATTTTTATCAGGGCTTCTGAGTCCCTCATATTTCCATTTGTATTTTATAATTAACCTGTCAATACCTAAAACAAAATCTTTTTTGTTTGGGATTTTGATAAGGATTATATTGAATCTGCTAATCAATTTGGAGTTATTACTATCTTGAAAAATAGTTTTGTAATCCATAAACATGGGTAATATTTCATTTATTTTGGTATTTTTAAATTTCTTTCAACATTTCATAGTTTCTAGTGTAAAAATTTCTTCTTTTGTTAAATTTATTTCTAATCATGATACTCTTTTTGAGTCTGTAAATGAAATTGTTCTCCTAATTTCCTTTTGACTTGTTCATATCTACTTTAGAGAAATAGAATTGAATTTTGTATCTTGATCTCATATACTATGACCTTGCTGATCTCATTTATTAACTGTGTTTTTGGGTGAATTCCTTCAGATTTTTTCTGTGAGATAATGTCATCTGAAAATACAGAGATAGTTTACTTCAGATTAAAGTTATACTTTAATCTGAGTTTTGAAATATATGTGACTTCCCTGGTAGATCAGACAGTAAAGTGTCTGCCTACAATGTGGGAGACCTGGGTTTGATTCCTGGGTCCGGAATACCCCCTGGAGAAGGAAATGGCAACCTACTCCAGTACTCGTGCCTGGAAAATCCCATGGACGGAGGAACCTGGTAGGCTACAGTCCACAGGGTCGCAAAGAGTCGGACATGACTGAGTGACTTCACTTTAACTTTCTTTCACTTTGAAATATATGTAGGACTTAACCTGGAGGATAGTCAGAGAAGTGACTCTAATTGCACCCCTCCTCCCACCCCCTGCCACCAATATGAAATAATCTGCCTTCTTGTAACCATAGTACCAGATTAAGAAAGCCCTAGTCTGGGCAAGCAGAGAAGGCAATGGCACCCCACTCCAGTATTCTTGCCTGGAAAATCCCATGGACGGAGGAGCCTGGTAGGCTGCAGTCCATGGGGTCACTAAGAGTCAGACACAACTGAGTGACTTCCCTTTCACTTTTCACTTTCATGCATTGGAGAAGGAAATGGCAACCCACTCCAGTGTTCTTGCCTGGAGAATCCCAGGGATAGGGGAGCCTGATGGGCAGCAGTCTATGGGCTCACACAGAGTCAGACGACTGAAGTGACTTAGCAGCAGTAGCAGCAGCAGTCTGGGCAAGGGTGTGGGAGAAGATGAGATTTAGTAAGTAACCAGGTGGTGAAACTAGGAAAGAGCTTGTTATCAAGCAGAGGAGTACTAAGCAGGCATTGATGCATTGTGATCTGGATTGGAATGTGATCAGATTATCACTTCAGAAATTCAATCTGGTGTCTGTCTACCTGGACAATTAATTGAAGGCAAAAGTCCTCTATAACGATTCCTGATTTTCTGGCTTCTGCAACTGGGGTGATAATAGAGTCATTCACAAATCTGTTTGATAGGCTTATAAACTTGTTTATAAATAGTTGAAAGTAAAAAAAAGGTTAGAATTTATTTTGTAAGTCAAAGAAGGCTGTGAATGCAATATATGAAGGCCATTTCTACACTGATTTATTTTTAATAGAGAAAAAGAAAAGTCTTAGGAGCAAAGCCTCAGTTAATCACTGCCAGCCCAGGTCATTAAAATGTCAGGTGGATGGAACAACAATGTGATTCAACCTCACTGCCCTTAACCTTTACAATGAGTCATGGGAGCTGAAAACACTCAAGTTATGAACTATTACCCACCCTCCTCTCCTTCATGCATAATCTTTTAAAACTAATTAATCCCACCTCAAAGCAGCAGGAATAGTAAAATAAAGTAAACCTATTTCTGCTCATATTTTGTTAATGTTCCCTGTAGTCTATCAAAATTTTAAGCCAAAAGTACATGGCTCTTGAATGATGAACCATGGAAACTGAAAATATGCAGAGTTAAGGCACAGAGTAAGTAATCAAAATGCATATTACAGTAAAGGACATTATATAAGTTTGTAAAATAAGTAAACCTGTTTTACTGATTTAACAAGTATTGGACACTTGTTTAATAATATTCATAATGATCATTGTGCTCTACCGCAAACTTAGTCATAAAATAAGGTCATTTTCATAAACAAGAATAATTTGTCATTTTCATAATCAAACAAGCCATTTCTTTGTTTAACCAGAGGAAAGGGTAGCCCTGTGAGAAACTGACAGAAAACTCCTGCTACAAGAAGTCTAAGTTTTTCTCCTAATGAATCTGATATGATTGTCTCAAATTAGAAATACAGTTTGCACTGTAGCTCGTTTTTTCTTTTCGAGTAGAAGTCTTCATTGTGAGATTCTCAGGATATCAAAAGATTCAGACAGCTATGATTTCATTTTCTAGGAAAAAAACCAAAGTCTCAGCTAAAGTAGGAGGCAAAGCTTTTCTTAGAAAGGAGGCCAAAGGCTTCCCCTGGGAACTATGTCACATTCAGAAGAGTCTGAGCCAGTCAGGGGCTCAAAACAAGAACTAGAACAACTGTGTCTTCAGTGTCATCAGACAGCTTCTCTAATAGAGGAGGAGGGGAGTTTTATTGGAGAGATCAGATCAGAAGAGATAATTATATTGGAATAAAGAGTTACACCATGGATATCAATAACTGGGGTAAGATACTCCAAGTTTTAGTAAACCAGAGGCTACTCTTAGATCCCTAAACTTCTAAAGGAAAGGACTAGAGAGAAGTTAGAATATGGGAGTGGGAAAAAAGAAGGAAAACTGCCGGGGACCAGCCCCGGCTGATCCAGGGTATTCGAAGGAGAGACGGCATAGGCGAGGATCAGGATACAATAGCTTCAATTAGATATTAAGTAAAGATATAAAGAGTAATAGAATAAGGATAGCTCAGTAGGAAAATTCAGTGGAGAAAAGAGGCTGAGTAGCTTGGTTTACACAGGGGACCAATAAAACTTCAAGACAAGAAGCTTGCACCACTTACATAGGCCGCAGGCGTCCTTCCGTTCTCCCGAAGGAGAGGAGACACTGAGGCCTCCCCGGTCGGATCTTAGAAGCCCAGGCATAATTAGTAAGCATGGTGGGTTCCGCGCTCCAGATGAAGACTCAGCCAGAGTGAGAGAGAGAGCGACATGGGGAGACCAGTATTTCGAGAAACTGATCCCAATTCTTTATTTTCCAGAGTCTGTTTTTATACACTAAGACGTTATACAAAAGTCACGTGGGGTCAGCAGTCCTGACTTTTATTAAAGTCAGGTGCTTCACACAAATGTATACAGAGGTCTTAGGGGTGTTACATCATCTTCTGGCCAGGAGGGCCTGCTGACAATTTACGACCCTCTCCTTGTGACAGCGGTCAGTCAATCAGGACACTTATTTCTCCAGGGCTGATTATTCTCAAAACAGACGCCACCCAAGTAAAGTTACATTCCTACAGGGTGAGGGTGTAGTGGGTTTTAGTTAAGGAAAGAATTTACTTAGCCTAAGGTCTAACGTGATTAATATCAAAGGTTAATACTTATTCCTTCTATATATTCATTAATGTGTGTAAGGGCAGGGGATATGGAGACTTAGCAACAAACGTTGGCTCAACAAATGAAAAACCCTTCACCAACACAATTTCTAATCAGCCCATTATACTTATACTAATAGTTTTCTAACTTTTCTAAGGCACCTGTTTTTAGAAGGTTTAAAG
>NW_011495025.1:10026592-10045298 GCF_000754665.1 Bison bison bison | reverse complement strand
CCTGTCAGGCAGGCTAGAGAACCTTCAGAGGAGTTTGTAGGTTAAAACACTCTTGTCACACCCAAGAGTTTTTATTGACTGGAGCTCTAGGTTAACTCCTTCTCCGAAAGAGGTGGTGGGGGACAGCCCCCCGTAAAGTCAGAGGTGTAGGTAAGAGCACAAAGTAGTAAAGTGGGCAGGCTCTGGTTATGGGGGTAGACGCTCGAGGATTTCCAGGTGGACTCCTGAGGCTCAATCCCGCCTTTGCGTATGTCGAGCCTCCTTCCTCATGACCTTTGTCACAGGCGGAGTACCTCACTCTGGCCCCCAACAGAAAACACTGTCTCCTGAAATTTTCTTTAGATTTGTTCTGCTTCAGTTCTTCTTTGAGACCTGGATTATGGTCACAATTCTTGTCAAATTTAGCCCTTTATCTTACTTTCCTAACCCTGGGGTGGTGTTGAAGGAGGCAGGGAAGAAGAGAAGTTGTGGACACAATAGGGGAAGGAGAGAGTGGGATGAATTGAGAAAGTAGCACTGACATATATAGATTAGCATGTATAAAATAGATCACTAGTGGGAAGCTCGGAGAAGGCAATGGCAACCCACTCCAGTACTCTTGCCTGGAATATCCCATGGGCTGAGGAGCCTGGTAGGCTGCAGTCCATGGGGTCGCTAAGAGTCGGACATGACTGAGTGACTTCACTTTTACTTTTCACTTTCATGCATTGGAAAAGGAAATGGCAACCCACTCCAGTGTTCTTGTCTGGAGAATCCCAAGGACGGGGAGCCTGGTGGGCTGCCATCTATGGGGTCACACAGAGTCGGACACGACTGAAGCAACTTAGCAGCAGCAGCGGTGGGAAGCTGCCATATAACATAGGGAGCCCAGTCTGGCACTCTGTGATGACCTAGAGGGGCATGATGGTTGCGGAAGGTAGTCCAGGCAGAGCCCAAGAGGGAGGAGATATATATATATATAGTTATGACTGATTTGCAATGTTGTATGACAGAAACCAATACAATATTGTAAAACAATTATCCTCCAATTTAAAATAAAGAAGAGGAGAAAGAAGTGAACTAGGCCGAGTGAGGTAGATCTGAAAGGTGATGATGCCTTACAAAGGTTAGTTTTACTTGGCCATATCCTTTTGACAAAAAGTGTATGTGACTTTCAAAAACCCCTCCCCTTAACATACTACACACGCATAAACACACAATTACACATGCAGTCACACAATCACACACCCACACATACACACACTCTTTCTGTCTTCTTTGAATGAGAAATCGTCTTTGAGGGATGGGGGATAAGTTTACTATTTTAAAGTGAAAGTGAGTCAGTGCAGGAAATCTGAATAAAAAGAGACAAAAACATGATTATAACAAAATAATAATTGAAAAAACAGCAAACCCAACAGGATCTGGATCTCAGTGGGACTACGTAGAAATGACGTATTGACTAGGGATAATTCAAGGTTACAATCATTGGAAAACTTAGTGGGTGCTTAGGACTAGAGGAGTTTATTTCTTCACTTTATGAGAAGACTGGAAGCAGAGAGTTTTTGTTGGTATGAATTTAGTACCTCAGTAATGTCAGGGCTAGCATCATTTAGGGAACGATTTAGACTTTCATTCATGGTGTAAAATAACTACAATGGCCCAGTGGTACCTACTCTCAGGTAAGTGGGAGGGAAATGATGTGTTAGTCATAACTGTCAACTTATCCTAAGGCACAAACTGCCACCCACCCATGGAAACAACAAAATAGACATTGGTAAACATCTCATTGCCCAAATTGTACTTCCTCTTCCATTGTGAATGGAAAGAAAACGAGTGAAGTGAATAAATTTTTTTCAGTCTTTACAGTGGAGGCAGGCAAGGGAAAAGAAGGCTGGAATTAGTACGTGTAAATGTGACCAATTCAATGTGTCCTACTTGACAAAATTACTAAGGAGAGCATGGGAGCATGTTTCTGGCATTCGTGAGTCCCAGCCCCTTGAGCGGGAGAGCCTACTGGGCTGCCTAAATGGGATGATGGTCTGCGTCCACCGTACTTGTGCGTAAGGAACTTGGTGGAGGGTTGTATGCATTATAAAATCTCACTCTGCTGGCGCGGTGAGCCAACAGTGAGATGAATAGCCAGTTCAGTCACTGTGTGAGTACCTAATAATGGGAAGTATTGTACACTGAGTGATAAGGACTATAGATTTCTTGTAAGCAGTTTTCTTTAGTACATAAATAGCACTCTAGGAAAAACTAGGAAGAAAGCAGAAAAATACAAAAGTAAAATAAGACAAACAAAAAATAAAAGGCAAGAATCCAAAGGTAACCACTAGTAATGTTCGGGTGGATGTCTTCTAGTATATTCTACAAGCATACTGTTTGTAGCCTACTGTTTCACTTCTCAGTGGATCTAGAGCACATTCATATTTTCCTGTTCTCCTATAACAACGTTTAATTGCTACATATCATTTTTGTCATCTGGAGTTATCATAATTAATTTACTCAATCCCTGATTGTGGGCATGAGATTGTCTCCACTTATCGACTATCATAATTTGCTGCGGTTAAAGCTATCCCAATAATAACAATACCAAATATTTGTGAGCTATTTACTAAGTAGCAGGCACTATAATAAGCACTTTTTATTAATGGTATCACTTAAGCTCTCAAAGAACTGAATGAGGCAAACACTGTTAATATCTCTGCCTAAGATATATATTATCTCTACTTATGAGGAAACTGAGCCTTAGCATTTTAAGCAACTTGCCCAAGAAACACAGATCTGCATGCCACACACATGTATATGAAGAGTATCACAAATGGCAGCTGTCAGTTCTGCAAAAGAAGGTATGAAGGAAAAATTCATTGAGGAAATGTCCGTAGAACCTAGTCACAGTTGCAAAATTACCCCTGATCTATTCTCTGTTGAAAACAGATGGCTGAATATAAATTTTAATCTATCTATTTGAGGGGAATTCTTACCAGATTTACAATAAATAAATATTAGATGGGAGCTTCAAACCATGTGCAGAAACAAACCTTAATCAATTTTCAGCACAATTAACAGCCTGGAAAGACCATAATGACAATATGTAGCATTCAAACAATTAGACTTTCAGAAAAAATGACAAAATGCCCGATAGATATAAAGAAGCAATTTATATAATTTCATTAATTAGATTAATACCCTACAGTAGGTCCTTGGGAATATTATAAAATGTATGATGTTTTAAATAGGAGTCTCATGTGTGAGAAAAAGTAGCTATGAGTAAATATACTTGAGGAACTAGCTTAATAATGTTGATATTTTGGTAATAGTTGCTTATTCAAAGAAATTTCATTTATTTTTAATTCCTTAAATTCTAACATCACAAAGAGAAAAACCAAAGTGAATAGTCATATCTCTGAATTATCAAACTAACAATCTCTCTTAAATTCTCAATGAATATACTTTTAAATGTGTTTCCTACTTGAATTTGTCAATAGAGTTTACTCAGCAAAACTATGTTATCATGGTTATCATGGCTATATTTAATATCCAATGACATTTTCAGTTTTTAATGTGTTTCAATGTTTATTATTTGATTTTTCATAATCAGTAATCACATGGGGTAGGTGTATTATTTGACTGCATTTTATATAGATTTGAGGATATCTCTTTAGTAACTTAACCAAAGTTGCAAATCTAGTGGATCAACTTAGGGCTTCCAAATTTTCAGTCAAAATTCTTGACTATTTTATGTTAATTGACCAAAAATATATTAAAAATTCTTTTAATTTACATAATGAGAAAATAAATCACCTTAATTTTAGCCTATGTTAATATTTACAACCCAGTCTTCATTATAATGAATCTCCAGAGTAAGCTTTATTCTTTTTGTGGTTCTGGGACTTTGTTATATTGGAATAAATGGATTCTTACTAGATCTTAATAATTTCTAAGGTGGCATCATTTTCTTTCTTACCATGGTCTATAAGCATATACTCATTCAGTCAAATGAGTTTTTCTGTGTGGTGAAAACTGTTCTAGGCACCAAAGATTCAGCAGTAAACAAATCAGATCCATATGTTTCCACGGAGCTTCCAAAGCTGAACTCAACATCCCCAAAATAACAAACCCTGTCTTTTGCCTTACCGTCTCCAGTGAATGAGCCCTCCATCATTCCCCACAGACACACAATCTAGAAACAGTTAAATTATCCTTTTCCTTCAACTTATGGATTCCCAAAGCCTCATTACAGCATGCAGTGGTAAAGATCTAAAGCTAGAATGGAAGGATGTGTAGGTTTCTTACAGGTAAGAGAGAAGATGAAAAGCTAGAGTATAGGATGTGTGGTTGTAAAGTGCAAAATATGTTTAGAAGAGGAAAAAATAGCCTTATATGAATACAATAATAGGGATATTTGTGGAAGGGACACTGAAAAGTAGATAAGGTCTAGATACTGAATGACTTTGAATATCATATTATGGAATTTGGAATTTATATGGTAAGCAATGAGAACAATGGAAAGATTTCACTCTAGTATCTCCTGTTTTAGTGGAGTTCACACACTCTGAAGCATGGGTTAGTCAATGAATGTGGTCTTGTTATGTTGAAATTATGTTGTAGAAAGACTGGTCTCATGGAAGTGTGAAATATAGATGAGTCTGGGTCACCAGTTATAACATTATTGTAATAATTCAGACAAGAAGGAAGGGACTGATTGGGAAGGGGGACATGAAGCTTCAGATGGCCAGAAGAACATTAACAAGCTCCATTTGCCACCACCTCAGCAGAATGTTGAATAGCAGTCTTCATGATCACTTTCATGCCCAGTTGATAGTCATTTACCTCTTGGAATCAGCAAACATTTATGAAAAGCCCCCTTTTAATTGGCTGTGTTAAATCCTCTGCAAAATTTGTTAAGTTAAATCCTTTAACCACATTTCCATCCCTTTCTCAGAATGTGAAAGTAATGTAACTCATTTCCAAATTTGGAAATGAGTTACTTTAAGCCATGATTAAGGGAAAAGTCTATTAGGATGGAGTCCTAATCCAATATGATATGTGTGTTTGTAAGAAGGGAAAGAGACACAGAGATTTTCCATCACAGAGGAAGGCAATGTGATGACACAGTAAGAAGGCATCCATCTGCAAGCCAAAGAGAGAGGCTCAGGGGAAAAAAAAAAAGTTAACCCTTTGATCTCATACCTCAAACCTCCAGATTTGTGAGAAAATATGTTTCTATTCTTTAAAACACCCAGTCTGTTATTTTGTTATAACACCCCTAGTCAACAAATACACCTCCTATGTGTAGAATGCTGTGTCAGCCAAGGGAATATTTTTATTTTTAAATTCTAATGACATCACCCAATATATTAGAGCTGTGCTGAAAAAATGTTTTCCTTAAACACATTCTTCCAAAGATAACTCCTTCCTCCTCCTCCCCTCTCCCCGCTTCTCCTCCTTCTTCCTAAAACACCCTCTGACTACTGTCTGTTGCTAAATCCAATGCCTAGAAGATAATCATGAGGAGAATTACAACCTCATAGATTTGTTTAGACAGAAGTGAAATTGAATTTGAAGCAAGAGTTCTTGCATAAAGTTCATATATTTTGAAATTTGATCATTTAAGAGTGTATTATTAGTTCAACATTTTCTAATCAGGATTTAAAAAAACAATTGAGGCTTAATTAAAAATGTTTTTGTTAAGGGCTCTGTAATCAAGAAAGAGTGTAGAGAAATAGATGAGTTGTTTCAATGCCATGCATTAGCTAGATACTTTTATATTAATTTTAGAAATATATAACTTTATAAATAATAAAATATAAGCACCTGCCTTAAAAGATAATATGAAAGCCACAGTGTTGTTTTTTTTTTTCCCCCAGAAAATTACAGACAACTTCTGAGTCATCATTGCATAATTGACAAACAGTTTCAAAGCTTTGACGTCTGTAAGATTGGGCTAGGATTTCAAATAGTGTAGTCTTAAACCAGCAGTACCCTAGAAAATCGATAAACCAATAACACCCTATAAAATTAAGCATATATGAAAACTTTCTCTCAACTCTTGAATCTCAAGTCTGGGTGAACAGCTTGACTATAAGAGCTGGGAGTTATTCTACTAGAGAAGGGTAATATATCACATACAGAAATGTAGAAAGTTCTAAGTTGATTCAGTTTTTCATTCCATTTTTACTCTTAGGGCTAAAGAATGATGGAATTCTAACTGAGAAGAAAATTAGCTCAGTGGGCAAATGCAATTCTTTAAAATACTGCTTCCATAAATCTTTGGCAAACTGAGAGGAGCCCATCAAGGACAGCCCAGCCCCACCTGCGGTGTTTGATTTAAAATTGATAATCTAATAGAGTGAGACTGCAAGGATTGCCTCAGAGCAGGATGGAGTTGAGAACCTACTCAAAGCAGTTTGCTCAGGCAATGACAGTACTGCCAGCTTGTCATGAATTTTCTAGATAAGTTCCAGGCTTTTCTTTCTTTTTTGAGCTAACCTACATTGATTTATGAGAGGATGCATACCTTAGTTATGTCTTAGGTATAATTGCAGAAAGGTCTGTTTAAGGGTATCCTTTTCCATAGTACCTGCCTCTCACTGACCAGTTGGTCCATGATGGGCCAGATGAGCAAGTGATCTTAAGGACTGTGAGCTGGCAATAGATTGTGTGTATGTATGTACTCAGTCACTCAGTCGTGTCCTACTCTTTGTGACCTCATGGACTGTAGCCCCAAAGTCTCCTCTGTCCATGGAATTTTCCAGGCAAGAATACTGGAGCGAGTTGCAATTTCCTACTCCAGAGGATCTTCCTGACCCAGGGTTTGAACTCTTGTTTCTGGAGTCTCCTCCATTGGCAGGTGGAGTCTTTACCATTGTGCCGCCTGGGAAACCCAGCAATAGAGTACAAGGGTTCAAGTCCAAGACTTGAACTCTACCACTTACTAACCAGGGCAGGATTTCCTCATGGTTGTTGTGAAGATTAAGTGAGTTAATGGGTGGAAAGTTCTCAGGAGAATGTCTGATACATAGTGCTAATAAATTGTTGTTGTTGTGAATAGATTCACATAATCCTTAGTAATCCTTATGAATCATTATTACTCTTCACAAATTTTCATTAAGTATCTCTGATGAGCCCAACAATGGAGATACAACAAGATCAAAACAGATATGGGCCACTACTTTCACAAAGCTTGTATTCTGGAAGGAAAACAAACCAAAGAATGGAGGTAATGTTGCCCCATTATAAGCTCCATTGTTTAGATCATAGGTTCCACGGCCAGAGGCCTCTCTTATGACCACTTTCTCTGACTACTGTTGTAAATTAAGAGTTAAAAGTAAACACAACAGTGGGCAAAACAAGATTAACTTAAAGTTTTTTAGTATGATGAAAACTGATTTAAACTGGTATAAACAAGCCAAAACGCAATAAAAATGAGAACAATTTAACTGGCTAAAAGCCTGGTCTTAACAGAAAAAATAAAATCAAGGTGGAATTAAAAAGTATTGATGATTACAAGTTATAAAAACTGAAGAAATAATAAAATAATGAGCCAAAACTTTTCAAACAGAATGAAACATGTTGAAAATTTGTGAGAAACTGGACAAAAGAAATACTCATATAAAACAATAAAAGAAAAAATAAAATATGATAAAATAAAGGCACTCACTCATCAGTAAAAAGAAAAAAGACAAAATTCAAAAGAAAGAGCTCAATGAGGTTGAAGAGATAAATAAAGTTTAAGAAGTTAATGAAAAACAGAGGAAAATCTTTCAAATTTAGCTAAAGAAGCCACAAGTGAATGAATGATAGTGTAGGTAAAACTAGGCATCAACTAATTTAAAATAATTTGAAGATGATTCTCAGTTCCTTCAAAATATGAGAAGCAGAAATGTCAAATGACATCCCCTACATGTGTAATTTAAAAAGACATGATATGGATGAACTTATTTACAAAACAGAAAGAGACTCACAGAGAAAGAATTTATAGTTGTGAGGTGTGGGAAGTAGTAGGGGAGGGATGGGGGAAGGGATGGTTAGGGAATTTGAGATTGATATGAACACACTGCTCTATTTAAAATGGATAACCACCAAGGACCTACTGTATAGCACAGGGAACTCTGCTCAATGTTATGTGGCAGCCTGGATGGGAGGGGAGTTTGGGGGAGAATAGATATATGTATATGTATTGCTGAGTCCTTTTTCTGTCCACCTGAAACTATCACAATATTGTTAATAGGCTGTACTCCAAAACAAAATAAAAAGTTTAATAAAAAAAGGAAAAAAGAACACCAGGCGGGCATCACAGAGTCAGCAGAAAAAAATAAAGAAGTTAAAAAAAAAAAATATATATATATATATATATGGAAATGTGTTTAAAGATTGATGTGGTTTTACTTCATATTTTAAAGAAAAGTAGTTATTTTACATTTGAAAATTTTTAAAAAAATTAACTTCGGAGAGCTGGTAAAAATCTGTGACCCATGATTTTTTACTTATGTCTTTAAGTCTACATGAAGAAAAAAATTGCTTCTTTCCTGTAACAGGAGGAATAGAAGGCGGACTGAATGATCGTTTAAGATGAGAAGACCAGCTTTAATCCTGGCCAGTCTCCCCTTAATATTTGCCCAGTGGAAATCAGTGAGGTGTTGGAAGTGTCAAGTCAAATAATGGTGCAAAATAACAATCAGAGAAAGATATAGGATTGTTCTTCAGTAGGAGAAGTAAGAATAAGGATACATCATTCATTTCATTTTGCTTTGTTAAGTTCATTGTATGCCCTTGACAGTTTGCAGTGTTTTGGGGTCCTTGTTTTCAATCTGCCTTTTATGGATTTGTTAGTCCTTAAAGACCGATGATTCTGCATCCAGGAACAGCAGAGTGCTATTAGCCTCATAGCCTCATATACCTTTACCCTAGTGGTTTACGATACCTAATTTTAAATCACATACCACACATACTGAAGCTAGGAAATTCTTCACATGTGAGAAACAATGTTAGCTAATGTTAACTAACACCAACACACTTCTTTTTTATTTTTAAAAATTTTGTTGAAATATAGTTGATTTACAAGTTGTCTTAGTTTTAGATATACAGCAAAGTTATTCAGCTATAGTGCTGCTGCTGCTGCTAAGTCACTTCAGTCGTGTCCGACTCCGTGCGACCCCAGAGACGGCAGCCCACCAGGCTTCCCCATCCCTGGGATTCTCCAGACAAGAACACTGGAGTGGGTTGCCATTTCCTTCTCCAACGCATGAAAGTGAAAAGTGAAAGTGAAGTCGCTCAGTCGTGTCCGACTCTAGCGACCTCATGGACTGCAGCCTACCAGGCTCTTCCGTCCATGGGATTTTCTAGGCAAAAGTACTGGAGTGGGGTGCCATTGCCTTCTCCGATTCAGCTATACAAACATATGTAAATATGTACTTTTTACAAATAAAATATATACTTTTTTACAAAACATATGTAAATATACTTTTTTTCATTCTCTTCCATTATAAGTTATTACAAGATACTGAGTATATTTTCCTGTGCTTTACAGTAAGTCCTTGTTCGTTATTTTAATAACACTGCTATTCAATATGTTTTGATAAAGCATTTTTCATATTCATTGGCTCATTGGAATGGAAGTTCGGTATTTATATTACCTCTACACATACCAGAGGGGACAGATCCAATTAATTTAAGATAAATTAATTCCTTTATTTAAAATGCTCCAATGCACCAGCAGGGTGGGGCTAGGGGACTGAACTGAGGACCCCATGGTTCCTCATTTTCAGCTAACCCTGCTGTGAACGGCTCCTTTCCCTAAAACTCAATTTCTGCAGCTTCCCTCTGTCTTCCAGCAGCTCAGCAGTGACTATTCTCCTTCATCCTCTTCTATGCAGACCCCTAGAGAAGAGAACTCATCTGAACTTCCTTTCAGCTGTTCCACAGATTTAAAGAAAAACAATTTTTTAAAGTTTATAAAGTTCTCTAAGGGCCAGACTTGCAGGTCCCCCACAAAAGTGGGAGCTCAAATCTTTCCATTACCTAATGATTTTGGCCTCTTAGGATCAGAATATAGATAAAATGAATACTCCTTGAGAGGAAAAGTCTAGGAAATGTGTCAAGGGTTTTTTCTGGGATAATTTTTTGAAACTCACGATGACCTTGTGCCCCTGACAGAATTCTATAGGTCAGAGTTAACACAAAGTGAGTCTCTGGGAGAGTTCAAAGGATTAACTTAATGAAAAACCAAGAGAACCTATTTTAAAGTTTTCCTTGGTAATATGGAGTAAATCTCTGTTGCGAATCACCCTTAAAATAATGAGCATTGCTGCATGCTCAGCATGCACCAGCTCAGAGTCCTCAGCTCCTTTGACCTTCACAACAGCCTCCTGAGAGTGGTGTGCTTATTATCCTCATTTCCAGACGAGAAACTGAAGCCTCAAGAGTTAGGGAGTGTTCCCAAAGCCACACAGGAAATGGTAAAACAGGACTCACAGTCTATTATCTTAACCATTACTAAATATGGGCTTCCCAGGTGGTACTAGCGGTAAAGAACGCACGTGCCAATTCAGGAGACATAAGAGATGCAGATTTGATCCCTGGGTGGGGAGGATCCCCTAGAGAAGGGCATGGCAACCCCCTACAGTATTCTCGCCTGAAAAAGCCCATGGACAGAGGAGCCTGGCAGGCTATAGTCCATAGGGTCACAAAGAGCCAGACATGACTGAAGTGACTCAGCATGAATGCATCCAAACTAAATATATCTACATTATTGGTGCAATCAGTATTTAAACCTGGTTATGTTTTGAGAAGATTCAGAGATTGCCAGCTTATTTTTAATGATAGTGCCCTCCCCTAACCCCTCCTTCATATCGACTCCAGATGAGATTTTCAAAGTCGAGGCATTCTAGAGGACTAATGTGACATGATGTATACTGTGATTTTCACAATTTAATGTGCATACAAATCACCTGAAGATCTTATTAAAATGCAAATTATGATTCAGTAGCTCATAGGTGGTTCCCAAGAGTCTGCATTCCTAACAAGCTCCCAGATGAGGCTGATAGTCTGAGTACCATTTTAAGTAGCTAGAACAGAGAAGAGGAACCAGTGAGAGAAGCCTTGGAATAGAGTCTCAGCTAGATGGCAATTGAGCGATACATTCCCTAAACTTTCTTAAATGTTCTCATTTGCAAAATATAATACCAAACATATATATCTCAGGACTGGATTTTGTTTTACTTTTCAAATTTTTTTTAAAAATTGAGATATAGTTGGTGTATAATGTTATATAAGTTTCAGGTGTATGACAGTGATTCGCATTTTTTGAAGGTTATACTCCATTTACACTTATAAAATATTGGCTATGTTCCCTGTGCTGCAGTATACCCTTTTAGCTTATTTTACAAGGTCTGTTTTGATGATCAAATTGGGTTGTGCTTTGTAAAGTACTCCCAAAAAGGCATGTGTTACTATCATCATTAACAAGAAGTTCAAACTCTTTTAGTTCAGTGTCCCCAGAAGCCTACATGAACCTCAGATCTATCTTGGTTATTAAAAAACATTCATTAGACAAATTGTCGTGTTTGGCTCTATACACATGCGATTCTGAGGTCATGCTGAAATCAGTAGCTTTGCTCATACAGAGTATAAAATAGGATCCATAATTTCCCTTGGACTTCCCTGGCAGCTCAGCGGTAAAGAATCTGCCTACAATGCAGGAAACATAGGTTAGATCTCTGGGTCAGAAAGATCCGATGGGGAAGGAAATGGCAACCCACTCCAGTATTCTGCCCATGGACAGAGGAGCCTGGCTTGCTACAGTCCATGGAGTCTCAAAAGAGTCAGACATGACTTAATGACTATACAACAACAGTTTCTCTTACCAGAAAACCATTTGCACAAGCTTCCTATGAAATTTTAGCCTGAGAACACAATATTGTGTTCTCTTTGTAAGGATATCTTATCTCAATTTCATAACTTTAATCTGTTCCTTTTTACAAACTGAATATACTTTAATGGCACTGTTACTTCAGGCTATTAAAGTTTGTTGACAATGTTGGGTTCCCTACTGCTTCCACAACTCCCAGTAATCAGCAGCCTAACACCGAAGGCCACTGAATAAGGAAATAATGGCTCAACAAGTTTTCAAGGCTCAGTTTTCCAAACGTCCTTTTGTCCAATTGATAGATAGGTTTGCTAGGATCTGGCATTTCAGATTGTCCCAAGGAAATGCTAATTGGTTTTGGAAACCTTGAAAAAGTCATGATTTATTCATTAACAAGGAGTCTTCCCTTCTCCTTTGGAATTCAACCAACATTGATTGATTCATTCATTTAACAAATATGTATTAAACAGCCAATGCTACGCATCAAGTATGATGCTGGAGAGACAGAGATGAATGAAATATAAATAGTGTATTGTGGCCTTGCTGTTCAGACAGACCAGGTTCACAGACATATTCCATTCATTAGTTTTTAGACTTTAGATCTTGAGTGCACTAAAACATTTCTAAGTTCAGTTTCTTCCTTGAAAAATGATTCTTAAGGAATTTATACAAGACAGTATTTATAATGTGCCTTTTATAATATTTAGTCATAGCAGATGTCTGAAATAGGATGGTTGGGGTTTCCTAAATAGCCCTCTATTTCATTTCATGGAGACCTGGAAGAGCAAGAGAAGCTAATAACTTCAATACAGTGTAAGGAGTTCTGAATGATAGAGGAGGACACAGAATCAGCCTTTGAATAAAGCGTTTTGGGGTTTTTTGGTTTTGTTTTCCTATTTTTTTTTTCACTTTTATCTCCTAAAAGTTCACTCTCTCTGCAATAAAACTCTAAGATCTCTGGGAAGAGAAGGCATCAAGGATCAAACTAAAGCGTCAACAGACATTTATGACATTGGAATGAATGATGTTAAGGATTTTCAGGATTAAAATTTTAGTCCCACTGTATTTGGGGTGAAGCCTAGTTAGTGTGAGTTATAGAGAGATTATGTTTTAGTTGAAGAACATGTTCTTGACGACCTCAAGTAATTTAAGTTCTTAATTGGATGTTTCTGTAATGTTGAAAAGGATGGCTGGAGTTTTTGTTACAAACTTCAAGGGATATTTGCCTTAAAGCAATATTTTACATATCTTGCCATTCATTCAGCCTGCCAGCTTCTAAGTTATGAATTTCTTGACAAATGTAACAAACATTTGACTATTGCATTACTTTCAAATTGCCACATGGTATGAGACTTTATTATTTATATGATACTATTTTGTATTTGCATTCAAAATATAACTTCACTTTATGCAACTCAAAAAATTCTCTTAGGCAATATTTTGATGTGGTCAGTTTAGTTATTTATGCAAAGGTATCAGACAATGTCTACCAGACTGTCATAAAATTAATTTCCTTTAGCAAGATGTAGCCCTTCAGCTGCTGTGATAAATTTTAACTTCAGATTTTCCTGACTCAGTTTCTAATAAATAAAAATGTCCAGAGGCAAGCAGACAGAGTTGCCTGTCTTCAAGGCCAGTATTTCACATTGTGTGTCAGCCTAAAGCGTTAGTTACTAAAAGTCAAATTAGAAGGAAGAGCTACTTGTATCTATCTTAGGGACATTGATTTGCTGTCCTTGATTTTTCTATAGTGCTGTTAGAAAATTTAGGATTAAAGTGTTATGGATCTTTCCAACTATACCATTTAGTTAAATATGACATTATGGACCCATGTTGACATGATTTGTGGGAATCATTTGTACCTCAACATGTACAATATTGTGACTAGTATTAATCATTTCAATGAATTTAATGAGTTAAAACTCTTCATTTATGTTTTTGCTAACTGCTTAGATTGTGTACGGAGAAGGCAATGGCACCCCACTCCAGTACTCTTGCCTGGAAAATCCCGTGGACAGAGAAGCCTTGTGGGCTCCAGTCCATGGGGTCACTAAGAGTCAGGCACAACTGAACGACTTCACTTTCACTTTTCACTTTTCATGCATTAGAGAAGGAAACGGGAACCCACTCCAATGTTCTTGCCTGGAGAATCCCAGGGACAGAGGAGCCTAGTGGGCTGCCGTCTATGGGGTCACACAGAGTCGGACACGACTGAAGCGACTTAGCAGCAGCAGCAGTAGATTGTGTAGCATCTTTTTTGCATTAAGACGTACATGTGTGTATGATGGGCTTCCCAGGTAGTTCAGTGGTAAAGAATCTGCCTGCCAATGCAGGATACACAGGAGATGCGGGTTCAATCTCAGGATTGGGAAGCTCCCCTGGAGGAGGGCATGGCAACCCACTCCTGTATTCTTGCCTAGAGAATCCCCACGGACAGAGGAGCCTGGTAGGCTGCAGTCCATAGGGTCATGAAGAGTCGGACATGACTGAAGTGACTTAGCACACATGCACACACACACACAGTACGTCACATGATAATAGGGACCAGTTCTTTGGATAGGGCTACCAAAAGTCTTGCTACCGCTGGAAGTCATAGCTTATGCCAATTGTCCTTGTATTGATATTAATAGTGCCCCCTTTCCTGTCTCAGTAGTGTTCCAGATTGGACAATAAATTTTATGGCTGACCATGTTAGTTTCCTCTCCTCTAACAAAACACTGAGTGATGTAAACAACATAAATGTAATTTCTCAGCTCTGGAGGCTAGAAGTTCAAGATCAAGGTCTTAGAAGTTTGATTTCTCTCCTTGGCAAACAGCCACCTTCTCACTGTGACCTCCTCACGTGGCCCTTCCTTGTGTTCACACATTTCCAGTGTCTCTCCTCCTCTTCTTACTAGGACACCACTGAATTAGGGACCATCCTAATAACATCGTTTTAACTTAGTTGCTGCTTTAAAAGCTCCAATAATGTCTTCGATATTGTCAAATATTCTGAGGAACTGGGGGCCAAGGCTTCTATATATGAATCTGGGGGAAAGAATACACAATCCAGCTAACAAGATAAAGCAATTTATGAGGTAAAATAAAGCAGGAAAGAAATACCAGGGAGTGGTGAGGAAAGATGGTCAGAGGAATTCTCGCTGAGATGGTAAAGTTGGATTAAAGACCTGAAAGCGGTGAGGAAGTGACCTTGAAGATACTTGAGATAAGATATTTCAGACACCAGTGCTAGCAGATGGCACAGACAGAATGAGTAGAGTGAAATAGATAAAACAGGCTGACGAATTTTTGTGGGAGGCTTGTACCCACTTTGTAGGCCATTGTAGGGAATCTGGTCAATAGTCTCAGTGATAAGGAAAGTCATCTGATATTCAATAAATACAAAGTTGAGAAGACCCTTACTTCTGGGTTAGTTCTTTGTGAATGCCTGTATTCAACAGAGATGTACCTAACCCTAACTACAGAATAAAGAACATGGCACCCTCACACAGTTAGAAAGTCACTCAATTGTAGTGTGAAATGAATTAATTTACCTAGAATGAATATGATTAGCAGCAATTTGCACAACCTATCAGTACTATTAAGAATATGTCACAAGTGACAAGGATTCCCTCTTATATTTTGAGGGACTCCATATATAATGTTGAGAATGAATACAGAGCTATGGTATAATTTGATTTTTTTCTGGCATAATTAAAAAACTGTTAATTGATGTCTGTATTAGTTTTCCTAGAGCATCTGGATTAAATAACTGTGAAGTGTGTGGGTGTTAGTCACTCAGTCATGTCCCACTCTTTGCGACCCCACTAATTGAAGCCCGCCAAGCTTCTCTGTCCGTGGAATTCTCTAAGTAAAAATACTGGAGTGGATTGCCATTCCCTTCTCCAGAGGATATTCCTGACCCAGGGATGGAACCCTGGTCTCCTGCATCACAGGCAGATTCTTTACCATTTGAGCTATAGAGAAGTCAACTATAAAGTAAATGGTTTTAACCAACCAAAATTTTATTCTCTGACAGTTTAGAAGACCAGAAGTCTGAAATTAAGGCATCAGCATGGGTGGTTTCTTCTGAAGGCTCTGAAGGAGATTGTTTCATGCCTGTTTCTTAGTTTCTGGTGGCTGACAGCAATCACTGGCTTTCCTTGGCTTATAGCTGCATCACTCCAGTCTCTGCCTCCATCTTTATATGGTTTCTTCTGTGGTGTGTGTGTGTGCTCTTTCTCTTATAAAGACACCAGGCATTCAATTTAAAGCCCACCCTAATTCAGTATGACCTCATCTTAGCTAATTACATCTGAGAAAACTCTCTTTCCAAATAAGCCTCACATTGTGAGGTTCAGAGTGAGCATGAATTTCTGAGAGACCCTTCTCAACCTGGAACAATGTCCATGTAGAAAGAGCTAGTTTGTGATATCAGGAATGTACAACTAAATCTCTCTGGTATGGAATCAGCTAAGAACAGAAAAATGGTTCTTAAATTTGGCTTCATATTGGAGTTACCCAATTTAGATAGTCTGGAGTGATCAGGCTGGGATAATTATTCTAGGCTATCCTCTTGATTCTCATGAGCAGCCAAGACCAAGTAATTGCTATTCAAAAAATAGTAAACATGAGCTTCACTTCATATTTTATTTTTATCCCAAGTGCCTAGTACAGGGTCTTACTTACAATGTACTCAACAAATACTATTTGTTAGACTAATAAGCAAATAGTTCTGTAGAATAAATACATTGGTGAAAGATTAAGATTGAACACAGAGGCCCAAAAGGATAGGTAAGTACTGTTTCACATTGGAAGTTATAATGGATTATATGTTATTTCTTCTACATTTGAGAAATTTTGCAGAGACAATTATTTCATTCATCTCCTAACTTCCTTGAGATTAGTGAGTGTCACATATTATTACCCCTATTTTTCAGATGAAGAAATTGGATCTCCTAGAGCAGCTTTCTCTTCAACTGCATTATTATTTTTTAATACCACTGGGAATTTGATGGATGTCCTGTAAAAAATGGAATTAGAGGCAATATTTCTGGTAGAAGAATGCAGGTCACCAAGTTTTCAGTACTATATACATATATACTCATCAAGATAAGATGAGTTTTAAGAAACCTAACTGAAGGGGCATAGAAGGAAATAAAAATCACTCTACGAAGTGAAACAAATATCCTGTAGCTGAAGGTTACACAATTATACACATTCAGTAAGCGAAGTAGTCTAGGTACTTATTGGAGCCATTATGAGTACAGTAAGGAAGTCAGAATGTCAGACCCAGAAAGCAAACAGACGGACATGTGGTTACATCCAGGTACTGCCCCTCATCTGTGTATGCTTAATTTCCTCACCTGCGATTTGTCTATCATAATATTATCTGCCACATGGAGTTCTTATAAAGGTTAAATGATACAGTGCTTTTAAAGTACTTGGCACATAGAAAGTTCTTATTACTGTCATTGTTAGAAGCCTGAATTTTAGGCATTATTTATCTCTATTATTTCTTAGGGCAAAGTCATATTCAAGTGTAATTTAGAGAAGTTTTCTGTTTTATTTTTTAATTCTTTATTCATATTTATCCTCCTCAAAGTTTAATGAGAGCAGAAAGTAGGTTTCTGTTTGCCACTTCTTAGTAGGTATGCAATGAATATTTTTAGAATGAAACTTAAATTAGATTACCTCACTCTTTTGCTCATTTCACTTTCTGCCAAAGTAAAAGCCAAAGTTCTTATAACAGACTATGATACTCTATAAGAGTTTATACTAAAAGGAGCTGAGTAGAATGAATAAAGGGAAACTTTTTTTTTTTTTTTCATTTTTTCAAGCATGTTATTAAAGGGGAGTAGTCGGGTAACTGGCCAATCATAAAGTGAACAGGATAGCCTAGATTATACTAAAATGAATATGACTGGGGTAGTGGAGGGGCAGAAAGACTCCTTGAGACCCCATGAATCACAGCACACCAGGCCTCTCTGTCTATCACCAACTCCCAGAGTTCACTCAGACTCACATCCATAGAGTCAGTGATGCCATCCAGCCATCTCATCTTCTGTCATACCCTTCTCCTCCTGCCCCCAATCCCTCCCAGCATGAGTCTTTTCCAATGAGTCAACTCTTCACATGAGGTGGCCAAAGTCCTGGAGTTTCAGCTTTAGCATCATTCCTTCCAATGAAATCCCAGGACTGATCTCCTTCAGAATGGACTGGTTGGATCTCCTTGCAGTCCAAGGGACTCTCAAGAGTCTTCTCCAACACCACAGTTCAAAAGCATCAATTCTTCGGCACTCAACTTTCTTCACAGTCCAACTCTCACATCCATACATGACCACAGAAAAAACCAGAGCCTTGACTAGACAGACCTTTGTTGGCAAAGTAATTGACTCAACCTTACTCAATTATAACTATCTTCCTACTTTCAAATACATGATTGACTAATTCCAAAGGAAAATTTTAAATTATAAAATAGGTAATTATTAAAAGCACTTAAAACAATATATATTTTAAAATGTGATATATATATATATATTTTTAAATGGGTTATTTGTATTTAGTTTGGAGGAATACTGCAGTTGGGTTTAGTTTTAATTCATATTTATAATATAATTATATAATTATTATTAAAGGGACAATACGCAAGATAGTGGAGAAAGCAATGGCACCCCACTCCAGTACTCTTGCCTGGAAAATCCCATGGATGGAGGAGCCTGGTAGGCTGTAGACCATGGGGTCTCGAAGAGTCGGACACGACTGAGCGACTTCACTTTCACTTTTCCCTTTCATGCATTGGAGAAGGAAATGGCAACCCACTCCAGTGTTCTTGCCTGGAGAATCCCAGGGACGGGGGAGCCTGGTGGGGCGCCG